>NC_057710.1:121521480-121538159 GCF_004010195.1 Chiloscyllium plagiosum
GTGGTGGAGGCTGGTACAATTACAACATTTAAAAGGCAGTTGGATGGGTATATGAATAGGAAGGGTTTGGAGGGATATGGGCCGGGTGCTGGCAGGTGAGACTAGATTGGGTTGGGATATCTGGTCGGCATGGACGGGTTGGACCGAAGGGTCTGTTTCCATACTGCACTCTATGACTCTACTGATTTCTTCCATTTCTTTTAAGATGCTGTTGAAGAAGTTAGTCAGCACTTATCCTAACATCTCCTAATGTGATGTGGTGTCAATTTTGTTTGTTAATGATCCTGCAAATAAACTAGGAGTGTCTTACCAGATTAAAGATGCTATAGATTGTTATTATATTTCTAATGTTTGACTTAGAAGTGTTGGAGAGGCTTTTGAAATCAGAACTGAGCCACTCACTATAGAGTGTTCAATATATGAAATGCTGTATTAGCTACAAAAATTACATGGTTGGTCCAGTTAATTCCTGGTCCATGGTGATCGCTGACATGGTGGGTGCGAAACTTGGCAACAGTGTGGAATGGAATGGATGGCCGGCCACTCTAGACCCAGTAGTGCCAAACAGGAATAGTGGCCACTGCTGAAACTACAGGCAGTCCCCAGGAGAGATTGTATTTAGGGCCGTCCAACTTGCATGAGTGGATGAAACAACTGCAGAAATTAAGCTCCTTGTAATGAATGTACAAATTGTAGTAAGTTTTAAAAGTTTCTTATCATTAATGGGAGTTTGGTTAGTCTCTGCCAAGCTTTGAAACTTCAAAATTTTTTTATTGAATTTTGTTTACAAACTAATGCCTCAACGGAAAGCTTAACTCAAGCAGTGCAACACTTAGTTATATTCAGGAGAAGAGCTGCAGGATTTTCTGAAATTAGGATGTACCAACAAATTCGGAAACTAATATTTTAAGTTAGAAATATTTCTGTCTCCAGACCATAACCAATGGATTTTACAATGTTTACATTGATAAATCACTAACTCTTCTTCCCTCGCTTCCCAGAAAGTTTTGTTGCATGAATTCAGTGTAAGAAATCCAATTATTTTTTCCTGTCCAGCCTGTGAGATAACCTATCTTGTGACGGTTGCTGATTTGTAAGTGAGAGATGACAAATTCAACAGATAGGCGGTGGGAGGTGTGGTGGGGGTGAAGTTTGGCGGGACAGATGCAATGTGAATCCACATAATAATGGACTCTACTTCACTTATATCTTACTCAGGATTACAGGTTAGAAGTGATTCTCCAAAGACATGGAGAATCTCTTTATCCATGGTTGAAGCAGATGACAGCTGTAATGATGCATGAAGGAGTGAGTGTGCATATCTTACTCTGATGCAAGTTATCAGATCAAGTGACAAGAAAGGAACATGAGTCAAAGTAGGTCCTGTAATCCTGAGAATTGTCACAGTCACTTGATTAAAGAGAATTGTATGTAACTTAGCTATTAATCATCCAGTTATATTTTGCTCAGTAAAGCACTGATAGTTAAGCAGACATCAGGGGGTCACGTATTCGTTTCTCATATTTTGTATGACTTAGTTTGATTATTTTGTTTTGATTTAAAATAGAGACATGGGATGGAGGGATCACTGGTAAGGCTAGCTTTCATTGCTTATTCATAATTTCCCTTTGAATCGGTCGACCAAGTCAGAAGTCACATGGCACCAGGTTACAGTCCAACAGGTACATTTGAAACTGAAAGCTTTTAGAGTGCTGCTTCTTCAACAGGTGAAGTCTAACTTTTAAAAAGTGGTGGTGACCCACAATGTGAAAACAAGAATGGGTTTGCTGCAGTTATGAACCAACAAAATTGTAGAACATCAGATTCTCTCCCCTAAATGAAATTAGTAAATTTTTATGGCAATCCAGTAGTCTTATGGTTGCCATTGGTGATACTAAATTTCAAATTCAAACTTATTTAATTAAGTTCAAATTCCGCAATGGCCATGGTGAGATTTGAACTTATGGTTAGAACAATCAGGCCAGCCCTTCAGATCACTAGTTACTTAATTTCTTATAGGAGACGGTGAGGTCTGCAGATGCTGGAGATCAGAGTGGAGAGTGTGTTCCTGGAAAAGCACAGCAGGTCAGCCAACATACTTGACCTGCTGTGCTTTTCCAGCAACTTAACGTCTATACCACTGTATCCATGTGTTTATGTATAATTGTATTTCATAATAGTCCAGATCTTCTTAGAGCTATCCTCTTCATAAATCAGCATAAATCAGCAACAATTTGCCACATCAGGGCTGGAGTTCAAAAACAGGACTAGAACCCCAGGAGGACTCTTCTTGCAATTTGGTTAAATGTGCTGCTTGTGGCTCTGTTTAAGGTTATTGTAAAATTAATCCCGTTGGTTTACTCTATCTGCCCCAAGAAACAATGATTACCCCACTGTCATTTAATTGGCCATAGTTGCATTTCACACCACTTTAAATATTTATCCAGATTTCAACAGTGCACTGATCTGTACCTCGATTATTCAATATGGAAATTCCTTCCAAGTACCAACAACTTTTTTTTGTAAAAATAAGTTTACTAACCTTGCTCCTTGTTCTCCAGGTGACAGTTTTAAACCGCTGATGATTGCTTGTCACTTACTCCTAACCACCAAAGTTGTCTTTCCTTTTATAAACTGTCAAAATCTTTTGCAATTAAAGTCTATTAAAACTCACTCCACCTGCCCACAATGGAAATTGTCCCAGTTCCACAAATGTTTCCTCCTGACTGTAGTCCCCTGTCCTTGGCAATGTTGCAAGCTTTTAATGTCCATTATAATGGGGCACTGAAAATTGCACAGAGTACTTTATAATTCTTTATGCTTGCAAATATTCTGTACAAAATTACAATTAATCTTTTCACTTGTTTGCTCTAATGGTCTAGAATGCATGTTTCTTTTTATTATGGCTTTCCCCCTAGATTGTATAACATCAGAATTGCCTATGTTAGAATTTTCTGCTTATTCCACTTACCTATTTATGTCCCCTAAAGTATTTTTCTTTGTCAAACCTCAATTAAACAACGAGTAAATTTAAGAATGTACACTCCAAATACATCCAAACTTTTATAAATGCTAAGAACAATGGTGCACTTAACACTGACTCTCTCCGTTTGAGCATTTCACTTCTTTCCTTCCACTGAAAAACATAAGGCATTTATATTAACACCAAAACATCTGAAGAAAGCTTTGAGGGATGTAATCAGACAAAAATAATGACACCAAACTATAGAAGAAGGCATTAGGAATGGTCACCAAATTATTGGTCAAAGTAGTTTGGTTTTAAATATGATCTTTAAAGGAAACAACTGAAATGAAGAGTTTTAGGAAGAGTTCAAATGGCTGAAGGCACAATGGCCGATGCTGGGCAAAGCGAGAAGAAGCTGCAATTAGAAGAGTGAGGCTCAGGATCTCTGGTATCCCTATCTCTTTTAAAAATCACACAACACCAGGTTATAGTCCAATAGGTTTAATTGGAAGCACTAGCTTGCGGAGTGCCTCTCCTTCATCAGGTGGTTGTGAAGGAGTGACGCGCCGAAAGCTAGTGTGCTTCCAATGAAACCTGTTGGACTATAATCTGGTGTTGTGTGATTTTTAACTTTGTACACCCCAGTCCAACACCAGCATCTCCATATCATGACTATCTCTTTTAATGCTCCTTGAAACTCATACTTTTGATCAAGCATTTGGTCACCCATTTCAATATCTTCTTCAATTAGAAAAAAGGAAAATACTGTAGATGCAGGAAATCTGAAACAAACACAGAAAAAGATGAAAGAACTCAATAATCTAGATAAGAAGAAGAGTCATATCAAACTCAAAATGTTGTCTGTTTCCCTTTCCACAGATGCTGGCTGACCTGATGAGTTTCTCCAGCTTTTTCTGTGTTTGTGCAATATCTTCTTCTTTGGGATGGCATCTAGTTTTCTAAAAAACAATTATCTACAAAGCACTTTGGGATATCCCTTCTTTGTCAAAGCACCATTTAACTTCAAATTGCTATTGTTGTTGACCCCAAATGCAAACAGACTAAATATGGTTTCATTCTATAAATGGACCAATTGAAAATTAGGAATGGATGCACAATGAATTAACAATCTCTATTTTCTGCTTCATTCGAACTTAACTTAAATTGATGGTGTGAAGGCAGGTAAAGTAGATTGAATGTATAACAACAAACTGTCCATGATTCAACGGTAGTTATATTTCTTTGTGTAGATAAAGCTTAGGTTGTTTATATTCATTGAAAAGTTCACTTAAACTTATTCAATACCTTCTGTGATGGTTGGAGTTAAAGAATTTGAAGACTGAGAACAGGAAACTTTACACTGCGTAGGAGCAAATTACTGCAGATACTGGAATCTATATTGAAAACAACAAATGCTGGAGATCACAGTGGGTCAGACAGTATCCATGGAGGGAGAGCAAGTTAACGTTTTGAATTTAGATGACTCTTCATCAGAGCTTTACTCTATTTCTAGCCTTTCTTTTATCAGATCTAAAAATGGGAAATTCTCACAGATTATGCCTGAAAGTATTAAACAGTGTTTAATTTACAAGAATACACTCTTTTACCTCAGTTTTCCACTGAATAAACACATCAACAGAAAGTTGATTTAGTTAAACATTATGTCTTGAGGTAACATTGGATCAATCCAATAAATCCAAATGACCTGCCATCTGCAGTAATTGTACCAGAAACACTGAAGTACACCATGTGCACAACTAAACCTGTTCACAATGACCTTTAATCCTTTTTAATGAGAATCCAGAATTGCCTTTCATGATGTAAAACCTTTACATTGTGAAATCAAGAATATTAATGCATTGGCTATATCTGAAGTTTAATCGTTATAAGTATATGATTTTTAATTAGACTTCACCCTCTGTATTGGCATCCATCATTACATTTAATAATATTCTTGAAAAATTAAAGATGTTACCTTTTTATTGGGGTTTCTTTTGCATTTCTTTACATTTTGTTTTTACCCTGAAGGCACTTGATCTTACTGGGGTACACAGTAAAGGACAGGGGAGTTACATTGCTATTTTGTTTAACTAGGCAATTTTAACAAATGGTTCTTGATAGTGAGGCTCCGCAGCCTGTGTCAATCAATATTTAACTGATCTGTAGAAACCTCTATGTATAACTCCAGATTATCTTTCCATTTCTCTTATACAATATGTTTTAACTTTAAAAAAAAACAAATTTTGGCTGTTCTTAACAAGATCCATGTCTTACTATGATGTAGAATTTTGTGAGTTTTCTGAGCGCTGAAGGTTAAATACCTTTTTCCAGAAGGATACTGTTCAAAATTCCAGAGATATTAGGCCTGGAATGTATTTTAAAAAGCAAGCACAATAAAGACCAGTGGAAGTAAAAGGGAAAATTAGATTGTTTCAAGCATTGCCGTAACCCCATGAAAATGGGCCAGGTCCTTGGGTTACACGAGAGTTGCAATTCAAAGAGGGCTTCAGGACTGAGATTGGAACACTTGGAATTGTAGTTGCAGGGGGTTAGAGATTAGTGGTCAAGTGGAAAATAAGGGTTTGTGAGTAACTGCATGTTTAGCAGATTTGGGACTAGTGCTGCTATTATGGAAAGTGGTGCTCTAGCTATTTCCATCTCCTAACCATGTGTGACCACACACATTTCATCAGCAGGAAGGTTCCCATCTCAAGTTTTATTTGCAGTGATCATCAACTTATTTCAGGTTAGTTGCTGACTGATACCACTGGTAGTTTCTAGGGCAATCTAAAACAAGTGGTGTGACAGGAGCTGAAATATATTGTTCTTTCTTCAAGGCCAATTGTGCAGATGAGGTGGCATTTCTCTTGGAATTCAACAAGCCTGGGAGAATTGAGAAGTAAGGACAAGCTTCTCGAGGAAGAGAGAAGAGGAGAGGCTTGGAAGATGAAGGAGAGGGGGGCTTGTAGTGAAAGAATAAATTCATCCAGATTGCACAGGCAGCATTTTTGAATCTTAGTGAGCATTATATGTTCAAGATGTGAAAATTACAATTAAGATAATCCTGTGTCACATGCCACAGACACAAGCGGAATAGGGTGAAGATGGCATTGTTAGTGGCTGTGAAGGTGCAGTAGTCTTGAACCATCATGCATGGGCTTTTTCCAGGCTGAAACTGGGAATTTTGTAACATCTGGCAATTTGTGATCCACTATTGTGTAAATTAGGAGTTGGGAGAGGTGGGGTGGTCACCGAAGCTCTGTATTGAAAGAGAACTCACTTAATTTAACTCCTTATTGCTAGGTAAGACAGCAAGAGGCTTTACCAGCATAGTTGGGTTCCACATGCCACAGACTACAAGCGAATTGTTTTGCGAATGTCACATGTCAATTCTAACAGGACCAGACTAAATAAATGGAGAAAGGATTCTCTTGATGACCAGGGAGTGCTGAATTAGGGGTCACTGTTGAAAGATATTGGCTAGGTCATTTGGAGTCAGATGTGGAGAAATTTCTTCACCTGAGGACTGGTAAGACTGTGGAATTCTTTGCCACAGAAAGCAGTTGAAGCTAAAATGTTAAATGTTTTAGCAATGGCCTAGTGATATGATCACTGGTGTGTTAATTCAGAGACCAGGTCATTGTTCCAGGGACACTGGCTCAAATCCTGCCATGACAGATGGTGGAACTTGAATTCATAAAAATCTGGAATTAAGAGTCAAAAACTTACAACAAAACCCATTGTCAATTGTTGGAAAAGTCCATCTGTCTTTTAAGGAAGGAAATGGCCATCCTTACCTGGTCTGGCCTACATCTGATTCCAGACCCATAACAACTTGGTTGATTCAACTGCTGTCTCAGCAATTAGGGATGGGCAATAAATGCTGGCTGAGGCAATGATGCCCTCATCCCGTCAATTAATAAACAATATGTTTTCAAGAAGCAACTAGATATAGTTCTTAGGCTAAAGGAATCAAAGGGTATGAGCAGAAAGTGGAAACAGGGTGTTGAGTTGGATGATCAGCCATGATCACATTGAGTGGTGGAGTAGGCTTGAAGGGCTGATGTCTATTACTGCTCTTATCTCTTATGGTTTCATGTTGCCAAGATGTTGGCAACCAAAAGTGATTCCCCTCTCTCATTCAGCTGGTATGTAACCATTATCATGTAAACTGTCAAATTTACATTTTTAAAATAGTATTTATTGTAAGTTTAGTTTTCTGATTTTTGTTAGTAGCTAATGGATTTTCTGTGTGTCTGATGTTAATGATTAACTTTTAAGTATTTCTGTAGTCATGGTGATTTATTCTAAAACAGATTTTGAGACCTGGCTCAGAATGGATGCATTTGTGTACACCATAAATGGATTTTTGTTTATTTTTGATTGTTTTGTGGTCTAGCCAGTTAAGTAATGGGGCTTCAAGGTTTGTTAGAGACTTCTGAACTTTTTTTTAAGCTTAAAAGAAACCCTGATAGCTTAGAGAGGGGAACTTTAGGTTTCTGTTTATACTTTAGGTGGGCACTGTAGCTTTCTTCATTATTAACCCTTTCAGATCCATTTACAACAGCTTCTTCTCAAGTTGTGATAGATGCTGAAACGTCAGTTACGAGATACTGCTTACTTAACGTTAGGGTCTGCAGTGTCCCAAGGGAGCTGCCCATTACTCCTCCAAGTTAAGCATTTGCTACAGGCTCTGGGTAAAGCCATTGCCAGATAAGTGCAAGACACTTTCATGTTCCTCAACTTTGCACAAAGGCTTTCTGGCAGGTCCACTAATATTTCAAACATTTAATTGTGACAAAAGTCTTCCATTGTAGCCTGCCCAATAAAGTGCTCATCAGCTGCAGAACGCAAGAGCTACATTGCTCACCGGCAAATTAACTTCTGCATTATCCTCGCCCTGCTCACATCCCATTTGTGTCCAGTGTCTCACTACACACAGATTTCACCCCTGAATTACCCACATTGCCCGTATTGAAACAGGAGGTTGCAAATCTGAGTTTGAGTGATGGTGTTTTCTCTTTATTCGTCTTCTTGTTCTTCCACCTATTGGTCTTCCTTTTCCTCAATCTGTTCAGAAGTACGATGTGCAGTAAGTGATGAACAACTATAAAAACACACACACACTAGTTGTCATTGTTTCGATGATTAATCATATCAGATTAAGTTTACTAGATCATAAAATATTAGCAGTGTGTTGCATGACTGTTAAAATGAAAAATTGTGTATAGGAGATGATGCCAGAGAGTTTGTCAACAGCTTTGCTGATTTGGATTGTGATTTATAACCTCAGGCATGATGGTTTAAGTTTTTAAAACAGTACAAGTCATCATTTTCTTCTTAACAGCCTCAACATTACTTTTCTCTTTCCCCCACCTAAAGGAATGATGCAATTCCACATGATTAAGCTGATCTTTTGGCACCTTTATTTTGTATGAAACTAGAGTATCAGCTCAGCAATCTACTTGATTGTAGAAACAGCATTAAACCCAGCTCCTGTTTGCCTTTTTCACACCTCAACCCCCAAATAATTACACACTTGGTTGTATAGAAACCCTGTGGCGACCTTACCTGACTTTTCATCTCCTTAACTTTGGTTAACCTGTGCTTAATTGCAGTGCCCAATTACTTCAACTCCGTACAGGTGAGAACCAGAAGAAAGATAACTTATTTCACTTATAGAGCTCTGTGTGAAATTTGAATTGTAAACTACTGAAATAATGTTGAAATTGTATAGTTCATCATCTCAGAATACTTACACATGGCAAACAAGGGGTGCGCAAATGGGAAATGCTTGGCCTTGATTATAGTGAATGTCGTGTATGGCCAAATGGTCTATTGCTGTTCCCAAATCCCATGTTCTTAGTTGGAACCTTAACTGCAACCATGGAGAGAAACAGCATTAATGTTTCAGGTTACTAAGTCCTTACCTTCCCGGCAACCTCCTGGTCTCCAACATTACCTCTGCTCTGTCTCCTGCTGCTCCCGGACAGGAAAAAGGATTAAGATGGTTAAGGTGACCCTGAGCTCCTAAGGGACACCCTATAAATGTTCTGGAATTGTCATCTATACCTCAGGTTCAACAATCTGATCATTGACTCAATAAAAGGGAGGATTGATAAATACATAAATTCGGAATATTTTTCTGATTCAATATTTTACTGCTGCAGTGCCCTACTTCTGAATGTACTTCAATTTAGTCAAGCCAATACAAATTAAGTTCACAATTATCAGTAATGATTCTGTTTGTATAATCAACAAATTGTTCCTAGTGACTTTGCAATAGAGTCAGAAAGCAGGAAGAAGTATTACATTGAAACCAAGTACCAAATACAAGTTAACTATGACTGAATTGGAACAAGCAAAACCAATCAATATTTCATTATCATCAATATGCCCTTAATGCAATATTCCTGGGTGATAAATTGTCTCTCTATGAACCAGCCACTAAAAAGATCAGAATGGTGTTTGAGAAGGAATGTTAGCTGATCAGAGAGTAAGTCTGAGTAGATTTACAGTGAATAGTCATTCTAGTGGAGTCTGCTTGAATTTGTTGAAGAGCTGACTTAGTAGATTGAGGATATCTGACGGACTGCTAGGTGGCATTTGATAAAGTATGCCATAAGATACTATCAGCTACAGCTGAAATTCATTGAAACGTCATGGCCTGGTTTGGAAATAAACTGAGCAGGAAACAAAGTGCTTAGGTTTGTCTCACCCTGGCAGCACTTGCCAGCGAGCCTGGGATTACCCTGGTTTGGCATGGTTTGTGATGGTTGGCTGAACCTGCTTATGAGGTGGCAAGCAAGCTCATGGATGTGGGTGACCAGGGCCTACTGCTGGATCAAATGGTGGTGGACAGCTCTGACTTTGGGAAGCATGCATCGTCTGATGGTCATGCAGAAACGATGGAACTCAGCAGGTCAGTTAGCAGCTGTGGAGAGAGAAACAAAGGTGATGTTTCAAATTAATATTCTTTCAGATAGATGAAAATGGATCAACCTGAAGTTTTAACCCATCTCTCTCTCTATACATACTCCCTGGCCAACTCAGTATTTCCAAAATTGACTCTGTTGCTGTATCTAGATGAAAAAACCAAAGAGATATCAACAGCTTGTCTGTGACAAACGGATTTCAACAAAGGGGATTGTCCATTTTGGACCCAAAAAAAAGATAGAGCAAACTAAATAGTGCTGTCAAAATCACGAAATAACTGATGGCCTAGGTACATAAATCATTAAATGGTATGAACTGGTACAGAAAATAACTACAGATTCATGGAATGCAGGACTTTATATCTAATGGATAGAATACAATCCTGATTCCATACGGAGAATACTCAGTAGTTCTCTGTGTTCCATTAGGAAGGATATAGGAGTTTACATGTTGTAGTGTTGTCACTTATCTTCTGTGTTCTTCCTTCCAGATAATAGAGGTTGTGGGTTTAGAAGGAACCTTGGTGAATTTCTGCAGTGCTCCATTTACATGATACACACTGCTACTGCTATGTTGGAGGGACTGAATGTTTAAAGTGCTGGATGTGGTGCCAATCAAACAGCTTACTTCATCTTGGATGGTCTCATGCTTCTTGAGTATTCTGGAGCCGTACTTTTCCATGCAAAAGTAAAATATTCCATTGTGCCTCATGGATTGTGCACAGATATTGCATAAATAAGAGTTGAGTTACTTGCTACAGAATCCTGAGTCTCTGGTCACTTCTTGTAACCACAATGTTTATATATTTGGTTGAGTTCAGTTTCTGGTCAATGGTAACCACCATGATATTGTTAGTGGGGAATTCACTGGTAGTAGTGCTGTTGAATGACAAGGCATGATGGTTAGAGTCTCTCTTGCTGAAGATGGACATTTCCTGGTACTTGTGTGGTGCGAATGTCAGTTTGTCATCCCAATCCTGGATATTGTTCAGATCTTGATACGTTTGGATATGAACAGCTTCAGTGTCTGAGGATCTGTGAGTTGTAATAAACAATGAGCAACCATTGGCTAATCTGAGACCTTGGCCCAATCATCTTCAACTGCTTTGTCAATGATCTCCCCTCCATTATAAAATCAGACATGCAGGTGACTACACAATGTTCAGCATCATTTAATGGTAGTCCATTGGCTTTCACTATGCAGGCAGTTGGCAGACAGGAAAGGAGATATCTCCCCTGTATCCAACGGAGGCACTCTTCCCTAACGTTATGATGTGGAGATGTGGGTGTTGGACTGGAGTGGACAAGGTCAGAGGTCACATGACACTAGGTTGTAGTCCAACATGTTTATTTGAAATCACAAGCTTTCTGAGCACTGCCCTTTCTTTTCCCTTAACAGTTGTATTAGGATTATATTTGGATCTCATAGGGCTAAGGCAATTCTGTCTTTGGTGAGATCATCTTTCAGATGCCCTAATCTCAGGATTCTACAATCTGTGTTAATGTTGCCATAATTATACTGTTTTTCACCTTGAGCTTTAATAATAAAAACAAACTGCTTGTTTATGTTTGCTTATATGAAGATTCAAAGATTGCCTTCAAAGCTTTTAGCATTTCTGCAGTCCATTTTTTCCATTCAGAGATTTGTAACAGTCTCTCCACAACAGTGATAGCAGTAGTTAGGCGGAGCTACTCTGGTTTGTAAATTAAATTTCATGTTGCCTTTCAATCAACCACAGTGCGGAGAGGAAAGTTCATAATCAACAGTTACAGCACGTATGTGGGAGAACAAGTGATTTTGTCTTGGAGAAGCTGCCTAGACCTAAGCACTGTCCTGACAGTGTCCAGTGACCTTTACACTCTTTTGCAAACTAGCACTTTTCAATTGCAATAACATGGAGAAAGTAACATGTATCGACGGAAGGCCAGAGGAAAGATCAAGACCAAAGGACATGTTTCAAATATTGTGGAAGTCATCAGATAAACCAAAGAAGGCGTGCCAAGGGAACAGTGTTTTAACCGCAAGGAGGTGAACCACTGTGATGCAATGGCTCAAGTAAGAAGAAAACAAACAAGACTAAAAAGCCTGCAGGGAGGAGATTGAGGGTGAAGGGGAACTGTCAGAGGCACAGACAGATGTTTCTGCAGCTGACAGTGAGACATTGGAATGGTGTGTTACCTCCCTGGAGCCAGGATCAAGGATACCTCAGAGAGGGTGCTGGACATTCTCAAAGGGGTGAGGGACCAGCAGGAGGTCATTGTACACATTGGAACCAATGACACAAGAAAGGAAAAGGAAGAGATTCCTAGTAGAGAATATAGGAATTTAAAAAGGAGGTCCTCGAGGATAGTAATATCTGGATTACTCGCTGTGCCATGAGTTAGTGAGGGTAAGAATAGGAGATAGAGCAGATGAATGTGTGGCTGAAGAGCTGGTGCTGGGGAGAAGGGTTCACATTTTTGGATCATTGGAATCTCTTCTGGGGTAGAAGTGACCTGCATTAAGGACAGATTGCATGTGAATTGGTTGAGAGATTTGCTAGAGCTATTCAGGAGGATTTAAACTTGTAAGGAGTGATGTAGGGACCCAGGAAAATAGAGAGGAAAGAGATCAGTCTGGGACTGGTATGGTTGAGAAAAGGAGTAAGTCAAACAGTCACGGCAGGTAGGAACAAAGCAGAGAATGAGATAGGACTGACAAATTAAACTGCATTTATTTCAATGCAAGAGGCCTAACAGAGAAGGCAGATGAACTCAGGACATGGTTGGGAACACGGGACTGGAATATCATAGAAATTGCAGAGACGTGGCTCTGAAATGGACAGGACTGGCAGCTTAGTGTTCCAAGTACAGATGCTCTCGGAAGAATAGAAAAGGGGGCCGAGAGAGGAGGGGGCTGTGGCATTTTTGATTAAGGATAATATTGCAGAAGTACTGAGGGAGGATATTCTAAAGAATACGCCAGGGATGTTAATTAGGTGGAACTGAGAAATAAGAAAGGGATGATCACCTTATTGGGATAGTACCATAGACCTTCCAGTAGTCAGTGTGAAATTGAGAAACAAATTTCTAAGGACATCTCAGTAATCTGTAAGAATAATAGGGTAGTTATGGTCGGGGATTTTAGCTTTCCAAACATAGTGGCATAATGTTAAGGACTTGGACGGAGAGGAATTTGTTAAGTGTGTACAAGAAATTTTCTGATTCAGTATGTGGATGTACCTACTAGAGAAGTGCAAAACTTGACCTACTCTTGGGAAATAAGGCAGGGCAGGTGACAGTGGGAAACCACTTGGGGGGCCAGCAACCATAATTCTAGTATTTTTAAGATAATGTCGGAAAAGGATCAACCAGATCGAAAAGTTAAAGTTCAAAATTTGATGAAGGCCAATTTTCATGGTACTAGGCCAGAACTTTCAAACGTTGATTGGGGGCGGATGTTCACGGGTAAAGGGGCAGCTGGAAAATGGGAAGCCTTCAAAATTGAGAATTATAGGTATTAAGGCACACACCTAAACCCACTCATCTTAGCAGAAGCAAATCAAAAGCTTGGATGAATAACCATAAATGTGCTAGAAGACATTTAGAATATTTAATTGGCCGCAGTGGCTGATGACAGTCAGAGTTGGACAGCAAGGGCCTGGCCAGAGGACCACAAAGAAAACATTACCTTTCTCTACATAACTAATGCAACTAAAGGAAAGCGATGTCTAAGGCAACAACATACATTAGCAGAATCAGAAGATTTCAAAACCAAACCAGGGTGCCCATCATCCCAAGGAGATGATGTGGAAGGAAAAGCTAACAACCCACGTGTACTACCCAAGTCCCAAAGACATTAAAGATCTTGGAGCCTTGCATACAAAGAAACTGACAAAAATGGCTCTCAGCAGAAGAACAAACGTTTGTTCATGCGTTAAAACCATTGAGTGCACAACTTAGGTACCTCGCAGTTGCAAAAGCCAGAGGATACCGATTTTGTTTCTTTTTGTTTATTATGAAAAGTAGAATGTTTCAGTTGAAATGCAATCATGTACGAATTTCTTTACTGGCTTTCTGTAGTCATGTGACCTCTGCCACGGGGCAAGCCCTGAAGCCATCCATCTATCCAGTTCTAATAAAAGCTGAGATGTAAGCAGCATTGCACTCCTTGGAAATCTGACACACAGGGTAAAAAAAGAGAAGACATTTTAGGAGTCAAGTGCATAAATCATTAATGATTATTTGGAAAGTACAAACAATTCTCAAAGAGGCTGGTGGAATGTCAGGTTTTATGACAAGTTACGTAGAATGCCAGCAGAACTGTAGTGTACTGGTCAGATCTCATTTCAAATAAACATTGTGCTGTGCTTTGGATGCTTCACCTGAAGAAGGAAATCAAATGCCAATTTATTTAACCAAGAAACTGCAGTTTTTGAGGAGAAATTGAGTAACGTAAGTTAAATTTCTGGTGTGGTGGAATGTAAAAGTGGAAAAGGGAATAAATGGTGTAGACAGCTGTAACATTTGGTCAGTTGATAGGAAAAGATTCTTCCCTCTAGTAGGTGAATTCAGAAAAGAACAGCTTAGTTTTAGAGAATTTAACTAAACAGGTTCCAAAGATTTTTTTCAAAACAACAGTGGCAGGAATGTGCTGCCAAGAGCACAGTTGCAAAATCAATCAAGATGCTGAGTGTAAAGTAGATAGTTTGGAGGTAAGGGCTTGGAAGGATATGGAGAAAATGTAGGGTGAAACCGAGAGTAAAAGGCTAGAGAGAGGCTAACTGGAGTGGAGTGGAGCACAGCTACTGCCTTGGGTTTTATTCCTGTGGCCATATTACTAAAAGGCAGGTGAAGAAAAGGAGAGCTCAAGGCCTGACAATTTAATTCACAAGTTGGCATTAAATACAATGTAATCACAATTTTTCAAATTAACTTTCTTCTGCTTGTGAAAGCACTATGAATGACATAGTATGACGAGATGCAAAATGAAGCTCATTTTTCTTATCCCAACAATGCCTTTCAGTTCCAATCTCAGAATAGCACATCCGTGCTGGACGACCTTTTCCATTTTTCATCCTAAATCCACTGTGGCATTAGGAACAGTTTTTTACTTAGGAAGCAAGATTGGAACAACACAAATTCACCTCCCGATCGAATGTTTTCAGGAGATAATAAAAAATTTCAGTTCATTTAAGTTAAAGATGAGTACTTTCGCTATCT
Organism: Chiloscyllium plagiosum; assembly: GCF_004010195.1. Taxonomy (NCBI): domain Eukaryota; kingdom Metazoa; phylum Chordata; class Chondrichthyes; order Orectolobiformes; family Hemiscylliidae; genus Chiloscyllium; species Chiloscyllium plagiosum. The sequence goes on from NC_057710.1 coordinate 121,536,583, forward strand.
GCTGCTCCTTGATCGATTCCCTGGTTAGAATAAAAGCGACTTTGTTCCTGCAGATGTTTTGATCTCTGAAAAAATCTTAATAAAATGTCTCTGTTTTAAGACACCATCTGTAATTTTCAGTAGTTTTATATTAAATTGATCTTAGCAGCCTGGGTCACCAGAACCACTGCAGAGGCCAAGCGCGCCAGGACTATGCCAAGGTCATCAGAGCCTGCCTGGTGCACTGCCCTACCTCGCAGTATATTGACAGGAGGCCATGTGGGGTGTTTGAACATAGAACATAGAACATTATAGCGCAGTTTAGGCCCTTCGGCCCTCTATGTTGCGCCGCCCTGTCATACCAATCCGAAGCCCATCCCACCTCCACTATTCCACATACGTCCATTTGCCTGTCCAATGACGACTTAAATGCACTTAAACTTGGCGAATCTACTACCGTTGCAGGCAAAGCATTCGCACCCTTTCCAAAGCTTCCACATCTATCTTATTATGTGGTGACCAGAACTGTGCAGCCGCACCAGAGTTTTGTACAGCTATAGCATAACCTCATGGTTCCGGAACTTGATCCCTCTATTAATAAAAGCTAAAATACTGTATGCCTTCTTAACAACCCTGTCAACCTGGGTGGCAACATTCAGGGATCTGTGTACCTGGACACCGAGGTCTCTCTGCTCATCTACACTACCGAAAATCTTACCATTAGCCCAGTACTTTGCATTCCGGTTACTCCGACCAAAGTGAATCACCTCACACTTGTCCGCATTAAACTCCATTTACCACCTCTCAGCTCAGCTCTGCAGCTTATCTATGTCTCTCTGTAACCTATGACACCCTTCGTCACTATCCACAACTCCACCGACCTTAGTGTCATCTGCAAATTTACTAACCCACCCACCTACACCCTCATCCAGGTCATTTATAAAAATGACGAATAGCAGTGGACCCGAAACCGACCCTTGCAGTACACCACTGGTAAATGGGCTCCAGGATGAACATTTCCCATCAACCACCACCCTCTGTTTTCTTTCAGCAAGCCAATTACTGATCCAAACTGCTATATCTCCCACAATCCCATTCCTCCGCATTTTGTACAATAGTCTACTATGGGGAACCTAATCGAATGCTTTGCTGAAATCCATATACACCACCTCAACTGGATTACTCTTATCTACCTGTTTGGTCACCTTCTCAAAGAAAACAATAAGGTTTGTGAGGCACGACCTACCCTTCACAAAACCGTGCTGACTATCCCTAATCAAATTATTATTTTGTAGATGATTATAAATCCTATCTCTTATAACCTTTTCCAACACTTTACCAACAACTGAAGTAAGGCTCACAGGATTGTCTCTACTCCCCTTCTTGACAGGGGAACCACATTTGCTATCCTCCAGTCTTCTGGCACTATTCCTGTAGACAATGACGATTTAAAGATCAATGCCAAAGGATCGGCAATCTCCTCCCTGGCATCCCAGAGGATCCTACGATAAATCCCATCTGGCCCAGGGGACTTATCTATTTTCACACTCTGCAGGATTTCTAATACCGCTTCCTTGTGAACCTCAATCCCACCTAGT
>NC_057710.1:121538794-121546389 GCF_004010195.1 Chiloscyllium plagiosum
CCCAGTCAATATTTGGAAAGTTGAAGTCCCCCATGACAACTACCCTGTCTCTCTCACTTCTATCGAGAATCATCTTTGCTATCCTTTCCACTACATCTCTGGAACTATTCGGAGGTCTATAGAAAACTCCCAACAGGATGACCTCTCCTTTCCTGTTTCTAACTTCAACCCATACTACCTCAGTTGCCGAGTCCCCAAACATCCTTTCTGCAACTGTAATACTGTCCTTGACCAACAAATCCACACCTACCCCTCTTTTACCATCTTCTCTGTTCTTACTGAAACATCTAAATCCTGGAACCAACAACAACCATTCCTGTCCCTGCTCTAACCATGTCTCCGAAATGGCCACAACATCGAAGTCCCAGGTACCAACCCATGCTGCAAGTTCACCCACCTTATTCCGGATGCTCCTGGCATTGAAGTAGACACATTTCAAACCAATTTCTTGCTTGCCGGTGCCATTTGCATCCCTGAAACGTGATTTTGGACCTCCCTACTCTCAACCTTTTCAGGTTATATATGCTGCAAGAAATGCTGTGACATTTACAGATCACTGTGCCACCAACATGCTCACTCCCTTGTCTGATCACTGCCAACAACTATGAAAAGCTGCCTCGCTTTGTGTCTGCAGAAAAAAAGACAGATGACCATGAGACATTAATCTCTGGCTGAGTGGCAAAGCACAAACAGGCAAAACAAAGCAGAGGTGCTGTGAGCGTACAAATAGGCGCAAACCCATGGAGCACTAAGACAGCAAGCGAGGATCGCTGAGATACAAGCTGGTGAAAACCATCCATGAGAGTGCCTGGTCCTGTGAGTAAAATTTCCTGATAGCAGCATTTCAATGAAAGGTGCCAGTGTGCTCTAAGTGCAGCATTTACGTGCAGAACTGTATGGTAAGTAGATTAGAATTGCGCCATGAGGGTGCAGTGAGGCAGCTGTCTGTAGACAGGTGATACAGACACTCAGGGCCCATGGAGAGTGCTGTGAGAATTTGCTCACTGCTGACCAAGATGGAGGCCCAGAAGAGTAAATGGTGAGCTGGAGTTGGCAGATAACTGCTCTGACATTCATTTGGGAACTGTTACCCGCCTACTTTCTAACAAGTGGACGGGAGAATCTGAAATTGCAAATAAATCAGGAAATTTTAGATAATAATGACATGTTAATGCATGCAACTGGTTGCAAAGGCCTCTCACCCGTTCATTAGTGAGATACCCATCTCATTATTCGATAGTTGGTTGGGGAATCAGACTTCTTTCTCTCAAATGTCATTACTGCCAACATCACTACTTCTTCCCATCATTTTATCAATGCCCTGTTGTTTGGGGTTAGGAAGATTCTGACCATAGTGTCTGGGCTAGCATTGAGCTAGTAAGCTGCACAGGGCAGATTGCAATGGAGCAACATGCCATGCTTCAAGTGATCCCTGGTTAAGATGAAATGAGACCTTTATACCCACAGGTCACATGTTATGATTTATTGGTAACATCATAAGTATGTTTCTTCAAGGTATACAAGCATGCTGATCAGGAGACATAACACTAAAGTAATCAACACCAGCTTTCACTAGCTTCTAGTAAGATATCAATAGCCTATTCAGTCATGTCAGCAAACTATTACCATAATTGTGGCCATTGCCTGGATCACAATAGATGACATTAGCTTGAAAAAGTCTTTGTGGATTTATGCTGTCCTTCTCAGGTGGAATCATTTAATAATACAACTGAACTATATAGGAGAAAGTGAGGACTGCAGATGCTGGAGGTCAGAGACAAGTGTGGTGCTAGAAAAGCACAGCAGATCAGGCAGCATCCGAGGAGCAGGAGAGTCAACATTTCAGGCATAAGCCCTTTCTGCTTCTTAGATGCTGAGCTTTTCCAGCACCACACTTTTTGAATTAGAACTGTCGAGTCAGCGTAACCATTTAACTGTCTTCTTCCTCTCTCAGTTGTTAATTGTGTTTCTGCAGACAGACTCAACCACTTTAACCGATTCACATATCTATTCAATCTTCCTGAATTGTTCCGGGATCTTACCTTTCATTTCTGAAAATATCTAAGTGCATGCTGCATGTGATTCCCAATCATCGTGACCTTTTATTTCTCACCGAATACACAATCAAATCAATACAAACATCTTTTGACATATCAGTGGTTAACTTTTTGTCCCAACAAGCGTTTATGAAGTGCAGTACTCAAAATGTATGACGCGAGAAATGCTGATAAATCCCAAAATGTTGGGTGCTTCAACAATGCTTCAGTAGCACAAAACACTCTGGAGAAACTGTGCAGAACTCTCCAGAACATTGTTGGGACCCACTGCATCCTGCATCACCTCCTTATATTGAGGGCACAGCTCTTGTCAACTGGGACATGGCGAGGAGCTGAGGAAGAGAAGGATGAACAGAGAATGCAATAATCACAATCCCTTATCTGGCTGGCATTCAGTCTCCAACTTGACTTAGTGCTTTTTCGGAGCATTAAGCCTAACCAGAATGGAGTGGTCGTCAACTTTATAATAATATTTGTAAATGCAACCAACTATGCAGCATCTAGAGGTCATTGTCTTAGCTTTTCCTGCAGCACGGGCAGAAGTCAACCAATATCTGAGTGCTGCAGTGGAGACTCTGGCAGAGGTTGGGAGATCCATTTTTTTTAAATTTCAAAAATATACTTTATTCATAAAATATTTTGATCTGTAGAATTGGTCATGCCATACATACGTAAACATTCCATTTGTTTACATACAGAGATCGAGTAATCATTCATATATACAGGTCTGTATGTTTATTATCCATATCTTCAGCTGAGGCGTCAGCGGATTGATGCCAATGCAGGCTCAGACCAAGATCATCGTGGCTCGATCCCGATTTCATAGTCACACGCCTTCATAATTGTGCGTTAGTCTGAGCCCCAGCACGAATGTGAGAGCTTTCTGCAATCAGCAGCAGGAAACAGGATTTCTTTGAACCCATGGAGAGCCTGTAGGAGGGTGAGGAAGAGAGAGCAGAAAGCAGGGAGATGGGGGCAGCGAAGAAGGCTGAGCAGGATTTGCCAATGCAAGGTTTATTTACTTTTCTCTTTATGATTGAACAGTGCCTTGTTTGTTGCTGCAGTTGCCTGAGACGTCATGGAGAATGAAGTTTAAGGCAATGACACTACTTTTGCAGCTCTTGTGCCATCTAGTGGTTGTGTGGTCAACATACACAATAATTTGATTATTCTGAAGGTTAATATTATCTCTTTTTACACATAAAATGTTTCTGATAACCACCTACTGCATTCCTTCATCTGAAGAATTAGTACCCCTGCAGGTTGAGCATTACTTGAAAGAAGTAAGTGTAATAAGGACACCAGATGTACTTTGGGTGGGGACTTCAATGTTCAGTGTTAAGAGTGGCTCAAGGATTTCATCAAAGTTGGGCCAATCATTGACCTGCTTCTGTCACTTCCCATCCTCTGCCAAGCCCACTGGGCCCAAACTTCATCCGAGTTCCCTTTTGTGCCTGCTCTGATCTGACTTCATTGTCTCATTTTATTTCGCTGGGTTCCATCTCCTGCTCTCTCCTATTCCCATCAAACTAATGCTGAACCAACATCATTACTGGATCCCATATGAAATGACATTATTAATGATTCAGTCCCATTTGGTTTGACCCAACTCCAGCTATATGTGTATAGTATTGTGGAAAAAATGTACAATCCTTTCAACATGCTATTTTATGACCTGTGCTCCAAGTTATTACAGTTTCGTATCAGATACCCAATATTATTAATTATTAAACTCCCAGGTGAAGAGGGGTAATCCAACATGGAGGATGGGAAAAATTATGGCTGTAAGAGCTGTTCCTTTTTTGAGGTGTTTTAGGTATTGGAGGTGATTTCCTCAAATTCCAGGAGCAGTAATTAGTGCCTTATAAGCTGTTGCATTGTTTTGGAACACTGGGGCAAAAATGATCAAAACAATGTTACTTTAAAAAGGATAAAGAGAGGCAAAGACAGAGACCGCATGGCCAGAGAAAGAAACCTACACTGCTGTCAAACACGACAGTGAATCTGCATGGTTACTGCCTTTGCTGTGTGAGTTCAAGTATCTCTGAACATCGGAGGCCTAACAGGGAAGGGAGATAAACTCGGGGCATGGTTAGGAATAGGAGACCAGGATACCACAGCAAATACAGAGACAAGGCTCAGGAATGGACAGCTTAATGATCCAGGATACAAATGCCACAGGAAGGATAGCAAGGGGGACAAGAGAGAAGGGGGAGTGGCACTTTTGATAAGGGATAACGTTACAGCTGTACTGAGGGAGGATATTCCTGGAAATACATCCAGGGAAGTTATTTGGATGGAACTGAGAAATAAGAAAGGGATGATCACTTTATTGGGATTGTATTGTTGATCCCCAACAGAGAGTGGGAAATTGTGAAACAAATTTGTAAAGTGATCTCAGTTGTATGTAAAAATAAAGAGTGGTTGTGGGAGGGGATTTTAACTTTCCAAACATAGACTGGGACTGCCATAGTGTTAAGGATTTAGATGGAGAGGAATTTGTTAAGATTGTACAAGAAAATTTTCTGATTCAGTATGTGGATGTACCTACTACAGAAACTTGACCTACTCTTGGGAAATAAGGCAGGGCAGGTGACAGAGGTGTCAGTGGGGGAGCACTTTGGGGCCAGTGACCATAATTCTATTAGTTTAAAATAGTGATGGAAAATGATAGAACTTTAACTTTTAGATTTGGAGGAAGGCCAATTTTAACAGGATTAGGCAAGAACTGTCAAAAGTTGCATATGATTAGATTAGATTACTTACAGTGTGGAAACAGGCCCTTCGGCCCAACAAGTCCACACCAACCCGCCGAAGCGCAACCACCCATACCCCTACATTTACCCCTTTAACCTAACGCTACGGGCAATTTAGCATGGCCAATTCACCTGACCCGTACATCTTTGGACTGTGGGAGGAAACCGGAACACCCGGAGGAAACCCACGCAGACACGGGGAGAATGTGCAAACTCCACACAGTCAGTCACCTGAGTCGGGAATTGAACCCGGGTCTCTGGCGCTGTGAGGCAGCAGTGCTAACCACTGTGCCACCGTGCCACCCACATGGGCGGATGTTCACAGGTAAAGAGATGGCTGGAAAATGGCAAGCCTTCGGAAATGAGATAACAAGAGTCAAGAGACATTACATCCCTATAGAGTGAAAGGCAAGGCTGGTAGTTGTAGAGAATGCTGGATGACTGGAGAAATTGAGGTTTTAGTTAAGAAAAAGAAGGAAGCATATGTCAGTATAGACAGCAGACATCGATTGAATCCTTAGAAGAATGTAAAAGCATTGGAGTATACTTAAGAGGGAAATCAGGAGGGCAAAAAGGGGACATGAGACAGCTTTAGCAAATAGAGATAAGGGGTGCAAATTTGGTCCCCATAGCTGTTCTATGTGTCTGGATGAAGAACTGATTGTTAAAGGTGAAGACTTTGTGATCGAGGATAAAGCAGATGAGTTGTTGGATGGTGTTTGGAGATTGGCAGTTGTTGGTGTTGAGTACTGAGGCAGTTGCCGCGATGCCATCATTGTGGGGGATGCTGGTGTAGAGTGCGGAAACGGCCATTGTGACGAGGAATGTTCCCGGTTTCCAATATGCCAACATTGTTCAGATGAGGAAGAACGTGACGGACACCTGGAAGTACTCAGGGATGCCCTCACAAGAACGGGGTACGATGCTCAACTCATCGACCGCCAGTTCCGACATGCCACAGCAAGGAACCGTAATGACCACCTCAGGAGACAGACACGTGCTGCAACCGACAGGGTACCCTTCGTTGTTCAGTACTTCCCAGGAGCTGAAAAATTACGCCATGTTCTTCGTGACCTGCAACACATTATCAATGAGGATGAGCACCTCACCAAAACCTTCCCCACTGCTTGACTTTAAACAACCACCAAACTTCAAACAGATCGTTGTTCGTAGCAAGCTGCCCGGCTCTCAGGACAACTCCATACAACCCTGTCACGGTAGGCGCTGCAAGACATGTCAGAGTGTGGACATAGATACCACTATTACACGTGGGGACACCTCCCACCTTGTACATGGCAGGTATTCATGTGACTCAGCCAACGTTGTCTATCTTATACGTTGCAGGCAAGGATGCCCTGAGGCATGGTACATTGGGGAAACCGAGCAAAGGCTACGACAACGGATGAATGGGCACCACACAACAATCAACAGACAGGAGGGTTCCCTCCCATTGGGGAACACTTCAGTGGTCCAGGACATTCAGCCTCGGACTTTCGGGTGACCATCCTCCAAGGTGGACTTCGTGACAGGCTGCAGAGGAAAGTGGCTGAGCAGAGGCTGATAGCTAAGTTCGGTACCCATAGGGAGGGCCTCAACCGGGACCTTGGGTTCACGTCACACTACAGTTGACTACCATTGCATTATACACACACACAGACACTCCTATATACACACACACACACACGCGCGCACTCCTATACACACACGTACACAGATGCGTACACAGACACCCACACACACCCTTATAGACACACACACTCCCACACTCACACATGCACCCCCTCACAGAGTTAAGACGCTCTACACTCACTACACACACATACACTTTCTCACACTCACAACCCCCAACCCAGGCAGACACAAACACACAGACAGACAGACAAAGACCCACATGCACACAAATATTTTGTGGGGTGAATTTGTACTTGCAGGGTTACATTGTACTTTGCTCAAAAACTGCATGAATTCATGTAAAACTCTGTTATCTCACTTTTTAGATTAGAATCAATTTAAACATCATGGCACAGACTGAGAACACAGGAGGCTAACACCTTCGACATATTGTCTAGCTATCACCATTGTTAACAGCTAACCTGAGAATGCAACTTTTTAAAAAGAGGTTTTGTGATTTACACATGAAAGAAGTGAAACTATCATGGTATTCAAACAGGTGGAGAAAGTGAGGTCTGCAGATGCTGGAGATCAGAGCTGAAAATGTGTTGCTGGAAAAGCGCAGCAGGTCAGGCAGCATCCAGGGAACAGGAGAATCGACGTTTCGGGCATAAGCCCTTCTTCAGGAATGCTGGACAAACTTTCCTCATTCCTGAAGAAGGGCTTATGCCCGAAACGTCGATTCTCCTGTTCCCTGGATGCTGCCTGACCTGCTGCGCTTTTCCAGCAACACATTTTCAGCTATTCAAACAGGTGAAAGACTTAACAGGCAATCAATTTTTCAATGTATAATTTCAGTTACATCACACTGTAAATGTTTGCTATAAATTCTGTGTATAAGGATTGAGCCCTCCACTATCACCTGATGAAGGAGCGATGGTCCGAAAGCTAGTGTGCTTCCAATTAAACCTGTTGGACTATAACCTGGTGTTGTGTGATTTTTAACCTTGGGAAAAAGGAAACATCACAAAATTTAAAACATACTTCTATGAGCACATGAAATGTCATAACATTCAAGGCTATGGACCAAGTTCTGGTGTAGATTTTGAGTAGTTGAAGTAGGCTTGGGTGCAGACTCGATATGCTGAAAGGCCTCTTCTATACTGTATGA
>NC_057710.1:121546889-121572827 GCF_004010195.1 Chiloscyllium plagiosum
GTATATTCTTAAGATTTTTATTTTTTATCTTGGCTCTTGAAGTATGAACTTTATTTTATATCACTTTGATTCAAGCTGTGGTAATAATACTTAATACTAAATTGTGGCTATAATAAAATTGGGGAAAGCTACTTAAGAGATGATGGTGGCTAGCCAATGGCAACTTTTTAAAAGCACATGGATGAACAGTCAAAATTCTTTCTTCTTATCTAGTACAAAACTAAAATGGGAAAGGTGGCCTGATTTTGTTGAACAATGGAAAATAGGGATAGGACTAGATCCAAGGAAGGGGTATACAATTTGATCAAAAATAGTAGAGGACTGGGAACAGTTTAGATTTTAGCAAAGGACAAAGTGTTGCCTATCTGTGTAGGTATGGTGGACTGTCACTAAGCATCTGATCACATGACAATGACATCATCAATCATTTTGAACTGGGAAACATTCCTGATGAAGGGCTTATGCCCAAAATGTCAAGTCTCTTGCTCCTCGGATGCTGCCTAATCTGCTGTGCTTTTCCAGCACCACACTTTTCAACTCTGACTCTCCAGCATCTGCAGTCCTCACTTTCTGTGAGAGAAACAGCTTAGTCTAACTTTACCGCCTGTAAACATTCCCATCATAACGCTCCTGCTGTTTAATCTTCAGCTTCCTGCTTCCTCTTGGAATAACACAGAGGAATTGATGAAGACAGAGAAAATAGAGTACGAGAGTAACCTTTTGGGCAACTCTCAAACTGACTTTAGAAGCTTCTATAGGTATTTGAAGCGAAAAAAATAGTGAAGTCAAATGTAAGTCCCTTATAATGAAAATAGTGGAACTTAGAAAGGGGAACAGAAAAATGGCAGGCCAATCAAATAAATATCTTTGTTCTGTCTTCACAAAAGAAGGCACAAATCACATCCCAAAATGTTGACGAATACTGGGTCTGTTGAGAGGGAGGATCTGGAGGAAATCAGTATTTGTAAGGAAATGATACTGAGGAAATTGATAGCATCATAGGTCAGTATTTCTGCAGGCTTTAATAATCTACATCCCAGATTATTAAGGAAGTGGCTCTAGAAATAGTGGTTGCATTGGTGGTCATCTTTCAAGATTCTCTAAACTCTGGAACAGTTGCCAAGCATTGCAAGGTAGCTGATGTAACCCTCCACTTTACAAAAGGAGGGAGCGAGAAAACAGGAATTATCAACTAGCCTGATATTGATAGTAGGGATAACACTAGAGTCTGTTTAAAAAAGATTTTAATAGCACAGCACTTGACAGAATTGCACAAAATCACTTTGGATTTAAGGATGGGAAATCAGGCTTGACAATTTTACTGGAAATTTTTTGAGCATATAAAGGGAAAGTCAGTGGATGTTTACTTGGAATTTCAGAAAGCATTCAATAAAGGCCAACAGAAGAAATGAGTGTGTATAATTAAATGGGATTGAGAGTAATGTTTGATATGGAGAGAGAACTGGTTGGCAGAGAAGGAACTGAGAGTGGGAATAAATGGGTGTTTTTCTGAGTGGTAGGCAGCATCTAGTGGGCTGCCACATGGATCCCAACTTAGATGTGTTTTAGAGGAGGGAACTAAATGCAATATCTCCAAGTTCACCTATGATACAAAGCGGTGAATGAAGGTGAGCTGTGTGGAGGATGTAGAGATGCTTCATTGTGATTTGGGCTGAGTGATTGGGCAAATATAAGTCGGGTGAAGTATAATCTGGTTGGATGTGAGGTAATCCACTTTAACAGAAAGTTAGATTATTAGCTGAATGGTGATAGTTTGGGAAATGGGAGGTGCAATGAGACCTGTGTGACCTTGTACACCAGTTACTGAAAGTAAGCATACAGGAGCAGCAAGTGAAGAAGGCAAGTGATATGTTGGCCTTCATTGCGAGAGGATTCGTGTACAGGAGCAGGGAAATCTTGTTGCAATTGTGTTGGGTCTTGCTGAGTTCGCACCGGGAGTATTGTGTCCAGTTTTGGTCTCCTTATCTGAGGATGAATGTTCTGTTCATGGAGGAAGTACAATGAAAGACTGATTCCTAGGATGCCATGACTGATACATGAAAGGAGATAATGTGAGAGAATTTAGAATGTGAAAGTTTCTCATAGAAACCTATAACAGGACCAGACATGGTAAATGCTGGAAGGATATTCCTGATGACTGGAGAGTCCAGAAACAAGAGTCACAATTTAAGGAAACAATGTTGGCCATTTAAGATTGAGATGAGGAGAAATTTGTTTACCCAGAGAGTGGTGAGCCAATGAAATTCACTACCACAGAGTGCAGTCAAAGACAAAACACTATTATTTCAAAGAGGTGTTTGACATAGCACTTGGGGGGGGGGAAAACTGGGAACAGGATAATCAGCCATGATCATATGAATGGTGAGCAGCTTTGAAGGGCCGAATGGCTTACTCCTCCTATTTTCTACGTTTTTCTGTCAATCAGTGTTGTAAGGACTGTTTCCTGCTGTACGCAGGAGAGCTATTTTATTACCTTTGTTTGGTAATACAATTTCAAGGACATGCTAACATAAATCAATTGTAATGTTCACTTGTTACTGTGGCCTTGCATATATTGCAATGCATGTTCGTCTGCTATTACAGAGCAAGGAATAAAAAGCACCCTTTTAAGATAACTTTAAAAAGAACATATTTTTGACACTCTGCCACTATTCTAGCCAATAATTTACTTATAACCTGGGTGGTTCTGGATTTAGGTTACAAGCATTAAAGGAACTTTTGTACGTGTTAGACTGCAGAGAGAGATCTCTGACATTAATGTTATTTGGTCAAATACCTTAGTTGGAAAATTAATAACCACAATGTACATGTTATCCACTTTGACTTCTGTACATTTCCATTATATCTGAAGTAAACAGTATGGTGTAAAATTCCTTCCAGATCATATAAGTTCAAAATATTGCAACTGCCATTGCAGTTTCAACAATAACCTCTGCCTTTCTGTTTGAATATGGATATTTTGGTGATTGCGATTATATTGTTGTACGAAATATTGGAATTATCTAAGTGATGACTTGTTAATTGTCCACAGTACAGTAATGTCATTTAAAGCAATGTAATGTGCAAAGTGGGATTTGATTTTTGATCAAATTTAAATTTTGCTTTAAATCAGATAGGTTTTTTTTCCATTAAAATAAACCTGCACAATAACTAGAGCATCCCAAACAATTTATTTCGGTTGCTTCAGACACATTATGTCCTGTTTCTGTTCAGTAGTGGAGATGCTTTCAGGTATTTGATTGATAATAGGCACTTCTTCCTTGTGTGTTATTGAAATGGTTAGCATACATCACATTTACTCTGCATACCTCAATGTCTTATTCAATAGAGCTTAGTAAGTCATTTATGGAATTCTTTGGAAACAAATTTTCATAAGTTCATAAGATACACGACCAGAATTAGGCCATTTGGCCCATCGAGTCTGTTCCGCCATTCGATCACGACTGATATGCTTCTCACCCCCATTTTCCTGGTTTCTTTCCCAATAACCCATTACCAATTAAAAATCTGTCGAACTCCTCCTCAAATTTACTCACTATCCCAGCATCCACCACACTTTGGGGTAGCAGGTTCCACAGATTCACAACCCTTTGGGTGAAGTAGATCCTCCTCAACTCGGTTTTAACTTTGCTACCCCTTATCTTAAGACTATGACCTCTCGTCCTAGAACATCCACACTAGGAAGCATCAGCTCCATATCTATTTATCTACACCTTTTATCATCCTGAATACCTGAATTTGATCTTCCCTCATTCTTCTGAATTCCAGGGAATATAGGCCTAAACTGTTCAATCTGTCTTCATGCGACAAACTCCTCATCTCTGGGATCAATCTAGTGAACCTCCTCCGAATTTCCTCCAATGCTACTACTGTACATCTTCCCTCAAATAAGGTGACCAAAACTGTGCACAATACTGCAGGTGCAGTCTCACCAGTGCCTTGTATAGTTGCATCAATACTTCCTTACCTTTTATACTCTATTCCTTTAGCAACATTCCATTCACTTTCTGTATTACCTGCTGTATCTGCATGTGAGTTTTCTGTAACTCATGAATGAGGGCATCCAGATCCCTCTGCACTGGAGCACCCTGAAGTCTCTCCCCATTAAGATAATAGGTGGCCTTCCCATAAAATGCACATTCTGTGCCGTCGATTCGATAGACGAGTGAAGCTTGTTTTCAGAAGTAGCGTTAAGCGGTTCATGATTGCTTTCCACAATAGTTTTCTTTCAAAAGGAATGTGCTACATCTTCAAAAATATAAACTTCATGCCAGCAACCAAAGGCTAGGTGCTGTTTCTTGCCAGCACAATGTTGAAAATGCATGCACTCATGATCAAAAACAGTTCATAGTAAGAAAAATGATAAGTGACATATTCAAATATCATTACCTCTTATTATGATGTACACATTAACATGAAGCCAGGTACCGGTGGAGATGAAAACATGTGATATTGAGAATAGTGATAAGCAAAAGATGGCTTCAGACAAGAGAATGACGTTCGAGATTATAATGCACGGAAACATTAGAGTGAACTCTAGAGTTTGCAGTATGGTCTGATAGCTAAGGTTATACATAAAATTCAATCTGAGAAAAAGGAATGAAGGAAAGTAATCATTTAAACAATATTGGAATGAAAATTTTAACCATTGGTTACAATATTCCAAATTTCACAACCTCGCAGTTATCCATGTTAAACTCCATCTGCCACATTTTAGTCCACTCTCCTAACCTACCTATATCCAGTTGTAAAGTTCTTATTTCCTCATTGCGATTTACCGTCCTGCCTATTTTTGTGACATCTGCAAATTCGGTTGTCGAGCCTTCTATCCCGATATCCATGTCATTAATATAGATTGTAAATAGCTGCTGTTCAAGGACCGAACCCTATGGCACCCCACTGGTTACATCCACCAAAAAAAGCCCATTATCACAACTCTGTCTTCTGTCCAGCAAATGAGGACATTTGGCAAATCAAAACATTATTTTGATTTGCCAAATGGTTTTATGAAGGGCAAATCATGTTTGACTAATTTGTTAGAGTTCTTTGAAGATGTAACAAGCAAAGTGGATAATGGGGATCCTGTAGATGTAATTTATCTGGACTTCCTGAAGGCATTTGATAAGGTGCCACACAAAAGATTAATTTACAGGGTTGGATCATATGGGATTAGGCGTAATTTAATAGCTTGGATACATGATTGACTGCTGGACAGAAGACAGAGTTGTGATAATGGGCTTTTTTGGTGGAAAGGAATTTGGTTCATATCTGTTCATATTCGATACATGGTACAGAGGGACAGAAAGGATATTTAACAGGTCCCCTCACAGCTGTTGGACTTCATCCTCATTTCTCAAAACCCGTCATGCCCCAAAGTATACCATGGGCTTGTCATGCCCTGTGTTAGGCTGTGACATTTTAGAGACAAAAAAGCTGCAGATGCTGGAATCCATGATAGACAAGCAGAAGGCTGGAAGAACACAGCACGCCAGGCGGCATCAGGAGGTGGAGACATCCTGGTAAACTTTCCACTCTGTTTAAAGGAAACACTTCTATTACAGGACAAAAAAAGTCATTCATCTAGACCCTTTAAAGTTTCAATAGCTGAAACTGCAGGCATTTGAAACCTCTTCACAATGTTTACTTACACAAGGTTAAATTGACAGTCGAGATCAGCCAACCAAACCTGTCAATTAAACCAGGGGCTTAGGTGCTTCAACAGAGTAATGGATATCTGGTCTGTAAACTAGGAATATACAATGAGTTTGACTGAAGGCCCAGATATCTGTTGCCATGTTATGGGGTCAAACAGGAAAGTGGAGTTGATAATACTTTCAGATCAATCACAATACAATCTTGTGGTAAATGGTACTCCAGTTACCTCCCACAATCCAAAGTTGTGCAGGTCAGGGTAAATTGGCCAAGCTACGTGGCCCATAGTGTTAGGTGCATTAGTCAGGGGTAAATGTAGGGAAATGGGTCTGGGTGGGTTACTCTTTGGAGGGTTGGTGTAGACTTGTTTGGTTGAAGGGTCTGTTTCCACACTGTAGGGAATCTAGATTGTTATATTGTAGTAACGTCTGAGTTAAAGCCATTCCACTTTGATTTGCTTAACAGAATATTGGTCTATCAGTATTGCTTCTCTTGATTTATATGCAACCTTGATCTCTCTTGTGCAGGTTTGCTTACAGTTTCTTTTAAATGAAGTGTCCATTTCAACATTACCCGGGCATGCATTTAAGGACAACTCAGTCATTGTAAGTATTAGAGTGGCTTGGCATATGGGTTACATTATTCATGAGTTATCTAACTGTGAATATCTGTTTAGGAAGCACATCTATTTTTATCTCAATGTTCATCTATTTCACATCAAAGTTACTCACTGTCTGTGACGTGGGAATTTCAGAGAGGTGCAATAAGGCACTAAAAGTTTCAGTATATTTTCCATTAATTTGTTATTTGATGGGCTTTGGTGAAAACGGCAAGCTAATTTATTTTGCTGTGGGTGAACCTGCAGATGGATTCTCTGGGATCAACTTGTTTATGCTGCACAGAATAATACAAAAGTAATGACAATGCTCGACTTACCCCACTTCACAACATTGGCTTGGCCTTAAACTGACTTGCGAAATCCGTGATATATCTGGCACAATGACTCACATAGCTTTCTTCAAATATTTGTCCTTCACTGTCTGCTGCAATTGTTCCCTTCTGCTTTCCCTCGATCTATTAGACTGTAAAAATCACGTAAACCTGAAAGGTTTCCTTCCAGCATCTGTGAGGTTTAGTCTAGTTTTCCGTGTTTGGTACTTTTCCACCACAAGAGTATAAAAAATAGGAGCAGAGTAGTCCATTTGGCCCATTGAGTCCATTCTGCCATTCACTGAGTTCAAGCCTAATCTGATGATCCTCAATGTTACTTTTCTGCCATATCCACATAACTCTTGATTCCCTCTGATTAGAAATCTACCTCAGCCTCGAATATATTCAACAACTCGACCTTGACAGCCCTTTACAGTTGGTGAATCTGTGGAATTCTTTACTGCAGTGATTGTAATGAGGTCAGCCAGATGGACCTCAGAATATGGGTTCCCTGATTGGACCAGATTAACAGCCCGAAACAGGAAGCCCTGACTGACAGATAAAATGGGAATGTTAGACATCCTGTTCACTTTGAGAGCTGGCTCTGAGGTAGCTGGATCAATGTGACGGTAAATAAATGTGACCTAGTGGTGAGATACAAGCCTCCACGGAGTTTTTTCACCATCCTCTTAAAGAAAAGAAATTCCTCCTTATCTCTGTCTTAACTGGTGGTCCCTTATTATGAAATTACTTGTTTATGGTGCACAGAATATACAAAAATAATGACAATGCTCAACTTACCCCACTTCACAACATTGGCTTGGCTTAAACTGATTGTCTAAACCCCTCTTGTCCTAGACCTTCCCACAAGGGGAAACCACCTCTCCACATCTATCCTATTAAGCCCACTAAGAAACGTAAATGTTTCGATCAGGTCTCCTCTCGTTCGTCTGGAGTCCCATGAGTAGAAGCCCAATCTACTCAGCCTGTCCTCATAACAAAATCACTCCATATTTGGGATCAACCTAGTGATCTCCTCTAGATTGTCTCCAATGCTGTTGTATCTGTCCTTACATAAGGGGATTAAACTGTTCTCAGTATCCCACCTGTGGTCTGAATTGTCCCTTGTATAGTTTTGCAAAGCCTCTTTGTTTTTCTACTCCATTCCCTTTGAAGTAAAGGACAGTATTCCATTAGGCAATTGGATGCATTTATGCTTCATGCACTAGAATTAAGTCTCAAATCCCTCTGTGCTGCAGCTTTGAGTAGACTTTCCCTACTTAAATAATATTCAGCTGTTTTATTCATCCTGCTAAAATGCATACCTCACATTTCCCTATATTATAGTGCATTGCTGAGCTTTTGCCCACTCACTTAACTGGTCGATATCCCTCTGCAGATTTTATTTTATTCTTGTTACTTGCCTTCTCACCTATTTTTGTCTCATCTGCAAACTTGGCATAAGTAGGCCCGAAGGCCTTTGATAAGGTGCTGCACCAGAGGCTGCTAAATAAGATGGAGCCCAGGGTGTTAGGGGCGAAGTACAGGCATGGATAGAGGAGTGGCTGACTGGCAGAAAGCAGAGATGTGTATAAAGGGGTCTTTATCAAGATGGCAGCTGGGGACTGGTGGGGTTCCGCAGGAATCAGTGTTGTGAACACACTATTCACATTGTACATGAACAGTCTGGGCAAAGGAACTGAGCATTGTTGGTAAGTTTGAAGATGACACCAAGATTGGTGGAGAGACCGGTAGTATTGAGGAAGCAGGGAGGCTGCAGATGGACTTGGACGTGCTAGGAGAGGGGCAAAGAAGGGTCTGATGGAATACAATGTGGGAAAGTGTGAGGTGATACACTTTGGTCAGAAGAATAGAGGAATAGGCTATTTTCCAAATAGGGAAAGGTTTTGAAAGTCAGAATGACAGGAACTTGGGAGTCATAGTTCAGGGTTGTCTTAAAGCTAACATGCAGGTCAATTGGCAATTAGGAAGGCAAATGCAATGTTAGTATTCATTTCAAGAGGGCCAGAAAATAAGAGCAGCGATGTATTGCTGAGGCTGTTTAGGGCTAATGAAGGATGTATTTGCTTTGATGGGGGTCTAAAAGAGGTTTAAAGAAATTATCCCAGATAGAAAGAGTAATGTGAGGAGTGGTTGAGGACTGTAGGTCTGTGTTCAGTGGAGTTTAGAAGGATGAGAGGGGAACCTCATTGAAACTTGGGGAATACTGAGAGGTCTGGATAGAGTGGATGTGGAGAAGATGTTTCCGCTAGATGGAGAGACTGGGACACGAGGGCACAGCCTCAGAGGGAAGGGACAACTTTTTAGAACTGAGATGAGGAGGAATTTCTTCAGTAAGAGAGTAGTAAATCTTTGGAACTCATTGCTAAAGAAGGCTGTGGATGCCAATTCATTGACTGACATGGGTTCTTGGCAAAAGTGAGTACTGCAGTTCCTGCTCCTCGGATGCTGCCTGACCTGCTGTGCTTTTCCAGCACCATTCTAATATAGATAGGTTCTTGATTAGTAAGGGGATCAAAGGTTACAGGGAGAAGGCAAGAGAATGGGATTGAGGACTGTATTAGCCATGTTAGAATGATAGAGCTGTCTTGATGTACCTCATGGCCTAATTCTGCTGTTCTGTCTTATAGTGTGCAGTACGTTCACTTCCATTATCTGAGTCATTGATAATTGTGGCCCGAGCACTAATTCCTCTGGCACTTTACTGGTTAATTTGCCATCTTGAAAATGTCCACTTTATCCCAACTCTGAATCTATTAGTATGCCAAGCCTCTAGCTGTGTTAATGTACTACCCCAACCTTATGAAGTAGCTTTATGTGTGGAAACTTATTGAACACCTTTTGGGAGTTACATAATTTCCCCAATGTTGTCATCTGGAAATATGAATTCAACATTCACATATTGAGATTTTTAATATATCTTCTAACACAGCGGTTATTGTAACTGCTTCTGGAGCTGAGTTGGATGAGACAAAAATTATTCCAAATTAATGTTAGCAGAACTGATACCAACCTCTTTGCCTTCTGTACACAATTTGTACTACTGACTATCTATACCGAACCCCTCACTCAGTTATCACCTCAGGTTGAGCCCTAGCATATTGTGTGATCTTGAGCTTCACTTAGTCTCCCATTTCTGATCTGCCACTTTCTTTCACCTCAGCAGTGTCTGCTGTGACTCTATTGCCTGCTGTTCTGCCAAAATCCTAAGTCATGCTTTTATCACCTTTCTTTCTTGTAAAATTTCTGCTCTTCACAACTCTTCATAAATACAAATTTCTAGAATGCTATAAGAATTGGAGAAGTTGGCCAACATTAGAAAACTAGCAGATGCAAATAGGAGCACAAAAATAACTTGGAATGAGATACATGCAGTGATGTGAAGCTGAGGATATTGGATGGCTCTTGGCGTATAGCTAACCAGTGGAACTAGACAGTTGCAGATGTAATGGAATCAGCACGCTAACACAGTATAGACTCTGATTTGCTCAACATGAGCATCTTGTGTTTAAACACTATAGAAAATACAAATTAAAAAAAAAAGAAGTTGAGAGGTCGGGTGATCTTTCCATGAATGAATAATACATGGATTTACATGAGGTCTGGAATGCTAGCCAGCACATCTGGACAAATCATTAAAAGGTAATAAACCTTGCCTACAGATTAACGTGCCATTACCCAAATAACTACAGAAACTAATTTGCAATGAGCCTGCAACATTCATGGCTTCAGAGTATGATTCCAAAAAAAAAGTTTGAAGAAAGCCCAGTCTATTACAAGGACATTGGAATGGATGAAACTCAGACACTATTGTGTGTCAGTGGCCAGGTCATCAGAGAAGGCAATGAAAAATAGATACACTCATGACAAAAAACAGGTTTCTGCTGAGGGACATTTAATAAGATGCATCTATTGAGCAAATGGGACAACAATGATTGAGATCAGCAAAGTCACTGCTCCTGTGTTAAATTGATCAGCTGGCAGAGAATTTGGGCTAGTCTTTTACCTGCCTATTTGAAAAGCCAAGCCAGTGTTTTGCTGCTGGGGTTCAACTACACCTTGGTTGTACTGAAAGCAGAGAAAGCTGGAACTGCAAGCAATAAGCCACTGCAAATTCATCTTCATAAATGCCCAACCTCTATTTCTTCAGTGCATCGAAAAGGAATCTCACACCTGGAACATTTCAAGCTGCTTTCTCAATAGAAGCGACTATGACAATAAATTGATTGGACTTTAAGATCTAGGTGCATGCTTCCTATTTTGGCATGTTACTTTCTCACACATCTGCCTGTGAGAATGGCTGTTGTTGCAAATATATTTTGTGTTGAGTAATAAATGCATTCTTTTTTTTAAAAGTAAAACCCACAATGATTCTGTTCTTTGCATTCAGAGCACTCAGGTGGTTAAGCACTGGGCAGAATTTTATGGGGGCCTGAATGATGAGGGCTATGCTGGAATGTGGTGAAATTGTGTGAGAAGTCCAGCGAAGCCTACCTTAATATCAGGAACAACTTGCTGCATCTTTTAACTATGTTCTTGTGTGTTGAGGTGAGATTCTTGTTAGAAAGTTTCAAGATGCTTATTAAGTGGGATTATTATTTGTTAATGACCTTACTAACTGTACACCCATTAATATACAGCTTCCCATCCTACCACCTGCTTTATACAGAGTAGTTGTTGAAGATTCTCAACATGGAAGTCAGAGTGGGCGCCTGACAACTTCAGGTCACTGCTGATGGCAAAGAGCAGTCATAGTGGTCAACCTGCAGCAGCAACCCAGGGCATCATCCAAAGGCACCAGCCTTTGGCATCCAATAATTGTCAACCCTTGTGACACCTTGCTGATCCTTTGCAGGATGTTTAGGAAGTATGAACCCACATTACAGGGTGCACTGGCAATTAGCACTGAAAGACCCCTCTGCACAGGGACAAGAACCAGCTCATGGATTGGACTAGGCGGCGTCTTAAGGCTGCTTGCTTGCTGTCCTAGTGTTTGCTCACTTAACAGCTGCTAGCATGTTTTCAAAATCCATGCCTTGCCTTGCCTTACCTTACCCTTGTCATTCCTGTTAGTGCAATGGCACTTCTTACAGAACCTAAAGACTATCAATACCACCGTATTGGTATTATCGTTTGCATGGATGCACAGGCTGCTTCTCAGTTGAGAAATATCTGAGGTGTGGGGAAATCTTGCTGTATAGTACACAGAGACAAAAATAACCCCATATGCCAGCTGCCTGCATGGCAGACACATTGCATGTTTATTCATGCAAATGGCCATATCAGAAAACGGTGTGGGCAGGGTGTGGCAGACATGGGATGGCAGTCCAATTTCAGTCAAGGCAGGGCTGCTGTTGTCAGGGTGTCCCAGTACTGTCAGTTACTTATAGTCTGCAAACAGCCCAGTGATTTGACCACTGGCAGTTGTCTGCTTGAATCAGCCAGGGTCAGGGGATATGCCGAACTACAGTCTGGAGAGAATGGAGAACATTCACTTCTGTCAGGTCATTACAAGCAGTCAGGAGAATTGTGTGGCTTCAGTTGAGAGCTGCAAATTAGCCTTCAGGGATCTGACCAGTCATGCTTAGGTTGTTCTTCAAAGTCGACAGGAGGTTGGCTCAGTGGTTAACGTTGTTGGCTCTCAGCGCCAAGTTACATCAAGTTACATCCAGCTGGAGGTGGGAGCACTCAGGCTGTGTGAGGGTCACCTGAACATTGTCAAACTTCACAAAGTCTTCCAAGTCCAGGTGAGTATGCGTGAGGAGCAAGCCCCCTCCCCGAACACTGCCTCCCCCCCCACCCCTCGACCCTACGCCCCTCCCCACCCCGTATCCACCTCCCACTCCTCTGCATCTGCACTCTCCCAATTTCTCACTCGCCTCAACCCACCAGTTCCCTACACACCCACAAACACTCCAACTACAGCCCACCACTCACCCTCACTCAAAAAAAAACTTGGAAGGATTCAGAAAAGGATGTTGCCAGGGTTGGAGGGTTTGAGCTACAGGGAGAGGCTGAACAGGCTGGGGCTGTTTTCCCTGGAGCGTCGGAGACTGAGGGGTGACCTCATAGAGGTTTATAAAACCGTGAATGGCATGGATAGGGTGAACAGACAAGGTCTTTTCCCCGGGTTGGGTGAGTCCAGAACTAGGGGGCATAGGTTTAGACTGAGAGGGGAAAATTTAAAAGGGACCTAAGGGGCAACATTTTCATTCAGAGGGTGGTGTGTATATGGGGTGAGCTGCCAGAGGAAGTGGTGGAGGTTGGTACAATTCCAAAATTTAAAAGGCATCTGGATGGGTATATGAATAGGAAGGGTTTGGAGGGATATGGGCCGGGTGCTGGCAGGTGGGACTAGATTGGGTTGGGATATCTGGTCGGCATGGATGAGTTGGACGGAAGGGACTGTTTCCATGCTGTACATCTCTATGACTCTATGACTCAGGCAGTGTCTGTGTGGAGTTTGCATGTTCTCCTTGTGTCTGTATGGGTTTTCTCTAGGGGTTCTGATTTTCACAGTCCAAAGATGTGCAGGTTAGATGGATTGTCCATGCTAAATTACCTGTTGGTGTCCAGGGATGTGCAGGCTAGGTTGGCTAGCCATGGCAAATGCTGGGTTATAAGGGTGGGGGGGGGGGGTGGGGGTGGGTCTGGGTGACTCATTGAAGAGTTAGTGCAGACTTGATGGGCCAAATGGCCGCCTTCCCCACTGAAGGGATTCTAATCTAGATCTGGTGCAAATACAGTTCTGTGAGTCCATGTGTTGACCAATGAGGATGCTTCGGGGGCAAAAGGAAGCTCCTTTCCAAAAGAGGTTGAGGCAGTGAAAGCTCAGGTTGGGAAGTAAAAACAGACATATTTGTCAAGTTAGGGACAAGAACAGTGAAGGTGGACAGTCAACGTACAAGGATGCTGTGTAAAACAGTGGGAATGGGTGACTATGGTATTGACATCCACAGGGAGACTGTATAGGTATCAATCAGTAAGATACTATGTTGGGATTTGGGGCAAGGAGGGAAGTTGGAGGCAAAGTGCAATGTGATGGGTCTGCAGATGGTGAGAGATGGGCGGAAATGGGTAATGCGAGTTAAAGCTGGTCATGGAGGCTCTGGGAGATGCAGTTAACTTGAGCTCAGGGAGAGCCCGGTGCTGTTGATGTCCACCATAAGCTATGTTCATTGCCATCACTTACTGTTCTCTAGACAATAACTGCAACTGGAAGGTGGCTGGGAGAAAGCACAAGGTAGACCAAGTCAGTGTCAGTTTGATGGCTGAAAGCACAGGCTCCATTTCAGTCAGAGGCTGCGACATTGTAAAGGTAAGTGCAGGAAGCATGCATTTGCAAACTGCAGCTACAATTTAACTTCCAAGCATTTCATCATCCCTTTGCAATGCATGTAGAATGAATGTGTTTTGGGTTTAAATGCTGGTCAAAGGCGATTTGAAAATGGCAAACACTTGTTTCTGTAAAGTGTTGTTTACTCAGCCAGCGTTGCACCTTCACCGAATTGGTGCCCTCGTTGATGCTGGAGAATGGCCTTTAGTTATTGCGATGTTGCATGTCTCACTGTCTGGAGGAGGGTGTACAACCCTGCTAGGCAGGGTAGGCCACCACTGACTGTTCTAAGTGTTAAGAACCTGTTTTGCTTCTTATCTTCCCAACATCTCCAGCAATCTACCCAGTCGCTGGTGGGTTGGTGGTCGCCATCTTCCTAACGAGGTGAGGGTGGATGCAGGAGAACCGGAGCCAAGAGCAAGCCCAGGAGCAGCAACAAGCTCTCTGAGAGAGCTAATGGCAGCAGGATGCATCAGCTTCCCAGGGGTCTGGAGTATATTCATCCTGACTCCATTTCTTGGGATGAGAGAGGCACAGGCTTCTTATGTCTGGGCCACTGGTGGCATTATGCTGGATACTAGAATGAGGGCTGTTGGAGAGAGAGGCCATCCTCCCCTTCTGGTCATGAAAGTGACAACTGCTTTGAACATCAGTACGATTAGCTTCAATAATTGACTTGTATGGGATCTCTCAGTTGAGCACCAATAAATGTTTCAGGTTAGTGACCGATACCACTTGTGCAAGATCACATTAATTTCCTGAGGAGGGTGAGGACATTGGATATGGAGGAAGCTCTCCATGTGCCTATCAGAATTCAGCTGCATTGGTGTTACGGGCCAGACATAGCCTGATTGATTCAGAACTCTCATAGGTGAGAGTCAGCTGCAGCAGACCATCATGGAATATAAAAACATAATTGATCATCATCCAGCATCTGGTTTGTATTGTGGGAGTGACCTCTCTGTTATGTTTGTTTTCATCACTGCAAATAAAAGTAAATCTTTGGAATTGTCCAATTGCTTGTCTGTATGTGGTGATCCCCTACTGGAGTTTGACAAGATGCAGGTTTCCAGTACACACTGGGGACAGAGCAGCAGTGTCTTGGAGGTAGTAAGATAGAATGGACAGCTGAACTGTGTGACAGAGCAGTTAAACAGTGGCTAGGGTGAGAGAATGGAGTTGGATGTGCGAGGGAGTGTAAGTTCTGTATTATCTGCCACAAGCAGCTAGGCTTGGTGGCTGCTCTGGCATTGTGTTGCCAGTGAAAGCCAACACTGCATGTCTGGCTGCACAGAGCCCATTTGCACATGGTTGCCAGGGTGCTCTCAGTAGGTACCTGGCAAGTGGCAAGTTATTCTGGTAACAGCATGTGGTACAGTTTGGCGAGAGAGCTGCCACAGGTGCTGGGTATTTGATTATTGAGTGGCATTGGTAAGATGCGGTGAATGAACTTGTGGCAAGAAACCCTCAAAGATACTAAATTAGGACACTCAGCCCAAAAATGTAAAATTCAACCCAAGCATTGTCAGTCTTTGGTCAGTCGAAAAGTGCAAAAAAAAGGTACAATTTCTTCCCTATCTATGACAGGGTGCTGATGTCATCCCATTTATGACCAGCTCTATTCTTCTGCATGCTTTTAAAAATGTTGTTTTCAGATTCTCCTTATCTGTGCTTTTCACCTCCTTCCTCTTTTATCCTTTGTTTCCTGTTTGGTGTATGTTTGCTGTCTAACACTTTGAAAATATTGGAGCCATCTGTGAGGAATGAGTGCCACAAATAAATTGAAGATGTCTATCTGTGAGCCATGTGCACAACCTAAGTGCCTATTGATTTGCTGCTACTGTCGCCAACATTGCTAATAGTAATACATTTACAAAGCAGCAGAGGGAGTACAATATTAATAAAGCAATATACTAAGTTAATCATTTGGATTCAGTTATGTTTGTATGTTTAAACAGAGAGTACAATGGGTTGCAACATTGCTTTGTATTTTGGATATTTGGGTTTACTTTCAGTTCAGGCCTCTTATTGCAAAACTCTGTGATTCTGAATATTATTTCCCCCCCTTCTCTTCCGTTAATTACCTTGCAGATTATTTGGATTGATATAGTTTGCTGAGGTCTGTTATTGGGCAGCTAAAGACGATTTCTATTTTAAGTCTAACAACTATTGAACACCCAATAGTGGCTGTAAAAATAACTCTGAGCTAGATTCACGTATTTGCACCAAGACATCTAATTTGATGAGCAGGTTATTGTCGGCCAACGCCTCAAGAAAATGACAAGCGCAACATTTTTAGAAGTTCAAAGTTTGTGAGAAGATTTGTAGCTCGGGTGCTCGTTGTTGTGGTTCTGTTCGCCGAGCTGGAAATTTTTGTCGCAAACGTTTTGTCCCCTGTCTAGGTGACATCCTCAGTGCTTGGGAGCCTCCTGTGAAGCGCTTGGCTTGTCCTATAATGGTAGTGTTGTCCCAGTCGAATTCATGTTGCTTGTCGTCTGCGTGTGTGGACCCAATATACCGGCCACTACAGTGGACAGCTGAAACTGACAACCGGAAGTGGCAGGGACAGGCCACTATAAATGCCGGAGGAAACACCACAGAAGCGCTTCACAGGAGGCTCCCAAGCACTGAGGATGTCACCTAGACAGGGGACGAAATGTTTGCAACAAAACTTCCAGCTCGGCAAACAGAACCACAGCATTTTTAGAAGTAGAATTTAAAACCATAAGATTAAAGTAGGGTTATGTAATTAACATATAGAATCCCTGACGAAGGGCTTATGCCCGAAATGTCGACTCTCCTGCTCCTCGGATGCTGCTTGACCGGCTGTGCTTTTCCAGCACCGCACTTTTGACTCTAATCTCCAGCATCTGCAGTCCTCACTTTCTCCATATGTAATTAATAATGCATTTTGGAAATTGGAATAAAAAGCACTTCAGTTAAGAACTAAATTTATAAGACAAAATTATTTATATTTTATGCACACTGTCTGTATGTTGGTGAGAAAAAAAAACTCCTATCCATTTGTAAAATTTGTTTATTTTTAATGGAGAAGAATCCTTTATCTCTGAAATAGCAGTGACAGTGGTATGGGTAAATTAACACTGTCTCCATAATTTACATGTCATGTTTGCTTCCTTAAAGTTGTTGGCAAATGTTGCTTACAATTCAATGAGCGTTTGCCACTTTTGGCTTTCTTTTAGATCGACGATTGTTATGGAAGAAATATTATTTTAAGAAATGTTATATTTTTCCAGTGGTTGTGTTTAACTAGTGTACTCTGTATTCTTTACAGTACAAACCAAATCTTAGCAGAGTCAGCAGCGGGGCAAACTCCAACCAGTATGATGACACCTGCCCAGTTTTCAGGTTGCATTCAGATGAAGAGAGACCTTGGGAAGAGGTAGCATGTCGCCGAATGGATTTTGTACCAGGTTCTTGCCGCATCATGAAAGAGTTGTTTGCTGACAAAGAAACAGCTAACTGTTCCCACCAGTTGTCGCATATGATTTGTGAGATGAAGGTATTTATTTTTATCAGTAATTCTGAAACTCTATATGTATCCACCAGAAATCACAGAAAAGACTGTTTGTATTGCAAAACTAATGGAATGAATGAACAAGTTGAAAAACTGATTTGAAAACCATACAGGACAGCTAAGATTGAGGATACTGTGAGGGAGAGGAGCTAAACTAATGGCTGGATAATAGTAGGGAATGATAAAATGGATTCGGTAAGCAGTTATTTGATTGCTGCTGTGGGTACAATGGTTTGAATGGCCTCTTATTGCAAAACTCTGTGACTCTGACAAACTTGAGTTTTAAAATCCTGAAGATCACAGGAGGAGAAACTAAGGGAAATAAAGTTATGTTCTGATATTCCGGGAGAAAATGGATTCAGAGATCATACAATAAATCTCAATTTTAATGTGAAATTTGCATTAATGCTTGGTACTAGTCTATGCAAGCTGCATGGATGCTTGAAACTGGCATCTTCTGACTGTAGGTCATCTCTTAAAGAATCCACTGTATTAGCTAGAATGCATACAATATATGAACCTAGATTTCTTAACACTGAGGGACCACTGCACTGTCTCTGCCCACAAAACTGTAAGAACCATCCAAACCCTCAGGTCTTTGAGCTGTGCTGATCTTAGCCAGGGCTGGAAATGTGTTGCTGGAAAAGCGCAGCAGGTCAGGCATCGTCCAGGGAACAGGAGAATCAACGTTTCGGGCATAAGCCCTTCTTCAGGAATGGGGAAGGTTTGTCCAGTAGGCTAAGATAAAAGGTAGGGAGGAGGGACTTGGGAGAGGGGCGTCGGAAATGTGATAGGTGGAAAGAGGTCAAGGTGAGGGTGATAGGTCAGACTGGAATTCCTTCGACTCCGCCGCATCTGCTCCCAGGAGGACCAGTTCCAAAAACGCACAACCCAGATGGCCTCGGCCCAGAGGTGCTCTCTGAATTGCTCCGCAAGTAGGCGGCCTGTCTCCCCAATATAGAGGAGGCCACACCGGCTGCAGCGGATGCAGTAGATGATGTGGGTGGAGGTGCAGGTGAATCTGTGGCGGATATGGGAGTTTCCTTTTGGGCCTTGGAGAGGAGTGAGGGGGGAGGTGTGGGCGCAAGTGTTGCACCTCCTGCGGTTGCAAGGGAAGGTGCCGGGAGTGGTGGTTGGGTCGGTGGGGGGTGTGGATCTGACAAGGGAGTCGCGGAGGGAGTGGTCTCTACGGAAAGCTGATAGGGGTGGGGAGGGAAATATATCCTTGGTGCTGGGGTCTGTTTGGAGGTGGCGGAAGTGACGGCGGATGATGCGCTGTACATGGAGATTGGTGGGGTGGTAGGTGAGGACCAGTGGGGTTCTGTCCTGGTGGCGGTTGGAGGGGCGGGGCTCAAGGGCGGAGGAGCGGGAAGTGGAGGAGATGCGGTGGAGGGCACCGTCGACCATGTCGGGGGGGAAATTGCGGTCCTTGAAGAAGGAGGGCATCTGTGTTGTACGTATTTTGAACTGGTCCTCCTGGGAGCAGATGCGGCGGGGTCGAAGGAATTGGGAGAATGGGATGGCGTTTTTACAGGGGGCAGGGTGGGAGGAGGTGTAGTCCAGGTAGCTGTGGGAGTCGGTTGGTTTGTAGTAGATGTCCGTGTTGTTTCGGTCGCCTGAGATAGAAATAGAAAGGTTGAGGAAGGGGAGGGAGGAATCTGAGACTGTCGAGGTGAATTTGAGGTCGGGTTGGAAGGTGTTGGTGAAGTGGATGAACTGTTCAACTTCCTCGTGGGAGCACGAGGCGGCGCCGATATAGTCATCGATGTAGCGGAGGAAAAGGTGGGGGGTGGGGCCAGTGTAGTTGCGGAAGGTGGATTGTTCCACATATCCTACGAAGAGGCAGGCATAGCTGGGGCCCATGCAGGTGCCCATGGCTACTCCTTTCATTTGGAGGAAGTGGGAGGATTGGAAGGAGAAGTTGTTCAGGGATCTTAGCCAGGGGTTAACTGAGAGGGTGTGAGAATTACACACATTTTCAGACTAGACAGGCCCCTCAACACCAGAGATTCTTCTCTGTCTTCCTTCTCTTCCTCTCCCACCCCCATCGTCATTCACTGCCCAATGCTCTTCTGCTTGTTCTGCCAAAGTCACTTGTGATCATTGACTATTTGGGCTGAATTCATTTACAGGTGTACTCCAGTTTAAATTGCTAGTTTGAAGAAAGGAAAGCAAAAACGGGAAATATCTATTTCGCATCAAATATTTCTTCAGGCATTATTAAGTAGTCTACTGAAATCAAATGAACAGTTTGTTCTCCAACCCCATATTCTACAAGCTTTCTACTTTGTTTTTCTTTATTGTTTTGGAATATGACTTTTATCGGCAATATCAGCACTTGTCCCTCTTCATAAGATATTAAAGTAGAAGTGGACAATTCAGCTTGTCAATTCTGCTCCACCATCCAAAGAGATCATGGCTGATCTAACTTTCCTCAACTTCACTTGCCTGTCTTTTCTCCCAAACTCCAGATTCCTTTACTAATTAAAAATCTGTCTAGCTGAGCCTTGAATATACTTCGTGATCACCCTGAGCAATCCTCTACAGCAAGGAATCCCGTAGATTTGCAACTCTCTGAGAAAAGAAATTCCTCCTCCATCTCTATCTTAATTTCAGAATAAGGAGTCACACATTTATGTCCTTTGGTCCGAGAATCTCCCACAGGCAGAAACCCTGCATCTATCCTGTCAAGTCCTCTAAGAATCTTGTATGTTTCAAAAAGGTTTTCTGTCAATTGAGTACTGGCTCAATTTTCTTCGTCCTGTCCTCATAATAGAGTCCATCCATATCTGATGTCAGCCTAGTGAATCTTCTCTAGATTACCTGTAGTTGCCATTGACCTGTATGGCTTGCCTAGACTGTTTCAGAGGGCAGATGCACATCATCCGCTTTGGACAGGGTCTCAATAAGAGCATAGAAAATAGAGGGAGGAGGGGGAGCTCATTTGATTCCTCAAATCACCCTGCCATTCAGCAAGGACATAGTTGATCTGTTCCAGACCTTAACTCCTCTTTTGTACCAGCTGTTTTTTTGCTCTCTTGATATTTCTAAAATCTATCTTCTCTTGGAGTAATTTCAGTGATCTAGCCTCCATACTTCTCTGGATAGAAAATTTCAGTTATTCACTACTCTCTGATAGAAGAAATTCCGTTGTATCCCAGTCTTGAATCTTGTTGGACAATTGATTTATCCCTAAAGGGCATTAGAGAACCAGATTAATTTTTTTAGGACAATCAGTGATAGTTTCATGGTCACCAACACTGAGACTAGCTTTTATTTCCAGATTTATTGATTAATTGAATTTAAATCCCACCAGCAGTTGTGATGGGATTTGAACCCATGTCCCAGAACAAG
Source organism: Chiloscyllium plagiosum (assembly GCF_004010195.1). NCBI lineage: Eukaryota > Metazoa > Chordata > Chondrichthyes > Orectolobiformes > Hemiscylliidae > Chiloscyllium > Chiloscyllium plagiosum. The sequence continues at coordinate 121,567,742 of NC_057710.1, forward strand.
AGCCTGATCCTCTGGATTATGCTCCACCACAATGCCACCATCTCTGGTGACTAACTTGAACATTGCTGAAGAAAGCTTGGCAGTTAACAGTTCCATGATGCATTTTGCTGGAAACACTTCTACCAATCAGAGTCTATTTCTCAACCAGTCAGCACCCTCTAACAGGCAGCATGGATTGTTATCCCCTTTGAATTTGATGTTCTTGCAGTTCTGTCCTGATGTGTGCCAGAACGAAAAGCTTTCACAGTACATCTCATTTTTCAAAAATACTTAATTTTTTTTGTTCAATATTTGCTCACAAGATGAGATATCACTGGCTAGGCCAACATTTATTACTCATCCTTAATTGCCCTGGAGGAGATGAACTGCCTTCTTGAGCTAGTGCAGTTCTTGTAGTATAGGAACACCCTGTTAGTAAGGGAGTTCCTTGATTTTAACTCAGCAGCTGCAAAGGAACAACAATATAGTTCTGCATCATGATGGTGTGGAAGGGAACTTGGAGTGTTCTCGCGTATCTGCTACCCTTGCCTTTCTAGATAATAGTGCTCATGGGTTTCGCAGTTGCCATCATAAGAAATAGGTACAGAAGTAGGTCCTTCAGCCCCTCAAACCTGCTGGGCCATTCATTAGGATCATGACACTACTCCCATCCACTTTACTGCTCTATCCCCATTTCACCTTGTTATCAGAGGTGCCTTGGTCACTTTCTCCAATGTATCTTGTGGATGGTATTAACAGTACTGCCACAGCAAATCAGTGGTGGAGAGAGTGAATATTGAACTGGGATGCCAATAAAGTAACTGCTTTGTCTAGATGGTATTGAGTTTCTTGAGTGGTGGAGTTGCACTCATACAGGCAAGTGGAGAATATTCCACCACAATTTTGACCTGTGTGTTATGGGTGGCACAAGTGGTTAGCACAGCTGCCTCACAGTGCTAGAGACCTGGGTTCAATTCCCGCCTCAGGCAACTGTCTGTGTGGAGTTTGCACATTCTCTGCGTGGGTTTCCTCCCACAGTCCAAAAATGTGCAGGTCAGGTGGATTGGCCGTGCTAATTTGCCCGTAGTGTTAGGTGAAGGGGTAAATGTAGGGGAATGGGTCTGGGTGGGTTGCTCTTCGGAGGGTCGGTGTGGACTTGTTGGGCCGAAGGGCCTGTTTCCACACTGTAACTAATCTAATCTAATCATTATAGATGGTGGACAGGCTTTGGGGAATCAACATATGAATTACCTACCACAAACTTCTTAGCTTCTGACCTGTTGTAGCCACAGTCTATAATATATCCAGTTCGGTACTTGTCAGTGGTAACCATCAGAACATGAATTCAGTGATGGTAATGTTATTGAATGTCAAGACAAAGATTCTTTCTTATTGGAAATGGTCATTGCTCGACATTTATGAGGCATGGATTTTACTTGCCACTTCTCAACACAAGCTTGAAGTTATCTAGGTCTTGCTGTTTTTGAACATGGGCTGCTTCAGTGTCTGTGAAGTTGTGAATGAAGCTGAATATTCTGCAATCATCAATGAACATCTGACCTTATTGGGGGGAGGTGGGAGGTGTGGTGAGGAAATGGCTACTGATGAAACAAGTGAAGATGATGTGCCTAGGACCCTATCCTGAGAAATTCCTGTGGAGATGTTGTGGGATTGACCTCCAACAACCATGACCATATTCCTTCGTGCCAGGTATGACTCCAAACAACAGAGAGATATCCCCCGATTCACATTGACCTAATTTTGAGAGAGCCCCTTGATGTCACAGTTGTTCAAATGCAACCTTTATATCAAGAGCCATCACTCTCACCTCACTATGGAATTCAGCTCTTTTGTCCATGTTTGGACCAAGGTTTTAATAAAGTCAGGAGCCAAGCTGAGCATCTACGAGCAAAGGTTATTCCTTTGCAAGTGCCACTTGATATCACTGTCGACAACACCTTCTGTCAATCTGTTGATGATCGAGGGTGGATTGAGTTACATTTATCCTGCTTTTCTGGACAGCACATACCTGGGCATATACCTTATTGATAGATATCATTGTTCCAGTTGTTCTGGGACAGCTTCGCTGGGGGTGCAATTAGTTCTGGAGCATAGATCTTCACTGCTATTGCTGGGATGTCAGGACGTTTTGCCTATTCAGTGTCTTTAGCTGGTTCTTGCTGTAGTATGAATTCATTTGGCTGATGGCCAGCATCTGTGATGCTGTGGACTTGAAGTGGAGACCAAAATGGATCATCTGGCACTGATTCAAATTAACGTCTCTACCTATGATTTATAACACAGTAGATTTAAATCTTTCAAAGACCGAAAGAATTGCACAATAGCTTCTAACCACATTTTTTTTGAATGACTAATCCCAGACTTTGTAAATAATTGATTCTAGACACTGGGTTTGCAGCTTAAACAAAAGACTCTTTTAAAAAAAATTAATGAAGTACTCACTTCAGAACAAAATTAAACAGCCAAAGTAATCTTAATGTCTAATTTTAAACCCCGTATCCTTTGTTTTCAGTTCCATTCACACCAAAGACAGGTAAACAAACATAGTAAAGGGATAAATTAAAGAACAAAACTAGCCACATTACTTAAGCAGCTTTCACAGTGCTTTGTTCCACAGGCATCAATGATTATTTTTTAGTTGATTTTCTGAAGATGTTGATCTATTATGACACAGAGAAAAACATCCAAATCAAATCAACCTCCTGATCTCTGAATTCATAATACGGTAGGCATAAACACTGAGAACAACCCTCAAAATTGACCACAATGGTTCCTAGTCAGACTTTTCGAATAGTCCATTCCAGATTTTGTGAATAATTGGTAATCTGTTCACTTTGAGGAAGTCAATGATAATTAAACTTAAATCTATTTTTTGAACATCCAGTAGCTGATAATAGGAAGCTTTCAAATGTTCATGCTGTCACATCAAATGTCGAACCCCTCCTCCTCAGAAACACACCAAAAGCTACTTTAAACTCTCTGATTCCTCCCTCTGTTTGACCATCTTGTTCCCTCCCAGATTTGCTGGCACCAATTTCCAGGTACTGACCTCATTAATGGCTAAACATCTGCTATCTATGATGTGGAGATGCTGATGCTGCACTGGGGTGGATCAAGTTAAAAATCTGACAACACCAGATTTTAGTCCAACAGGTTTATTTGAAAGCACAAGCTTTCAAAATGCTGCTCCTTTGTCAGATAGCTAGTGTGGGCAGAATCATATTTACATATTACTGTATTCGGTAAACCAAGATTGATCAGCTGTCTTCATGGTAATGGAAGAGTAAGGGATATGCCAGGTCATGAGGTTACACAGTTCACACACCCAATAAAAAAACAACAAAAGAACTGCAGATGCTGGAAAACAAAAATAAAAACAGAAATTGCTGTAAAATCTCAGCAGGTCTAGCAGTATCTGTGGAGACAAATCATTTCATGTTTCAGGTCCAGTGACCCTTCTTCAGAACTCGTGGTAGCTAGGAAAGAGTTGGTTCTTATGCAGAAGATGGAGTGAGGGGAGGGTGTAAGGGATAAAGGATAGGGCTCAGAGAGAGAGAAGAACAATTGGACAGACAAAGAAGTGGATAACAATCAGTGTAGGAGAATGAATGGCTGCTAATGGGGAATATTCGGGAATAACAATGGGTTGTGTGTAATAGCAGACCATATGATAACAAGGCCTGGTGTGTGGAGATTGGGGTAAGGACATGCAAGAAGGTACAGCGAGAGGACTCTTTTCCAAAGAAATTAGCATGGAAGCGAAGGCAAAGGACGAAGAGTTCATATCATGGCCGGAATACGTTGATGTGGAGACGCAGAGGGATAAAATGGAGACCTTTTCAGAGTATAGAACATTCATCATCAGAGCGTGAAAAGCCAGATGGGATAGCAAATACGTGACAAGAGGTGGGGTTGAGAGAGGGGATTGAATCAGAAGGAAGGGGAGGGGAGGAAGGTTAAAGAGCTATGGATTTCTCTGACTTTACACATTTCTTTTGAAAACTCCCGGAAGCGACGGCTTACCGGTTGAGATCTGTTCTGCTCTTTGGGAGTTGATTGGCCAGGACCTGCTGGAGGTGTATGTCAGTATGCTTCAGGCAGGTACCATGAGTGAATCCATGAGGAAAGGCATCATCACCCTCATCTACAAGTAGAAGGGGGAGAGGGAGGAAATTAGAAATTGGAGACCAATCTCACTGTTAAACACAGACTACAAAATCTTGTCAAAGGTCATCGCCAACCGGGTCAGGTCTGCTCTGGGATCGGTGATCCACCCTGACCAAACCTGTGCTGTACCGGGCAGGAAGATCGCTGAGAGTCTCGCACTCCTCAGGGATACGATTGCCTACGTGCAGGACAGGGGGGTGGACACCTGCCTCATCAGCCTGGACCAGGAGAAAGCCTTTGACGGGATATCGCAGACATATATGAGGGATGTCCTCTCCAAAATGGGCTTCGGGGAGGGAATAGGTAATTGGACCAGACTGCTCTACACCAACATTGTCAGTGCAGTCTCAATCAATGGGTGGGAATCAGATAGCTTCCCAATCAGATCTGGAGTCAGGCAGGGCTGCCCTCTCTCTCCTGCCTTGTTTGTGTGCTGCATAGAGCCATTTGCCGAGTCCATCAGGAAGGATGCGAGCCCGAGAGGGGTGACTATTCCTGGCAGCGGGGGCCTGCAGGTTAAGACTTCCCTGTACATGGATGATGTCGCCGTTTTCTGCTCGGATCCGCTGTCCGTGCACAGACTCATGTGCATATGTGACCAGTTCAAACGTTCCTCGGGGGCCAAGGTAAACCGAGGCAAGAGCGAAGCCATGCTCTTCGGGAACTGGGCCGACCAATCCCCTTCACCGTCAGGACCGACCACCTGAAGGTGCTGGGTATTTGGTGCGGAGGGGCTGGGGCGTGCGCCAAGTCTTGGGAGGAGCAAAGTGAGGCAGAAACTGGGCAGATGGAACCTACGGTCGCTCTCCATCGCGGGAAAAAACCTGGTCATCAGGTGTGAGGCACTGTCATTGCTATTATACGTGGCACAGGTCTGGCCTATCCCCAGAACCTGTGCCGCCGCAGTCACCCGGGCCAT
>NC_057710.1:121573304-121629621 GCF_004010195.1 Chiloscyllium plagiosum
GACTGTCACACACCTCCTTCTGGAATGTGCCTATGCAGAGGAAGTCTGGAGAGGAATGCAGTGGTGTTTGTCGAGGTTCGTCCCGAGCAGCGCCGTGACGCGGGACTCCGTGCTCTACGGTCTGTTCCCCGGGACGCACACCGAGACGAACATCAACTGTGCCTGGAGGATCATCAACTCGGTGAAGGACGCTCTCTGGGTGGTCCGAAACCTGTTGATCTTCCACCTGAAGGAGTTGACCCCGACCGAGTGTTGCAGACTGGCACATTCCAAGGTCCAGGACTACGTGTTGAGGGACGCGCTGAAGCTTTGGGGCAGCTGCCGCCAAGGCGCGGTGGGGAAAGACCACTGTGTAACACCTGCCTGCCTAAAGAAGAACAGGGGACCCACGCAGTCATTTGGGCTCTGATGAGGCCTCAGCTAAAAATGTGATCGTACAGACCTGTAAATAGGAATGATTACTCTGTTTCAGTATGCAAATAAAGGGAATGTTTACATAGGTATGGCATATCCAATTGTACAGATCATCAAAGTATTTTATGAATAAAGTATATTTTTGAAATAAAAAAAAATTCCTTTTGAGTACAGTACTGTGGCTGGCTTGCAGCAGCTTACAGATGCCCAGTTTTGACATGCTAGATCTGTTCAAAATCTATCCAATTTGGCACAGTTTCAGTACCTCACAACATGGTGTCCTCCAAATGAAGATGAAGCTCCTCTCAACAAGGACTGTGGAGAGGTTACTCATACCAAACGCAGTCATGAATGGATGCATATGCGATAGTTAGAATGATGAAGGTGTGGTAAAACCAATGTTTACTGCTTTTTGCTTCCCCTCCACCCATTTTTCCCCAGTCCATTTGATTTAGGATTTGATAGCTCTGTCAGTAGTAATTCTACAAAGACATTCTTAATGATAAACATTGAAGTCCCTGACCCATATTACATTCTGTGCCCTTGCATCCTCTGTTCCTCCTCCAGTGGTGTTCAATATGGAGAAGCAGTGATCCATTAGTTGAGATGGTGGTACACATTGAGTGGTAATCAGAAGGTTTCCTTGCCTAAATTTGGTCTGATGCAGTGAGACTCAATGGGGCCTGGAGTCAGTTTTGCAGGATGCCAGGCCAATTCTTGCCTGACTCTCTTTCACCGTGCTTATTTCAAAATGCGCACACATATACTCTATCCTGCATCACTGGGTAGTGTAGTAAGGAATGGGCACAGTTAATTTTAAATGTTTAATTTTAGGACGGTTTGATTAATTGTTACATTCCAATAGCTGTCCCACTGAGTTTAACCGATTAAGCACAAAATGAGAGTTAAAAAGCCAAATGCTTGTGGTCCGCGTGTCTAATTGCTCACAGTTTGATCTTTCACAGAGGAAGTTTTGTACTATTGATTCTAATTCTTGCAATTTATATTTTTTGTTGCATTCTATAAGAACTACAATCCAGCAAAACCCGAAATGACCTGTCGCCATGATCTGTGCAGTGAATTATCCTCTGTAGTGATAGGCATATACAATGAGGACATGGGTGTTAATCAGTGGAAGAAGTTTAACTCTACAGTGGAAGCCATGTTGTTTATTAATCAAGAATTGCTCACAGATTGGAGAACCTATCACCATGGTTACTGCTTCATTCGTTGCCTCAGCCATGATGGAAGAAAGATATCACAGCTTCTTATTCTGCCTCCAGCGTTGCGAACAGGTTTCAATTCTTCGAGAAAATTTGGAAGTAAGCATGCATTGAATGTGAATATTTTACTCTTGGACTCTGTGTCCAGGCATCATTTTTATAGAACTTTGCCAAAAACTATTAATACATTCATAAATCTGAACACTAATGTCTTTAAAACTGGACACGTGTTTGACTTTGAGTTGGTTCAAGGTATAAAAAGCAGAACATTTGAGTCTCTCCAAGCTCTCTTTGGTGGTGAGGCATTCAACCCACTGAAACCATTCAGTTCATTTGTGCTACCACCAAAGGCTGTGGATTTTAACAAGACACTTGGACATTTTAAAGAGTTTGGATATGAGATTTTATATTTGGAAGATATGTGTTGGAAGTGGGAATGGGGTTTGGTGAAAGAGTTGAGAGCTCTTAACAAAAAGGCACACTTTTCAGAAAGAGTAAAGTTGTTCCTGGAAGCAGTCAAAAGAAGTGGAATTGATAGGATAGATGTTTCCTACTCTAGCTGTGATATTCTTCAAGAAAATGGAGTGAAGGATATGTTTCATGGGCCTGCTACCATATGTTACAATGGTATCCATCAACATACCTACCTGCTGCAGTATATTGAATACTTTATCACTCGTTTCTCGTTCCTGCAAAAGCCACTATTCAGTTTTCTCATGTTGGATACCAATCATGAAGATACAGGCCTCAGGATAAAGCAATTGGATGAAGATCTTGCCAAACATGTATCTTTCTTAGCTGATCAACAGAACACAGTGACCTTCATTCTTTCAGATCATGGCAATAATTATGGGCAGTTTGTTTCAATGACTACAGAATCCCAGATTGAGATATTCCACACCACTCTATTTATGATTGTCCCAGACACAGCTGCTATTTTATTGGGTGAAGAGAAGATTCGATCCTTGCACACAAACCAGCACAGGTTAATCAGCCTTCTTGATATCCATCATACTTTCAAAGGTCTATTGCCACCTGTTGGAGCTAAAGATGGGAAAAATTTGAACAATGGAATTAATGCTGATGGGTTACTGAGTCCAGTTTCTGCAGATAGGACCTGTACCAGTATTCCCAGGATACCTCCAAACTTTTGCATTTGCCAAGACTTTGAAAAACCAGCAGTAAGTGATTCTAGATTTGCACTATATGCAGAATTTGCACTTGGTCAGATGAATCACGAAATCCTTCAACAACAGAGAGCTTCAAAAAATGCTCTCACAGGCTATATGGCCTGTCAAAGATTAATTGGCATTAGATTTGACAATTTGAAAATTCATGAAGATAAAAATGAGACCATCGTGAAATTTGATCTTTATGTAAAGGCACCAGAAAGTACCGGTCATGATGAAGAAAAATACTTAGTGGTCATAGACTTCCGTTCTCAGGTAGATGCTGCACTGACTTTAGTAGGATTTGACCGCTTAACCCCATACAGTCCATATGATGTTTGTGCTGCAGATGATGTCGATTTAAGGTTATGCATCTGTGATTTAGAAAATGGTCATAAAGATTCAAATTCATATTGGAAAAATGTTTTGATCTCATCAGTTTCTTGGATTGAAACTAATTTCAGTTCAATTCATGAATCCTGTTTGTATCTCATCAAAAGACATTATCCATCAGGCATTGTTCTGGCAGTGGGAAATATCTGCCCTCATGTGCAATATGATATTGAATTTGATTTCCTGACTATAAACATGTACTCGTCATCTGTAATGCCGATAAATGTAACACTTTGGCCTGGAACAGAGGAGCTCCTAACTGTTGGGTTTCAGAAAGCTAAGGGTAAACCTTGGAAATATAAATATTCTTTGAATTACAGAGCATTCCCACTGTAGGACAAAAGTACATTGAATTAACTCTCATTGATCATTAACAGTAATCTTCACTCCAGTAAAATGTTGGGCTGCAGTAATTATTCAGGGGTAAATGTGAATTCTGATTTATATCCATTATATAAAGACCATTGCTTCTTGGCATTGGTAAAATGCTACCAACTTTGCTGGTAAAATGCAAAGTCTGTGATGGTGTGGAAGGCAGGAGAGATTAATTGTTAAAAAGGTGATAATGGGAAGTATGAGACTTGTTCTAAAATATGAATGCTGCCTTAATTTTGTTTTGAGTGTAATGTAGCTATTGGTATTAAGTAATAGGCCTCCAGTGTTCATCTTTATGGCTCAGAAATGCAGAGTTGAAATAACAAAAAAGTTATTTTAAGGATTGCTTTTCTGACACAAATGCACTGTGTGCATGCACACAATGTTAAAATAGTAATAAAAATACTATTACCACAGTATAGTTCTGTATTAAAATAGTGTTAATTGGCATTTGTAACAAACACATTACTGGATATTGTTGATCACACATGTCCACACAAAATATTAAGTTGATTTTTGAAATTTAAAATAGATGTCATTAGTTTTGCACTTTATTTATGTGACCAGTAATACTGGTTCATTAATTGGTATTTGTAATTATTTATATAAGATCCATCAATGTTAATACACATGATCCTTGGTGTCAGTAATTACAGCCAATTGTCAAAGCAAATAAAGAACTCAGGAGCTCCTTAGGGTATCAAGGGAGCCAAAAGCCATTCAGTCTCTGTGATATCTTTATCTTTGCTTAATAATCTTTTAAGTTTCATACTTTGGATTGCTTAACAATGAAATTAATCATTAGAATTAAGGCAATTGCTTTGTATGGTGCAGAGCTTCATGATGACTTTCAAACTCTCTACGTTTACCAAATGCAGTGTGATTGCGATAACTGTGTACCATGGTTTTATGTGGAAACTCTTGAAGGCAGTGAAAACTTCAATCATAAATCTAAGCGATAAGTGATTGCTGCACAATTATTTGCTTAAATGAATTGAATTAAGTTAGCTTTATTGCCACGTACTCAAATGAGTACAGTGAAAAGTTTGTAAGTTGCCACTTATAGCACGACCTTAGATAGAAAGGTACCTAGGTATAATCCTTAATTACAAAATAGAGAAATGAAGAAAAAAAAGCTACATTACAGCTACACACAGTATGAGAGTGTGGTGCTGGAACAACACAGCCAGAGCATGGATGCTGCCTGACTGGCTGTGCCTTTCCGGCACCACACTCTGAATCTAATCTCCAGCATCTGCAGTCCTCACCCTCTCCTAGTATATCAGTATGACCATAGGTCAGAAAAAACATGAAGCAGTTTGTTTTGTATGTCTGTCTCCAAAGGCTCTCCTCAGCAGACCAACGCAGGGGGCCTGACTGCTGGCTGCCTCCAGGCTCCTTACTGGGCCCATATCCCTGCTTCTGCATCAAGTACCAAATCCTGTGCCGCACTGGGCTCTTGGTGACCCCTCTCTCCCCATTGGTTGCTGGCCATTAGTGTCTCTGCTCTGGTTGCTGGCATTCCCAGTCTGGCTGCTGGAGAAAAAAGATGAAAAGGAATAGGGTGTGTTGGAGAAGCTTCAGCTAGAGCATTTTACTCTGCCATCATCTGACCATCTTTGACTCTTCAATGCTATGAAACAATGAGGTCTCAGGAGGATAGGTTTGGGCTACAAAACAATTTTTATTTACAATCAGACCTATCAATTTTCCTAACTTTAACCTATGTCATTCAATATTCACATCAAATCCGATTCTCCGTTGCCCTATGTTTGCTGCTTGATCCTGGCTTCCAGTGAAGCCACATTTCTATTATCATTACAAAATTTCAAACATGTTTTCAAATCTGTCCATTTCCTCCTCTACCTTGCTAACCAATCCACAACTCGAGGAGCCTGCCCTTCATCATTGTTAGCAATGCCTTCAGATGCCAAGCTTCTGGTCTTTAAAATTTCCACCCTAAACTCTCCGCCTCGTTTGCTCACTTTCCCCCCCTTTAAACCTACCTCTTTAAGCTAGCATTTGACCATTGTACCTACGAGGCTCGGTTTCAAATTTTATTTGTAAACATCCTTTGAATCACCTTGTGACATTATATTGAAGATGCCATGTAAATTCAAGTTATCACTATTGTTGTGTAGTAGAAAAGGAGCTAACAAAGCTTGGACTTTATTTAGTTAATGGAAAGTTGCAAAATGTTTCTGGCAACTTCTTTTATTTATTAAGAAAGGAAATAGGAAAAAAAACAATAGAACTGCTGGCATAAACAGTATTTAAATGTTTACATCTGACCATTGAACAAAGCCAGATTTACAAATAATCTGTGCATAGCTTATGTTTCCAATTTTGTAAACCTAGTGACTGCCAGGAGTATCCTGGCTGATAAGACTCCCCCTGTGCACTACTAAGCATGCTGTCCAATCCACCACCTCTCACCTTTCTCATTCACATGTCGCCATGCTCCTCATACACTTGGGGAGAATTTTTTTTTTAGGCCCCTGTGAAGGAGAAGTCGATAGTTTTGCATTCAAAGTGAAAGTCAAAGCAGCCAAAGTTTTGTACTCCCCAGGATTGGAAGCCAAAGAACAAAATCACCAGCTACACACTTGGCTTATACAATTGAATTTCTGAAACATTGAGTATTATGATTCAGGAGAAGCAGTTGCAAAGGGCAAGTTAATTCTGGTGAGCATGTAATTTAGCTTCTCTCCATCTCAGGAGGGAGGACTTGATTGTGAAGGTTAATCTCCATGGTGAGAATCTGATTTGGGCATTTTATTATGTGGAAGTTGCTATGTATATATGAGTTACTGTTGTTGAAGGTGCTGTCCAAATGTAGGTTCTACATTTTTAAATGATACTTTTCACTCTTACTTAGATTCACAATGCTTTAATTATAACAAAATAAATTATGAAAAATAAACAGTAATGCTATTTGTGATTTGAAATATCAATAAAAATTATTTGTCTTTTGAAAAAGGATTATACTTTTTTCAAATTCAAATTTGGCTGTGACTCTTTAAGAAACTCTTTAATAGTAATCGTATACTTGAAAAATCTAATATTGACAATCTCTTGACTTTCTAGCGTTCCTTTTAATTGAAATTAAAATGTAAGTCATTGAACATATTTGTGAATAATATTTTTGCTTAAACACATGGCAGTTATAAGCATTTACGTTTACAAGTCAATATGTGTTTCAGAGAGCGCACACACATTTTTTGTATATTACAATGTTCATAACATTTTTTACAATCTCAGAATTATTACAGGGAGGAGGTGACCATTCAGCCCATCAGGCTCTGTTATCTAGTCTGGGTCTATTACCTAGTGCTAATCTGCTGCCTTGACCCCATGCGTCTGCACATTATTACTGTCCAAAAAATCTTAGACTTCAGTTAGCTAATGGAAAATTGCAAAACATTTCTGGCAGTTTTTTTAAGAATGCTTTGAGTAGTCCCAAAAAAAGAGCAATAGAACTACTGGCGTAGCAATATTTGAATGTTTACATCCGACCATTGAACAAAACCAGATTTATAAATGGAACATTGAACAAATGTGAGAAAAATGCGAGAAGTTTTACTTACTTGAAAGGTGTTTAATTTGGGGTGGCACGGTAACTCAGTGGTTAGCATTGTTGCCTCACAGCAACAGGGACCCAGGTTCGATTCCAGCCTCGGGCAACTGTCTGTGTGGAGTTTGCACATTCACCCCGTGTCTGTGTGGGTTTCCTATGGGTGCTCTGGTTTTCTCCCACATTCCAAAGATGTGCAGGTCAGGTGAATTGGCTATGCTAAGTTGCCCATAGTGGTAGGTGCATGAGTCAGAGAGAAATTGGTCAGTGTGGACCTGTTGGGCTGAAGGGCCTGTTTCCACACTGTAGGGAAACCTAATCTAATCAGATAGCTAGTTGTTTGATAGAAGGGATTGATTGAATGGAGTGTAAAGGTTGGAAGCCTGAGGCGTGGGAGCTCAGACCCTGGCAGAAGTGGGAGAATTGGAGTCCTCAGGGCTGTGATCAGAATTTGGAGGACAGTGTGTTGGAAATGGGGGAATGATGTTGGGTGGATTGCAGGTCTAGAAGAGAGAAGGGTATTAGCAGCTTGAGTGTAAAAATTCACTGAAGTTGTGCCTGGTCATGGAGATTCCTCAACCTATTTTTTTTTCTTATCAACCTGTTCAGAGAAGCTATTACACATCTCTGGACCAGGTGGGACTTAAACCCAGGCCACATTAACGCAGCGCAAAAAGAGGGCTCCTGCCCTCAAATCAGGATCCGGAAAGTAGATGAAATGGAACTTATGTCTGAATCCATCAATACTTTGCCTCAAGGAATCTGTGTGCAGAGAACCCAGTCCATAGCAATTACATTAATTGATGATTGACGCTCATAAGTAAAGTTCAAAGCTATTTCTTAGGAGCAACAAGTTGGGTTGCTACTCAGATTTCTCAGAATGTAATCCCCTTCTCTCCCACCTTGAAGCAAATGCTCCTATTTTGGGTATAAAAGTTTGCTTCAGTGTGTTTTTTACACTGTTCCTAAGTATTTCTAAAGTGAATAGTGTTAATTTACTCAAAAGTTCACAAGGGAAGGTAATCTTTTCGATTTTACCCAATTCGTTCAGTGTTGCTGTTAATATACACATCAAGTAGAATGTCTTTATTTTGGGATCAATGATAATTTATTTTTTGTCAGTTAATTTGTGTGAATTGATAAAGCGTTGAATAGTCTAACAGTTTAGTTTGAGGGGGTATAGTTTAAAGTTGTTTAATACAAAATGAACAAACAGATAATGCACATTTTTCAGCATTTGAAAGCTACAATTTCTGACTTGAGGTCTGGAAAGGAAATTGCATTACATGACTCCATGTTTATATCTTACATTTTGTGATGAAAATGTTTACTCAAATTAATTTTAAAATGCATAGCTTTTGTTTCTAATATTGTAAACCTAGTGACTGTGGAGAAAGTGAGGACTGCAGATGCTGGAGATCAGAGCTGAAAATGTGTTGCTGGAAAAGTGCAGCAGGTCAGGCAGCATCCAAGGAGCAGGAGAATCGACGTTTCGGGCATAAGCCCTTCTTCAGGAATGAGCTCCTTGGATGCTGCCTGACCTGCTGCACTTTTCCAGCAACACATTTTTCAACCTAGTGACTGTGGCAGTATCCTGACTGACAAGGGTCCACCTGGGCGCCATTAAGCATGCTGTCCAATCCACCACCTCCCACCTTTCTCATTCACACATCACCATGCTCTTCATACACTGGCAGTGTGTTTACTGTGTAAGGTGTATCACTTCTAATGTTGACATAGCACAGTGCTATATAGCAATATGTGCCCCCACTTTCACATTGTTGCTCCACTACTTCCCATAGTCATGTCCTCCTGCTTGCTTTCTGTGTTAATGTGATCCTCCTGGCCCCCAGCTGTCTGCTTGATTGCTGTGTTAAAGTGCCATCTGTGAAGCAAAAACCACTATGATTCTGTCAACAAACGTGGCCCTGTGAAGAAGTTAATAGTTTGCGTGCAAGTGAAGATGCAAAGCAGCCGAAGTTATGGATTGGAGGCCAGAGAACAAAATTGCTAGATCCACACACTTGGCTTATACAATCGAGTTTAAGAAACATTGAGTATTGTGATTCAGGAGAAGCAGTTGCGAAGGGGAAGTTAATTCTGGTGAGCATGTAATTAGAGAGGTACAAATGCATGCAGATTAGCTTCTCTCCATCTCAGGAGAGAGGACTTGATTGTGAAGGTTTATCTCAGTGGTGAGAATCTGATTTGGGCATTGGTGATTTGAAATATATCAATTAAAATTATTTGTCTTTTGAAAAAGGATTACACTTTTTACAAATTTAATATGAAATTTGGCTGCAACTCTTTAATATAACCCTAACAATAATCATAACTGAAATATGTTGAAAATCTCAACTTTCTAGTTTTCCTTTTAGAGTCAGCGATGTACAGCATGGAAACAGAGCCTTCGGTCCAACCCGTCCATGTCAACCAGATAACCCAATCTTGTCCCAACTGCTAGCACCTGGCCCATATCCCTCCAAATCCTTTCTATTCATATACCCATCCAAATGTCTTTTAAATGTTGCAATTGTACCAGCCTCCACCACTTCCACTGACAACTCATTCCATACACGTACCACCCTCTGAGAAAAAGTTGTCCCTTAGGTCTCTTTTATATATTTCCTCTCTCACCTTTAACCTATGCCGTCTAGTTCTGGACTCCCCCTCCCCAGGGAAAAGGTCTTGTCTATTTATCCTATCCATGCTCCTCATGATTTTATAAACCTGTATAAAGGTCACCCCTCAGCCTCTGACGTTCCAGAGAAGACAGCCCTAGCCTGTTCAGCCTCTCCCTATAGCTCAAATCCTCCAACCCTGGCAACATCCTTCTCAACCTTTTCTGAACCATTTCAAGTTTCACAACATCTTTCCGATAGGAAGGAGACCAGAATTGCACGCAATATTCCAATGTCCTGTACAGCCACAACATGACCTCCCAACTCCTGTATTCAATACTCTGACTGATAAAGGAAAGCATACCAAATTATTTCTTCACTATCCTATCTACCTGTGACTCCACTTTCAAGGAGCTATGAACCTGCACTCATTGGGGCAGCAAGAAGTCTTTGCTGAGGTGACAGGGGCTGATTGATGTTGCAGCACCACTCTCTGCTCTGACACCAGCCTAAAAGCAAGCACCATGACAGACTGCTGGGTTGGGTAATAACATGTGTCCCTGTCCATGCATTTAAGCTTGGTTTCAATCATCTCACCTATTCCTGTGATTGGACAAAGATGTTTCTCCGCTGTGTGGTAGTCAGTGGACAACAGCCATACCATGTTTACAAATCTCTTGCGCAGCATCTTCCCCACCTTCGAAAAGAAGTCTACAACCTGGAACATCAAGATCCTGATGGACACCCTCACCAGTCACAAACCTGAACATCATATCATTTTACTAGCCCAGAAACCCCTCGCTATGACACTAATATAGCTGAACTGTGTGAGATGCAGGGGACAGGAGAGGATCAGCTAAAAAAAAACCAAGGTAATGGATGCACATTCTTCTGGACTGGTAAATCTGACTAAGAAAGACATGCTGAATACATGGGATTAGTTTCGTCATGTACAAAAAACAAAGCCAACTAATTGACTGTCTCAGCAAGATCTCTGCTGGGATAAATGAACATCTCATGATCCTTTGGCTCACCTGACCCAGAAGCAGCAAACACAGCTGTCAGTGAGTGGGACTAAATACTAGATGCAATGGATAAAAAGAGGAATTCTACTCCAGTTTTGATCAGTTGCTGTCCCATGCCCCAAAGCTGATTTAGCATTGAAATCAAAGAAAAAAGTTGGGAGGGAGGCATATGGCACATATAGTAATGAAATAAACTACTTGAAGGCAAGCACATTTTATTTTGATTTCTTTGGCTTCGTATTGTTTTCCTACCCTAACACTAAAAGAAGAGGGTAGAAGCAAAAGATCAGAAATTAAAAAAAGTCAAACTTGTCTGGCTTCTTGCCATTTTTTTTTAATGTCAATTTGCATACTGAGGATAAACATGATGTAAAGGGGTTAAAGGTTATTGAGGGGAAGTGGAAACATGGAATAATCAGATCAACATGCATATATTTTGTCA
This sequence comes from Chiloscyllium plagiosum, assembly GCF_004010195.1. NCBI lineage: Eukaryota > Metazoa > Chordata > Chondrichthyes > Orectolobiformes > Hemiscylliidae > Chiloscyllium > Chiloscyllium plagiosum. Next base: position 121,584,541 of record NC_057710.1, read on the forward strand.
CTGGTGACTGAATAAGGAAATATCACAATGAAAATTCTGTATACCAACATCCAGAGAGGGAGAACTGCAAATGTATGAATAGGTGAAAATTAATGCTCTCTATATTTGAGAGTTAGTGTTTGTTTTGCTGAGCTGTATTATTTATTAATTTGATGTTGGTTATTATTTGTTTAGTTAAGTAGTTAATTGGGGTTTTTTTATCTTTTTTATACATAGTTATATATTTGTACACGAGGGCGGTTTGGGTTTTTTTTAAACTTATTTTTGATGTTCTTTTTTGTATTTGTAATATTTAAAAGTCTATTTTTCAATAAAAATATATTTTAAAAGAATTCTGTATGCACTGTTTTAGATCTCAAACGTTTTGAGAGCCTAATGATTTAAAGTTAGGTTGCTAGTAAAATGATTTTTTTTTGTACACATCTTTGTTATCAAAACATGCAATTGGAAACTAATATTAAGTGTGTTGTGGATTGATGCCTGAAGTTTTTAGTTCCTTGCTTTGTACTGCATGATCTATCTGTTGGCTTGTATTTTGTGGATGAAGGTCTTGGAGCTGATGGGCTTATTCAAAATGATTCTTCGTTTATAGGCGAGAGCTTCCTTTGGAATGAGTGTGAAGTCGAGGTGGAATCTAGAACAAGAAAGCAACATCTTAAAGTTTGTGCCAGGCATTTTAAACATTAAATCAAAAAGCTTCTTTGATCACAATTGTGTGAACTTGACTTCTGCAGAACAAGCTTGAGAGTTGCAAATCTAATAACTAGCCATTATGTTGCTTTGTTCCAATGAAGGGACCTGAAACGCTAACTCTTGAAGTCTCTCCTCTGTTGCTGCCAGTAATTTCTATTTTTGTTTCTGATTTTCAGCATCTATAGTTCTTTCAGTTTTCATTAGGTTGTCTTTTCGACTGAGCTGTTGACAACTTCTGCAGAAAGCTACGAGGTGGTGTCTGTTCGATACAAAGGGTTCAGTACTGCAGGAAACTGGGAGTATATAAAATTACAAATATGAAGTTAAAAAGTTTAGGAGAGGAAACAGTTGTAGGGGCTTGGAATGACTAAATAAATCACTCGACAGCTGGAGTCCACTTATTGCAAAGATTTTGTTGATGTTAATAGGAAGCAACCGCTGGGGCTCTAGAAGTTTTTTCATTGAACCAAAGGAAAGACAAACTTTATAGGTTTGTTTTCAGCCCACCACTGACAATCATATTATATTATTATTAGACAGCACCTTCCAAACCCACAGCCACTTACATCGAAAAGGGCAAGGGCAGCAGATGCATGGGAACACCATCCCCCACCAAATCACTCACCATCCTGACCTGCAATCACTGAGACAATGGGTCGACCGGGGCAGTCAGGTTTGTGAATCTTCAGGAAGAGGTAGAATTGGGTGGTGTAGGATTCATGGACAGTGAGGTTGGAGGCTGCGGATGGGAAATCACCAGAGCCACACTACTACTGCACTAGTGACATTGGACAAGATGAGGCGGTCCAATCTCTCACCCTCAACGTGCAGCCCTCCACTCCCACCCCAACTTCACTATCAAACCCGCAGACAAGGAGGGTGTGGTAGTAGTGTGGCACACCAACTTCTACACTGCTGAAACCAGGCACCAACTCACACACCTCTCCTCCTACTGTCCCCTTGATCACGACCTCACCTCCCATCACCAAACCATCATCTCCCTGACCATCCACAACCTCATCACCTCTGGGGATCTCCCATCCACAGCCTCCAATCTCATTGTCCATGAACCCTGCACCACCTGACTCTACCTCATTCCCAAGATTCACAAACCTGACTGCCCCAGTCGACCCATTGCCTCAGCCTGCACTTGTCCCACCGAACTAGTCTCTTCCTACCTCGACACCGTCCTGTCCTCCTTAGTCCAGAAACTCCCCACCTACATTTGTGACACCACCCATGCCCTTCACCAAGATTTTCAATTCCCTGGCCCCCACACCTCACCTTCACCATGGACATCTAGTCCCTGTACACACTGATCCGCTACAACAAAGGTCTCCAAGCCCTCTTTCTTCCTCTCACACCGTCCCAACCAGTACCCTTCCACTGACACCCTCAACAACTTCTCCCTCCAAACCAAAAAGGGGCAGGCATGGGACCCAGCTATGCCTGCCTGTTTGTCAGGTATGTGGAATAGTCCATCTTCCACAGTTAGACTGGCACCACCCATTACATCGATGACTGTTTCGGCACCGCCTCATGCTCCCACGAGGAGGTTGAACACTTCTTCAACCTCAAATTCACATGGACCATCTTGGCAACCTCCCTCCCTTCATGGACCTATCCATCATCGTCTCTGGCAACCGACTAACCACAGACAGACACCACAAGCCCACTGACTCCCACAGCTACCAAGACGACATCTCCTCCCACCCTACTTCCTGTAAAAAAGCCATCCCTTATTCCCAATTCCAACGCTCATCTATTCCCAGGATGACCAATTCCACCTCAAAGTCCCAGATGGCCTCCTTTTTCCACGATTAAAGCTTCCCTTTCCAGTGCATCTCCTCCACTTCATGCACCACCACCCTTGAACCCCAACCCACCCAACGCAACAAAGACAGTACCCCCCCGTCCTCACTTTCCACCCCACCAACCTCCGCACACAATGCATTATCCTCCGCCACTTTCACCACCTCCAAAAGGACCCCACCAATAGAGACATATTTCTCTCCCCATCCCTATTAGCGTTCCAAAAAGATCATTCCCTCTGCGACTCCCTCATCAGGTCTACATCCCCACATCAGCCCACACTCTACTCCTGGCACCTTTCCCTGCCACTGCAGGTAGTGCAAAACCTGTGCCCACACCACTCCCCTCACCTCTGTCCAAGGCCCCAAGGGATCCTTCCACATCTGTCAGAAATTCACCTGTATTTCTACCAACGTCATCTACTGCATCCATTGTACCCGGTGTGGTCTCCTCTACATTGGGGAGACAGGATGCCTTCTTGTGGATCACTTCAGAGAACATCTCTGGGATGCCCACACCCACCGTCCCGTGGCTGAACACTTCAACTCCATCAAGGACATTAAGGTCCTGGGCCTCCTCCAGGAGTTACCACCCAATGCCTGGAGGAGGAATGCTTCATATTCCGTCTTGGGACCCTGCAACCACACGGGATAAATGTGGATTTCAACAGCTTCATTTCCCCATCTCCCCGCATTATCCTAGTCCCAAGCCACCAACTCGGCACCACCCCCCAGACTTGTCCATCACTGCCCCCTCTGACCCATCACCTTCATCTACCTTTCACTTTCTCAGCTACCTTCCCACCCCCTTTCAGTAGTTTGTTCTTTCACTGTGCTACTCCAAAAACAAAATAAGATTTTGGAAATTGAAATAAAAACAGAAAAAGCTGATATATTGAATGTCAGACACCGACACAAGTTCAAATGAAAAGTGAAAAAAAAAAATCTACAGAAGCCAGTATCCCATCACCAAGTCACCTTTTATTTAGAGTCCTTGACACCAATCCAGCTCCCTCAGAGTGAGGGGAACCTCTGACACTCCTTTCCTTATTTTATTAAAACAGTAGTTTACAAACAATTAACATTAACAGCTGTATACAGAGAAACAGCAATGTACAAGGGAGAGGAGCGGCAAGGCCAGACCCCAAACCCTACTGTTCAACCAGCTTTTAGGGAAATGAGGACAAGCCTCAAATCCCATTTTCAGTCATCTCAAAAGTAGCAATAACAAATAAATCCAAGATAGTCCAATTAGATAAGAAACAGTGCATAGAATACAGACAACCCCCAGCAAGCCACCCGTTCCTCCTGGCCACTCTGACATAGCCCGCCCCTACGCCCCTTCCAGCTCTCGATATGCTCCATGCCCCTTAAGGCCACCTCTAGGACAGCCCGTCATGTTTCGCCAATCCCCTCCCCCAGGACAACAGCAGTCAGTATGGCACCGTCCAGCCATCTCTAGGACTGCCCACCCTAGTACCTGCCCAGGGTGACAGCGATGAGGACATCCTACCCATCTTCCGGCTCTCAGGGCGACTGGCATCGGGATGACTTACCCACCTTTTGCTCTCTGGTCAGCCTACCCACATTCAGGTTCACAGGACGGCCTATCCACCTTCCGGCTCTCGGAGTGACAGTTTTCAGGATGACCCAAGAGCCTCCCAGCTCACAGTAAGGCCTGCCAGACCCAGGGACACATAAGACAGTGCAGGCGATAACCCCAACAAGCAGCAAGACAGTTATTTAATTACAAACAGAGTCCGTTCTAGTACAGAGTCCGTTATCAACAGTTCTCTTCAAAATATGGAGTTCACTCCAGTATAGAAAGTGCTATTGTCAGAAATCAAATCCATTCCAACCTGCAGAGTGCATTGCCATTGAGGGCAGAGTCCACTCCTGAAGACAACAAATGCACACCCCACAGTGCACACACAGGTGTTCAGTCTCCATAGAGGCCTGGCCCATCTATAGACACTTAGGCCTGCTCTCAGGATCACAGTACATGTTAAAAGGTGCAATTAACTCACTGGGGTTGGGTCCACTCCTGAACTCCAGGATGCAGCAATTACTCACCTCCCAGCACATACACAGGTGTTCAGCCTTTACAGAGGCCTAGTTAGCGACAAAGGGCCAGGCCCTACCTACTGGAACAGCTCATCTGGAAAGGTGCACTTTCTCACAGGGGCTCAGCCCAAAACAGCAAAAACACATTCAAAGAAAACCAGAATGCAAGGGCTAAGTCCTGCCATAAAAAAGTCAACATACTCTTCTCCCTTATTTTGAGAAAAGGACTAACACACAGGCTGTAACCAGCCAGTGAAACAACAGCTCCCTAATGAGACCTGCATTACAGCTGAAACACATTGACTGTGAAGATCAGGCCGTTTAAAAATCAGTCCTAACCAGGAGAATTGGTGCACTTTGTGTCTTCCACTGTGTCTCACATCTGCACAGAAAAAAAAAGAAAAAAAAAAGGAGTGTACCATGGGTTCTGGGGATAAAATAAGCACTACCACACTTAGGTGGTAGTGTGGGGGTTAAAATTAAAAAAAAAACAGGATAGGAAAAAAAAGAGAAAAAAAAAATAACCAGGAGCACGTGGTGTAAAAAAAAAATAAAAATAAAAATCAGTCCTCAATAAAAAGTAATACTGGTTAACAAACTGGCTATCATCCTCACATTCTGAGAGCTGGATCAGTGTGGAGTGAAGGACTCTCCTTGCATGCAGCGTCACCTGTGCTGAGGTGGGGCACATAAGGAAGAACTGCCCCACCCAGAAGGATGCTCAGCCCATGCCAACAGCTGAGGGTGGTGCCACTGCACCCACTCCACCTCCCTTGAAGTCAACACCACAAGCTCCGCCCACAGGGCTCAGCCAGAGGCTCCTAGTGCCTCAGCCTCTGGCAGGTAGGGGGTTGAGTATCCTGCTGGACCGAAGGTGCAAAAGAAGACCCAATGTGCCAAGCCTGTCCTTGTGTAGACAACCCCATCACTTCCTGAAAATTGGACCCTCAACCTGCCCCACCCCAGCACGACAATGCCCCCATGGCAGTGTCACCCTAGTGAGCAAACCCTGATCCCTAAAGCCCCAAATCTGTACCTGATCCTTGCCCTGCTGCACCTGCTGACCCCCGCCCCACTACAGAAACTCCTGGGGCATCAATGGCTGGTCTTGGCCCACTCAGCCAACCCCCTGCTGAGCTCCATCAAATAGCAGCTGTGTCTCTAGTCCCAGGACAGGAAACTGGGCCTCTGCCCTGTCCATCATTACCTGCTAAACCAGGGGTGGGACAGGAAGTGACACAGCTGGTTCTCCTGACCTTTGCCACACCCCTAGCCAATCATATTTTGTGAATAGCTGGGGGGGTGGAGCCCCAGGCCCCATGACCATCAGGGCGGGCAGGGAGAGTGTTCCCCAAGGAGCTCTGCCACCCCTGGGAAGAGGCACCGCCCCCAGGAAGGGGAGGACTTCCCTACGGCACACCGATGGTGCTACCCCTCACAAGGGGGTGTGCACGTGACACCACCCACCTTTCCCACACCGCGGTCTGACCCACCTGGAGTCCCAGGGATCACAGTAGAATTCCCTGGTGCCCTTGTACCATCAGCCCCCGGGGACAAGCCTGTACACCATGCAGGTCGAAGTTTAATACCGCTGGGTCATCGAGCAGTGGAGAGGAGGAAGGTGTTATCCTCACTTCTCCCTCCCAGACTGTTTTCTGGGGGCCTTGGCCCTGGGGGAGGACCTTTTTCCCAAGGAGCCGGGCGTCCTGGTGTCGGGAGAGGAGTGGGGCCCCGAGCCTCTGCCGCCCGACGACCCGACTTCGGGGCATTCTGGGAAAGGGTGCACCGAGGAAGTTACTGCCGGTGACCCTGGGGGTGGGATCGCCGGGGGTTTGAGGCCAGTTGGCGGTGCCGGACCAGCCCCCAGTCTCACGGTGGGGGAGGGGCCGGTGACCAAGGGCAACTTCCCGGAGGAGGGTACGGGATTGGTGGTGGTGGACACTGGGGATGACGCGGAGTCTGTCTCCAGCGAGGTTTTTGAGTCCCAGGTGCCCCCCTACTGACTTCCCCCCTCAACTCCCCCTCGGGTAACTCTGGGAATTTGTAGAAGAAACCTGCAGTTGCCGGGATAGAGGCCAACTGGCACTCGACCGCTGGAGCTCCTTTTTGAGCGGGTGTACTGGTCGGCCCACGCTGCTCACCAGGCACCTGGGCTGGACACTAACAAGCGAAAGTGAGTCAAAACCTTCCTGTGTGCAGTCCTGGTGAGGGAGAGGGATTTTTGTCCCTCCCTCATCCTCCCAGTAAGTGTATGTAGTTTTTAATTCTAATGGTGGTGGTTGCACAGTACTGCTGACATGAAGACAACTATAGTCAGCCTCAACAACAGCAGCAGGGAGGCACGGCACAGATTCCAGACCTTCTCGGTCCTTTGGGACGGGAGGCATGCTGTGCGCTTCCTGCAAGAAACCCACACTATCCCGGGAGACAAAGCCACCTGGCTCCTGGAGTGGCGGGGGGGGCGGGAGTCCACATGAGTCACCTCACCCACAGATCTGGCGGGGTGGCTGTCTTATTGGCGGGGTGGCTGTCTTATTGGCCACACATTTTCAGCCGGAGATCTTAGGGGTCAGGGAGCCTGTGCCAAGCTATTTGCTTCACCTGACTGTTTGACTGAGGGGCGCAGTGCTTCACTCGGTGAACGTCCAAGCTCCCCTGGCCGGGCCGAGGCAAGCGAGCTTCTTCGGAGAAGTGTCCACTCATCTCGCCTCCGTCGATGAGAGCCAGTGCGACGTCCTCGGGGGGGGGGGATTTTAACTGCATCCTCAAGGACAGGGACCACAGTGGTGCCTGGACTGGTTGGGTGTCAGGGAGGAGGTTGGGGGACTCGGTCAAGTCCTTCCACCTGGTGGAATCTCCATCGCCTACATCTTCATGAGGCCTGGAGTCGAAGCGTTCAGAATCGACCGCATGTACGTTTCGCGGGCGTACGCCTCCTGTTTTCCGAAGGCCTCCACGTGGCAGGTGTCGTGCACAGACCATCACCTGGTGTGGGCGGATCTCCCTCCGTTCAGCGCCTGGCTCGGCTCCGCGTACTGGCACTTTAACAACCTGCTGCTGGAGGACGAGCGGTTCCGGGACTCGTTTCGTCGTTTCTGGGCTGGCTGGAGAAGGAAGTGGGGAAGCTTCCCCTCCTTGAGGCTATGGTGGGACTTGGGCAAGGCTCACGTCCGCGTTTTCTGTCAGGAGTAGGCGAAGGGGTCGACAAAGAGGCAGAAATCCAGGATCAAGGAGTTGGAGAGGGAGGTGCTCGACCTGGAGTCACGTCTTGGTCGGCCCGACGCAGACCCGGCCCTGCGCGGAGTGTACGAAGAGAAGAAACCCGCTCTGGGGCCTGCAGATTGTTGGGTCCCGGGGCGTGTACGTGAGGTCGCGGATCCAGCTCCTCCAGGACCTGGACCGTGGCTCCCCCTTCTACTACTCGCTGGAAAAACAGCGTGGCACCCGTCAGCAGCTTCTTGTGCTGCTGGCCGACGCTGGGTCCCTTGTCTCGGATCCGGAGGGTATCAGGGCCCACATTCGATCCTACTACATGGCTCTGTTCTCTCCAGATCCGTCCAGACAGGATGCTCACAGAGTTCTATGGGAGGACCTACCAGAGCTCAGCCTGGAGGACACCGGAAGGCTCGATGCTCCTGTCACATTAGAGGAGCTGACCGGCTCTCTCGAGGGGCAAGTCCCCGAGGCTGGACGGACTGACTGTGGAGTTCTTCAGGGCGTTCTGGGACGTCCTGCGGAGGTGTTTAACTGCTAGGGAGCTGCCCCTTTCTTGGTGCAGGGCGGTTATCGTCCTGCTGCCAAAGAAGGGGCACCTTGGTTCTCTAAAGAATTGGCATCCGGTCTCCCTCCTCAGCATGGACTACAAAATCTTCGCCAGGATGTTGTCTTCTCGCCTGGCTTCCGTGCTGGCACATGATTCACCCAGACCAGTCCTACACGGTCCCGGGCCGGAGGCTACACAATGTCCACCTGGTCCAGGACCTGATCCATTTCTGTCGACGGGCTGGTCTGCCGATCGCCTTCCTGTCCCTCTCAACCAGGAGAAGGCGTTCGACAGGGTCGATCACCAATATCTGCTCGGGACTCTGCGGGCATTCGGGTGCTATTTTACAGGAGTCGAGTGTTGGTCATAAACCAGCTGGTGGTGGCTATGATGTGGTACCGGCTGGTCACTTTGGTCCCTCCTCTGGTTTTGTCGCTGACATCCAGAGAACGTTGGTCGACTTCTGCTGGGACAAAAAGATGCGCTGGGTCGCTGCGCAGGTTCTGAGTCTCCCTATTGAGGAGGGCGGTCAGTCGTTGGTGTGCGTCCGCACCCAGGTCGCGATGTTCTGCCTTCAGCCCTTGCAGCGATACCTTTACGTCGAGCCTCCTCCTAGGTGATGCGCCCTGGCGACGTATTTTTTTCGCCAGCTGCGTAACCTCAACTATGACACGCAGCTCCTGTTCGTCAACCGTGACGGTTTGGAGGTCGCCCTCAAGACGCTGCCTGTCTTTTACCAGGATCTGATCACTGTCTGGAACATGGTCGAATCGTGTCGCGCCTACCCTCCTGCTGGAGTAGCAGCTGTCGTCAGGGAGCCGTTGCTCAGGAATCTGCACCTCCGTACTCGCAGGTTCGAGTGGCTGTTGGAGGGGAGGGCCGTGGCGGCGAGGGTGACCAGGGTCGGGGACGTGCTGGGTGCCGGGGGCCTGGGCTAGACGCTGCCGCAGGACATAGCGAGCAGGGCAGCGGGAGACATCTGGTATGTGGCCACCGCCATCCGACGCCTTAAAACGGCGGTGCTCGGACCCGACATAGTGCACCAGTTGGAGGATGCTCGGGTGTGCGGTGGGATCCCGTCCGCGCTCACCCCAGCCCGGACGGAATTTCACATTAGCCCCAAGGTCCCGTACTTCCCGCGGGAACCTGTGCCCCAAAACCTGAGCTGCTGGCGGAATTTTAGTTTTGTCCCTTTTAAGGACGTAAAACGGCGGGCCCTGTACAGACAGCTGCTGCACACCGTCCACCTCTTCTCCCTCACCCACTGCCCAGACACGCCTTGCTGTGCCTATTTACCACCAGCCGGAGGGCTCTCTACGCGGGAGTCCTCCCCCTTTCTCTCAGGGATCTGGGGTGGAGGGTGTTGCACGCGGCAGTCCCCTGCCACCGCAGATTGTGATGGTTCACGGACTCCCAGCCCAACTGCTTGTTCTGTGGAGTCCGTGGACCATGTGTATATTGGGTGTGGGCACTTGCACTCCCTTTTTGATTTTCTAAAATACCTTCTCTGTTTCTCCCACACTCCTGATCTTCAGGCATCCGGCACGGAGGGGGGAGGGCAGGTATGAGGATCTCCTCATGGGTCTGCTCCTGGACCTGGCCAAACTGGCCATCAACAGGTCGAGGCAGCGGGCCGTGGAGGGGGTCGTTAGGGCCGACTGCCTGCCCCTCTTCCGCGGTTACGTTAGAGCCCGGGTGTCTCTGAGAAGAAGCACACGGTGTCTACCAACACCCTGGAGTTGTTCAGGGAGAGGTGGGAACCACAGGGAATGGAGTGCATCATTTCTCCCTCCAACTCTATTTTGATTTAATCCCCTGCCTTCCCCTTCACTGTTTGATCACACAACACTGCCCTTTGATGTGAAGGGCACTGCTTGTCACTGGCCACTTGGGTGTTTCTTGTCTTCCTGGTGGTGGAAATTGAATAAAGATTTGTATACTTTGCGTCTTTCACGCTGTCTCACACCTGCGCGCACACACACACGACATGGATGCTGGGGAAAATAGCACTACTGCAGTTACGCAGTAGTATGGAATATAAAACAAACTGCCTATTGTCCTCACGCTCAGAGCTTGCTCTAAGGGAGATGGATCAGTGTCAAGGAGTGAAGGACTCTGCTCTTTAAAGAGAAAGGGAGATTGATTTTTTTTTGTTGGTGCCTTTGCATTAAGGAGGAGTTTATTTTGAAGTCTTTTGTTTCTCCTTAAAGACAAACAAACTGGCTATATGGTTCTGCCAGATTAGGAAGTAGGATACCTTCCCCCCCCCCCCCCCCTCCGAAGTCAACAGCATCAGTACACACCAGATGCGGGCTGCCAGCTCAAAGTCAGCCCCCTTCCTGACAAAACGGACACAGATCCAGCTCCCTCGGTGAGCAGAATCTATGACACTTTAAAAATTTTTTTTATTATTAATGTTAATTGTTTTGTAAACTGCATTGTTTAACAGCTGTGTATAGAGAAACAGCAATTTACAAGGGAGAGTGGCAAAGCCAAGACCCAAACCCTATTGTTCAACCAGCTTTCAGGGAAATGAGGACAAATCTCAAATCCCACTTTCAGTCATCTCAAAACAGTAACAAGTACATGTCAGACAGTGCAATTAGATTAAAAACACTGCATAGAATACAGATCCCTGCCCCCAAAAACCCACCCGTCCCTCTCACCTTCTGGCCACTCGAAGGCAGCCCACCCTACACCCCTGCCGGCTCTCAGTCCACCCCATGTTCCTTCCGGCTCTCAGTCCACCCCATGTTCCTTCCGGCTCTCAGTCCATCCTGACATACCTTCTGACCACCTCTCAGACAACCCATCCTGTTTCCCCAACCCCACCCCCCCCCAACCTGACAGTAATCAGGATGGCCTACCCACCTGACACCTTCTGGCCACCTCTAGGACAGCGCATCCCCGTCCCTGGGATGACGGTGACAGGGCAACCCACAAGCCCTCAGGATCTCAGTCTGGCCCTACACACCTTCTGGCTCTCGGCTGCCCTGACACACCTTCCATCCACCTCTAGGACACTCTGCCCCGATTACCTCTTCTTGGTACGACAGCATCCAGAATGGCCTATCCACCTTCCGGCTCTTGGGGCAACTGGCATCAGGGTGGCCTACCAACTTCCAGCTTTCGGGGCAGCCTACCCACCTTCCGGTGCACAGGACAGCCTACCCACCCTCTGGTTCTCGGGGTGACAGCTTTCAGAACCACCTATGAGCCACCAAGCTCACAATGAGACCTGCCAGACTCTGGGACACACAAGGCAGTACGGGTAATAAGCCCAACAAGGAACAGGACAGAGTCAATTACCAACAAACAGTGTCTTTTCTGGTACACTGAATCCATTACCATAAACAGTCCATTACCATAAACAGTTCATTACCATAAACAGCCCATTACCATAAACAGTTCATTACCATAAACAGTCCATTCCTGGGAAGAGTCCACACCGGTACGCAGAATCCATTCCTGAAAGCAGAAAACACACACCCCATAGCACACAGATAGGTCGGCACGGTGGCACAGTGGTTAGCACTGCTGCCTCACAGCATCAGAGACCTGGGTTCAATTCCCGCCTCAGGCGACTGACTGGAGTTTGCACATTCTCCCTGTTTCCTCCCACAGACCAAAAATGTGTAGGTTAGGTGAATTGGCCATGTTAAATTGTCCCATAGTGTTAAGTGAAGGGATAAATGTAGGGGAATGGGTCTGGGTGGGTTGCGTGTCGGTGTGGACTTGTTGGGCCGAAGGGCCTGTTTCCACACTGGAAGGAATCTAATCAAAGGTGTTCAGTCTCCATAGCGGCCTGGTTTATCCACAAATAAGAGGCCCACTCACAGGAACACAGTACATTGTGAAGGTGCAGTTAACTCAGGGGTTTCGTCCTCTCCTAAACTCTATGACACAGTAAATGCTCACCTCCCAGCACATAGACAAGTGTTTGGTCTTAACTCCTGTGTTTTTTTATATATATTTTATTAAACAATTACAAAACAGTTTACAATAGGTAACGTTTACAGCTCTCTACAAGAGACAGCAATTTTACAAGGGAGAGGTGCAGCAAAGCCCAGGCCCCAAACCCTACCGTTCAACCAGTTTACAGGGAAATGAGGATTAACCTCAAATCCCAGTTTCAAGCATGACAAGACATCAACAATGACATTTGTACATAAAAAGCCAATCCAGTTACGTAAAAGCAGTGCATACAATACAACCCAGCAAGCCCCCGTCCCTCCCACCTTCTGGCCATCTAAGGCAGCCCACCCCTACGCACCTTCTGGCTCTCGGTCCACCCCAGTTCTCAGTTTATATCTGTCAGCCAAGACTCCCTAATTAGGCCAGACTGACAGTCTCAATCAGGGTAACTCAAATTCTATGAGGTCCACCTGACCAACCTTGTTACAATCACTACAAAACTTTCTTGACCAGAAACTTTAACTGCTTCTCTCTCATGGGTATATGAATGGTAAGGGTTTGGAGGGATATGGGCCGCGTGCTGGCAGGTGGGACTAGATTGGGTTGGGATATTTGGTTAGCATGGACGGGTTGGACCGAAGGGTCTGTTTCCATGCTGTATATCTCTATGACTCTATGAAATGCTGCCTGATCTGTTGCTTTTTTCATGCTTCTTTTGTTGTTGTAATTTTTAAGAAAGGTGGTAAGGACAAGCCAGGGAACTATAGACCAGTAAACTTGACGTTGATGGTGGGCAAGTTGTTGGAGGGAATCTTGAGGGACAGGATTTACACATATTTCGAAAGGCAAGGACTGATTAGGGATAATCAACATGGCTTTGTGCGTGGGAAATCATGTCTCACAAACTTGATTGCATTTTTTTGAAGTAACAAAGAGGATTGATGAGGGCAGAGCAGTGGACGTGATCTATATGGATTTCAGTTAGGCATTCGACAAGGTTCCCCATGGGAGATTGGTTAGCAAGGTTAGGTCTCATGGAATACAGGGAGAACTAGCCATTTGGATACAGAACTGGCTCAAAGGTAGAAGACAGAGGGTGGTGGTGGGGGGTTGTTTCTCAGACTGGAGGCCTGTGCCCGGTGGAGTGCCACATGTTTTGGTGCTGGGTCCACTGCATTTCGTCATTTAAAAAAATGATTTGGATGTGAATTAGGAGGTATAGTTAGCAAGCTTGCAGATGACACCAAAACTGGAGGTGTAGTGGACAGTGAAGAAGGTTGCCTCAGATTACAACGGGATTTTGATCAGATGGGCCAATGGGCTGAGTTGGTCAGAATATTGAGTACAGGAGTTGGGAGATCATGTTGCTGCTGTACAGGACATTGGTTAGGCCACTGTTGGAATATTGCATGCAATTCTGGTCTCCTTCCAATCGGAAAGATGTTGCAAAACTTGAAAGGATTCAGAAAAGATTTACAAGGATGTTGCCAGGGTTGGAGGATTTGAGCTATAGGGAGAGGCTGAATAGGCTGGGGCTGTCTTCTCTGGAGCATCAAAGGCAGAGGGGTGACCTTATACAGGTTTATAAAATCATGAGGCGCATGGATAGGGTAAATAGACAAGATATTTTCCCCTGGGGAGGGGGAGTCCAGAACTAGAGGGCATAGTTTCAAGGTGAGAGGGGAAAAGAGACTGAAGGAGCAGCTTTTTCACGCAGAGGGTGATACGTGTATGGAATGAGCTGCCAGAGGAAGTGGTGGAGGCTGGTACAATTGCAACATTTAAAAGGCATCTGGATGGGTATATGAATGGGACGGGTTTGGAGGGATATAGGCCGGTTGCTGGCAAATGGGACTAGATTAGATTGGGATATCTGGTCGGCATGGACGAGTTGGGCCGAAAGGTTTGTGCATGTCTATGACTCATACTGAGTTTGTTTCACGATGCACCTTAAAAGGCCAGATAACAATAAAACAATAAAGCTGGCTCCTCTAAACTTCTAAGGTACAGAATATCTGTAAGGTTCTGCTCCAGAGGGGTGTCATAACATGCCAGCACTGGTTGAATAAAATATCCACACACACACATATATATATATATTTAAAAACTCAGTAATAGCTGGGTAAACGTCATAGAGATGGGCTTATTGCGTTGACCAGTTTAACTGAGGCTTGTTGCTGGAGCTGAAGCCACCCCACCTCTCCCCTGCCCCAAGGACACAGCTGACAAATCCGCTCCTCTCCCCTGTGAATAAAGAGAGAGCAGGTCAGTCCGGGAAAATGATGCGGAAGATTCGCAAGTTCATGAGATACAAGAACAGGCGTTTCACCATATTGCAGAGGCGCTGTGTCGCGGCTTGAGGAAGTCTTTAAGGAGAACCCGAGAGTGGCTGACCCTGAGAAACGAGATCCGAGTGTAAGCGGGGCTCAGCAGCAACAAGAAAACCAGGAGCTACCCAGACCGCCACACGGTACAGCTTCCCTCCAAAGCTTACATGGAACAAAAAAAACGTAATTGACTTCCCTGTTTATTTATATTTAAGTCGAATAATATCTAAACAAATTTTTTTTGTCGTGTTCTATAGCAACCTGGAGGGTGGGGCTTGGCTTTCTAACCAGCTTCTATTATTCACCTTTATCAATCAAAGTTGTGTTTAGTGCAGTAACCATGCGGAAGTTTAATCGGGTTTAGAACAAATTCGGTGAGTGAGCTTCACTCATTTCCCGGACATGAGACTTTCCGCGCTGCCAGACTATTAGTAATTCCACCCAAGGAGAAAGATTCAAACTCAGCTTTGAGACTTTCTGGTAAATATTATTCATTCTGACTGGGTGCACATTACAGTATGGTGATGTGTCGGGATTTTTTTTTTGGTTAAGTCATTTCTACATTCCTTTGTTCTCCAGGGGCCCCTATTTATCACTGGAGCAAATGCAATAAGCACGCCATTAGTTCTGCCACTTCCCGCCCACAACAGCCCTCCAGCACTATTGGAATTTGAGCATTTTTTTGTGCTTTAGTCAACTTCAGGTAAGTCAAGAAGATGAAGCCTTTCCTGTCTCCAGGGCCCGATTAGCTCTCTGATTTCTCATGGATTGTTACATTGTTTGATACATGGGACCATTGGATTTGGCAATTCATACTTAGACATTATGGAGCAGTACTAATAGAATTTGAACATGAAGTTGTATTCACTGAAACTTTGAGAGTTGACCTCAGGCATCCAGTCAAGAAGTACTTGAATCAAAATAACAAGAGTGTACGATCAAGACATATGGGTAGTTCGGGGATAATGTGCGTTTTAGCAGCGCAATTTGGCAATAATGTCACTCAAGAATTAGGGAATGGTATTTTAGAAAATGTTAACCTCCATTGGCAGTAGCGTGATTCTAGTGGGGATCAGTTTGTGTGCTTTGTTCTGCACGTGCATTGATGTCAGCTGCAGACAGAGCAACTTGCTGTGAGAAATACTGTACAGAGAGGAGCTTTTTACATTTTGTAAATGTACTATGTTAAGTTTACTTTTGTTTTGTTAATAAATATGATTTCAACCTTCATTCAGACTGTGCTAAACTTTGCATTAGACTTCGGGTGATTTTTGAATGATTTTTTTTGGTAGTCTGCCCAATCCTTCTTCTCCCCTGGGCCCGTTATTTATATTAAGTGATTTTCTACTAAGCGAGGTTTCGCTGGAATGCAACTATGGCATTATAGGAGAACCACCTGCACTTTGCACTAGACTCTCCAATGAGTTTTGGGTCATACCCACATGTCTTTAATGACTGATTACTTAAATCTCTGACAATGCATGATTCTGATCACACAAGTCATCTACAACTGAAGCCCTCTGTTCAGATTGTACCTCAACTATTCATATAGTTTTCTCATCTATCCTCTTATTTTCCACCATAAATAAAGTTGCAATCATCTAAAACTCTTATTGCCAGCATCTTAATTTGGACTAAGTCTCATTCAGCCATCATTGATGTGCTTGCTGATTTGTATGTGTGAGAAACGAAGTTCATGCACTTCAATAATTTCAGTCCAAGACAAGATCTGAATCAGTAGTATTGTTTAGTACATTCTTGCAAGAGGGGTGTGGTGTCAATTTACAAAATAGTCACATATACACCGTGTTTAACGATTACACAATATTTATATAATTCGTTCCTATTCTCTCCCCTCATTGCTCCTCTCCTGTTTACATCTCCCACTTCTCTAAGACCGGCGCCCATTACTCTTGTTCATCTCTTGCCTTATCCGGCCTTGTCTGTGACAAAATGTTTAATTCTGGCCTCACAAGGCCATTTGACCACATCCTGCTGTGGTCCAATGGTAGGCATATCCTCCTTTACTACCATCTGTTTCCTTTCCTTGTTATGACCTTATGACCTCATGACTTCTTGATTATGGTTTGTTCTTGTTTTTACAGAAGTGGGAAATAGATGCTTATAACTACTGTTTGTACAGGCATATCTAGCTTAACCCCCTCCCCTCACAGCACCTTATCTATTTGTCTGTAATATCTACCATTGTTTGCAGGCACATTTCATTCTTGTATGCACATTTTAGCTAATTCAAAAACAATCATGTATTTCCTTCACATAGTTTTCATTCTTGTTGACTCAGCTCTTGGCAACAATTATACACTGGTGTGAGTTCATTTACCTTGCATAAGTAATTATGATTGCAGAAGTAACACTGCTTTACCTTTATCCCACGATTTCCCCCTTTTTCTTTAATTATTATTTGTTACCTTCTGCATTTTTCTTATTTGTTGCTTCCAAATTGACGAGCATCTTACCCAAAATTTCATTTATTTTGGAAATCTCCCCAAGGTCACTTATTCCTTCGTTGTTTAACAGGTTCTCTCCAATTGCTCTTTAGGGACATTTGTTTCATTAAGGCTGTCTCAATCAGTCTCTGGGTGAGCTCTCGTATACAGGGTATGATACAACAGTCAATGGCTACTACTATCAGCGAAGTAAGGATGGAGACCACCACCCCCAAACGATGATTCAAGCCATCCCGTGAGAGATGTGTCTACTCCTGAATTCTCAGCCAGTTCCTCTGCTAAGGTAGTCAATCCCCTGAAGGCCCGAGTAATTGAACCATCAGGCGAGTGTTATTAGGAATAAAGGTACAATAGCTTCCTCCTAACATAACACACACACACATACCTTTTCCTGCTAAAATCATGACAAGGGCCATTCTGTTTTCCCATGCCATCCTACTTGTCGCATCAAGCTGTTCTGATATTCCTTTAACCGCATCTCTTGTATAATTTATAATTCACAGTTGATTATAGAAAATGTAATTTATCCAATCTACACTTTTATTAATTGTTACCCACCAGAAGAGAGCTGACTCGAAGCCTGCTGCAATCTGGTTACGAGCCTTGAACTCATCAGGTACCCCTCTTGGAACTCCTATAGAGTCTAGATAAATCCTGCCATTGAAAGAGGTGTCTAACAGTGATCTCTTACTCCTTCCCTTTTTCTCTACTATCTTTTCCTTCTCAAATGCCAGGGTACATGGAATTGCCAGTTGTACAATTGCACATGTCATAGAGTCATAGAGATGTACAGCATGGAAACAGACCCTTCGGCTGAAATGTTGCAATTGTACCAGCCTCAACCACTTCCTCTGGCCCTTCTCCAATCCGGAGGTAGGGTGGGTCTCAGTATTTTGCCTCCACAGTACCACCACAGATCCGCTCGGGGAATCTTTAGTGCTGAGTAGTTCCCTCCCTTGTCTGTTTCGGTGACATTCTTAATCTCTGTACCTAATTTCAGCTCCCCCAAGTCTCTAGACCGATTTGTACCTTGTCTACGCACACACGACGTGTGATTTCCGACTGCGGCTGAAAACGTAGGGGGGTGCTTTTCAGTCTTTCTTCTCCAAGGGAGGGAACATTAGAGATAGGGAGGTACAGTTCCTATCATTCCATGCAGTCTAATCCTGGTACAGGGCTATCATACATTTCATACCCTTCCTGTCTCGCTTCCACCCAAGCGGAAAGGGAACCACTAGTCTACCAGAAGCACATGCATAGCAATTGCTCTTGTTCAGACCTTTTACAGTATACTTTACCCATTCAACCCAGGCATTTGCATTCCCATATCCAGTTTCTATTTCAATGGTCTGTTTCAAGTCCTTCACCTCTATAATTTTTACTACTTTAAGGTCATCGGGAAGGGTGAAAGGTTGTACCTTATTATCTAGTAGTTCTGCCCGTTTTCCCTGTCCTACGCTAATTCGAAAACAACAGCCCGAGAAATCCTTCCAGCCCGAGAAATCCTTCCCGTTTGTTTTCATTCCTATCCCAAATGTTTCATCTAATTGTATATCACCAATGCCTCCCCCCCCCCCACCCAGAGTTGCTTCGTGCCAAGTGGTTTTCTTTATCGTTAGGTATATTGGGTTACACTTTTTATCGGGACAATTGAGAGCTGATCGGAAGGGGGCCCAGTGTACTATGACAAAACGATTATACCAAGTACCATTCCCGAGACCATCCCCAAAGGACTTAAGATGTATCTCTGAGCTGTGTACTGTCTCTGATTATCTACATCCCCACAATTTACTAAGCTACATGCATCATGTCTATTACTTGCGGATTATCAGACTCAGGGACCGTTAATAACACATATGAAAATAATGTTTGACAAAATCCCAATACTAAGAAAGCTTGTATCATAACCCTAAGCATCCCCAGCATTCTAAAACTCGTGCTGAAACACCAAAATAGGGGTGTTTAATATACAATCCCATAGAAATAATTCCGCGCTCGCGTCGCCACTGTATAATCTGTTACTCAAAGTCTATTTAGCCTGAGTTTCAGCGGTTCTTGCGTTGATTTGGCTGTCCAGACGTCTTCCTCAACTGGAGATTCCACTGGCCCTTTGATCCGAGTGTAGTGAGTCCAGCCTTTCCCTGCCATTTACTCTTATCGCTGTTTCAAGGGTCAAAAGAGACTGGTACGGCCCTTCCCAGTCTGGTTGCAATTTAGTCTCTGTCCATGATTTTACGAAGACCCAATCTCCCGGTCGAATCGGATGAACAGTGGGGCAGAGTCTGTGCCAATAAACCCTGTTTCCTGAGGAAAGACAAAGAGGAAGACAAGCCCAGTATACACTTCTTTAAGAACAAATCTTTAGTTTCTGGCATTGGCAGTGGCCAGAGATAGGAGCTTCCCGAGGACCTGGGACAGTAGGTATTAAGGAATAAACCACCACTTCCTGTGGATTCAGGGCTGCTTCTTTAGTTACCTCATCAGCCAGTAATGTAGCTTTCCATTCTTTAATTAACGATGAATTAATGCAGTCATGTTTTAAATTAACCATGAATCAATATGACAGGTCACTGAAAATGTGTGAAGGGATCCTGCCAATTAATATTGATTCAGGCTAACACAATTGATTTATTATAAATATTAATTGTTAATTATATATTATATAAATATAAAAATCATTATCTGTAATTCAGGGTGGAAATGCAACAAATGACCAAAACATTTTAAAAACTGTAATTGTGCAGTTCTGTTTGTTTACCAGTCACTTGTGACTTCTCATTCTGTTTCTGTAATTGTTTTGCTTGAGCACATTCATTTTTAAGACCCTCAACAGATTTCATTGCACCATTTGTAGTTAATTCAGTCCCCAATTTGGTGGCAGTATCTTGTCATGAGCACAAATCTGATTCTTTGTGCCTCTCATCACAAAACTGTCACCATAATCCAATTAACTCTTTCGTTCCCGCTGCCTTGGCCTTAAATTTTAAGGATGACCTTGCTGCCACTGTATCGACTAGGAAAACTACGTTCTCTTTATAAAGTCCCACCTTTAAATTTATCAAGGGTTCCTGGTGGGTTCCCCGGGGCAGGAACTCCTGACACCCCTATTTTTCATCAAGTTCATAAACGGTACTGCCTTTACTTCCTTTTTCAGATCTGGACACTGTCTCTTAAAGTGACTCGTCCTTTCAATGTAACAACATTCCACCTGTGGGGATTTCCACTTCGATCCTTGTTCCTGTCCACCAGATCCCGGAACATCTCCTCCCCGACCATTCCGGTTTCTTTCTCCTTCTAGTTTTGTCCTTTTCTTTATTATCTCATCAGCCGTGGGCTATCATTATTTTTGCCTTTTGTTTCTACTTCTCATATTACGTTGCCAGATCAATTGCTGACCCGATTTAACCAACTGAACAGCCTTAGGGCCAACCAAAGGCCGTTCTTCATCACCCAATGTTTTGTTTAGACCTTGAAAATTTGTTTTTTTTTTAAGAAATATTGTAATATTTCTTGCTCCCTATAACTTCAAATACCAATTCATCAATTTATGCTTGTCTAACTTTAAAGCCTGTTCCTAACTTGTAAATATATATTTATATGTTATAAATTCATTTATTCAGTATTCAATCTTTAAAATGTAAAATGCATACAGTTCCCAACTTTGAAATCCACTATAATTACTCAGTTTTAGTCCCTTAATTTAAATCCAAAATTAGTTTTCTTAAGTAGTCCTGACCAATCATTGCTCAATTACAATGCTATAGGTCGTGAAATAATCGGAGCTGCCTTAAAAGGATTTGTCTATTCAAGTTAGAAAAAAAAACTTCTAACGCATGAATAATGGCCGAATCCAAAGTCACAGATATTAACCACAGGATCTTTTTTACTACAATCTAATGTTGAACTGAAACTTCAACTGTCCTCCATAAGTCTCTTTTATGTAAGGATAAAAGAGGTTAGTTAGAAACTGATAGTAAGGCAGTCATGACCTGTAAAAAGAACGGGAGTTAACATTTTATTTCATAATCACTATAGAATCCTTAATCTTAAAAGAAATCATGTTAAGTTTCAATAATAAAGTTCAGATTCAAAACAGTCCTGGAACTCAAGCTCCAGGGAATAAAGAACAAACATTCAATCACCAACAAACAAATGTGCATTCAAAACAAATCACAAACTTTTCATTAGCTGTACAGCTCTTTTCTTTCTCTCTCTCTCTCTCTCTCTCTCTCTCTCACACACACACCGTATCCCACAGACACTCTCTGAGCTTCCAACAACACCTCTAGGTGCTCCTTGCTCCACCCCTCTATCTTCTGAAATTTTTCTGGATGTCTGGCCATGATTTAGTTACAAAGTGTACGCTCCGTAGCCCTCCAGCTCCTAGCCCTTCCGACTTGAAGCATAATCTGATTCCTCCTAACTGTAAGGCTGTTTCTCATTGACATATAAATTCAAATGTTTACAAACCCAGTCTTCGTCTAACCCGTACTTGGCCAGAAGACGGCGGGACGAAGAATGGATTCCTTAGTCCATACAAAGCAACAATATTTAATCATCTTTTCCCTATCTTTTTCCCTTGTACAAGTATTATTTTTCCAATTCCACAACATCCTGCCCAGCGGACTTTCTGGAGGTGTGTTGTAAGGGACCCCGCCTCCATTTCCATTGCCTTTTTCTTTTGTTTTCCTGGAGGCTTTTTCCTTACCCACGGCACAGCCCATATTGAGTTCCTTCGTTAGTCCCTTATTAACTACTAAAGCTCAATCCCGGCCACCAAGGCAGTACTTAAAGGTCAATTTTCTTACCTTGGCCTGTGCACAGAGTTGCCTGGCCCCTTTTTGCCTTATCTTCTATCGACTGACATCACTGTCTGATTCAGATGTCTCTCTTTTGGGATTCGTACCAGTCGCCCAAGGGAGCGGACCAAACCAGGACATGAGACCACTCCTCAATCGGGAACGGGTCGCGTCTTCCCAGTGTCCAGGGTCAGCCACTCCCCCCCCCCCGGCGATGGAAGAATATCCCGGACAAGCCCCCAATTGTGAGAAACAAAGCTCACGCACTTCAATAATTTCAGTTCTAGACAAAATCTGAATCAGTAGTATTGTTTATTACGTTCTTGCAAGAGGGGTGTGGTGTCGATTTACAAAATAGTCACATATACACCGTGTGTAACGAGTACACAATATTTATATAATTTATTCCTATTCTCTCCTCCCATTGCTCCTCCCCTGTTTACATCTCTCAGTTCTCTAAGACCGGCGCCCATTACTCTTGTTCATCTCTTGCCTTATCCGGCCTTGTCTGTGACAAAATGTTTATTTCTGGCCTCACAAGGCTATTTGACCACATCCTGCTGTGGTCCAATGTTAAGTATATCCTCCTTCACTACCATCTGTTTCCCTTCCTTGGTATGACCTTATGACCTCATGACTTCTTGATTGTGGTTTGTTCTTGTTTTTACAGAAGTGGGAAATAGATGCTTATAACTACTGTTTGTATAGGCATATCTAGCTTAACCCCCTTCCCTCACAGCACCTTATCTATTTGTCTCTACTATTGTTTGCGGGCAGATTTCATTCTTGTATGCACATTTTAGCTAATTCAAAAACAATTATGTATTTCCTTCACATAGTTTTCATTCTTGTTGACTCAGCTCTTGGCTGGTTCATTTACCTTGCATAAGTAATTATGATTGCAGAAGTAACACTGCTTTACCTATATCCCACATATGGGCTTCTGATCCAACAACGTCTCAATGTTGGATAAGCTACTGCATGTCTGGTTTTAATCATTGGCCATCATGCTTTCAGCTGTTGTGAGCTTGAGCTCCAGAACTCCTTTTACAGCCTCTCTGTTTTTCTGTCTCTCTCCGTCATTCTCATCCTTGTGGTTTGAAACCTGACTTTTTGCCGAATTGTTTGAATCATAGAATAGAATTCCCTACAGCGTGGCAAGAGGCCATTTGGCCCAAAAAGTCCACACCAACACTCGAAAGAGTAGCCCACCCACACCCACTCCCTACATTTATTCCTGACTATTTCCACCTAACCTACATATCCCTGAACACTATGGACAATTTAGCATGACAATTCACCTAACCTTCACATCTTTAAATTATGGGAGGAATCCAGATCACCCAGAGGGGACCCATGCAGACACAGGGAGAATGTGCAAACACCACACCTGAGGTGGGAATAGAACCCAGGTCCCTGGTGCTGTGAAGCAGCAGTGCTAACCAAAGTGCTGTCTGGTCATTTATCCTGAATTCTTCTGTGATTTACTCAGATGTCACTCTTGTTGACTGTTTTAGGATGTTTCAATGCATTGTGGAAGATGTACTTATCATTTTTGATGAGTATAATGATCTTGAATTTCTGTTTCAGTATTAACCAGGCAACACCCGTGCAAAAGTCCAGGGAAGTTTTACATGTAATTACGACTAATTGTGATTCTGTTTGTACTTTTCTATACTCTATAATTATTTTTGGGCATGTTAGTTCAATCTTCCAGGATATATAGTACTTGAGACTGGACCTCCCGACCCAGAGATAGAAATACCAACCCTCAGCCACATTTTATATCTAATTGAGACCATAAGAAATAGGAACAGGAATAGGCCATTCAACCCCTCGAGCCAGATCCACCATTCAGTAGGATCATGGCTGATCCGACATTCCTCAGATCCACTTTCCTTCACTGTCCCCATAACCTTTGATTCCCCAACTGAGCAAGAATATATCTATCTCAGCCTTAAATATACACAAGGACTCTGTGTCCATGGCTGTAAGACCATAAGACAAAGGAGCAAACATTAGGCCATTCAGCCCATCAAGATGCTCTGCCATTCAATCAAGTTTATCAACACCATTCTTCCACTTTCCCCCCCCAACCATTGATCCCCTTGATACTCAAGAACCCATCTATTTCAATTTTAAATATACTCAATGACCTGGCCTCCTGTGGCGATTGATTCCATAGATTCACCAATCTCCGGCTGAAGAACTTTCTCCTTATCTCCGTTCTAGAAGGTCTTCCCTTTACTGTAAGGCTGTGCCCGCAGGTCATAGTCTCCCCTACCAATGGAAACATCTTCCCAACATCTACTCTGTTCAGGCCATTCAGTATTCTGCATGTTTCAATACATCCTCAGCTTCCCCTCATCCTTCCAAACTTCATCAAGTATAAACCCAGTACTCAAACATTGCTCGTATATTAGGCTTTTCATTCCCGGGACTATTTTTGTGAACCTCCTCTGAACATGCTCCAGGGTCAGTACATGCTTCCTGAGATGTGGGACCCAAACCTGCCCACAATACTCCAAATGTGGTCTGACCAGAGCCTTATAGAACCTCAGAATTACATCTTTGCTTCAAGTCCTCTCAAAATAAATGCCATCACTGCATTTACCTTTACTGACTCAACATGCACGTTTACCTTAAGAGAATCCTGGACTAGAACTCCCAAATCTCTTTGCACTTCAGACTTCTGAGTTTTCTCCCCTTTTAGAACATAGTCCATGCCTCTATTTTTCCTATCAAAGTGCATGACCTCATACCTTTCCACGCTGTACTCCATCTGCCACTTCTTTGCCCACTCTCCTAACCTGTCTAAGTCCTTCTTTAGCCTCCCCACCACCTCAAAGTTGCTTTTCTCTCTGTCTATCTTTGCATCATCTGCAAACGTAGCCAGAATGCCCTCAGTTCCTTCATCTAGATTGTTAATGTATAAAGTCACCGGCTGCATTCCTGAGATGGACCCTTTTATCCCCACTCTCTGCTTTTTGCCAGACAGCCGAGGTTCTATCCATGCTAGCACCTTGTCTCTGACACCATGGGCCCTTATCTTCCTCAGTAGCCTCCTGTGCGGCATCTTACCAAAGACTGTCTGTGGCAAGGAGTTGCAAAGACTCTGAGAGAAGAAATTCTTCCTTAACTCAGTCAACCGCTGTGCCCCTTTATTTGGTGTTTATGCCTTCTTGCCAGAGACTATCCCTTGAGAGAGCGCATCTCAGCATTTCCCTGTCAAGCCCCTTAATATTCCAATATATTTCAATGAGATCATCTCTCATTCTTCCAAACACCAATGAGTCCCAAAGTGTTTAGCCTTTGCTCATAAGACAATCCGTCCATACTAGGGATTATCCTTGTGAACCTTCTCTCAGCTGCCTCCAAAACAATGTTATCTTGCCTTAAATAAGTAGACCAAAACTGCTCAGTGTATTCCAGATGTGGTCTCCCCAGCAGCTTGTACAGTTGCAGTAAGACTTTTCTATTCTTATATTCAAACCCTCAGGAAGTTAGGAGGTATGGCATACAGGGAAATTTAGTTGCCTGGATACAGAATTGGCTGGCTGAAAGAAGACAGCAAATGGTAGTGGATTGAAAGTATTCCGCCTGGAGGTTGGTGACCAATGGTGTCCAGCAGGGATCTGTTCTTGGGCCTCTGCTCTTTGTGGTTTTTATAAATGATTTGGATGAAGTAGAAGGGTGGGTTAGTGAGTTTGCTGATGACACAAATGTCAGTGGTGTTGTAGATAAAGTCGAGGGCTTTTGCAGGTGACAACAAGACATTGACAGGATGCAGAGCTGGGCTGAGAAGTGGCAGATTGAGTTCAACCTAGATAAATGGGAAGTGATTCATTTTGGAAGATCGAATTTGAATGCTGAATACAGGGTTAAAAACAGGATTCTTGACAGTGTGGAGCAACAATGGGATCTTGGGTCCATGTACAGAGATCCTTCAAAGTTGTCACCCAACTTGATAAGGTTGTTAAGAAGGCCTATGGTGTTTAGGCTTTCACTAATGGGAGGACTGAGGTTAAGAGCTGTGAGGTTTTGCTGCAGCTCTATATAACCCTGGTTAGACCACACTTAGAATATTGAGTCCAGTTCTGATCACCTCATTATAGGAAGGATGTAGATGCTTTAGAGAGGGTGCAGAGGAGAGGGTGCAGAGGAGATTTACCAGGATGCTGCCTGGATTAGAGGGCTTGTCTTATGAAGAGAGGTTAAATGAGCTAGGGCTTTTCACACTGAAGAGAAGAAGGAAGAGAGGTGTACAAGGTAATGAGACACATAGATAAAGTAGATAGCTAGAGA
This sequence comes from Chiloscyllium plagiosum, assembly GCF_004010195.1. Lineage (NCBI taxonomy): Eukaryota > Metazoa > Chordata > Chondrichthyes > Orectolobiformes > Hemiscylliidae > Chiloscyllium > Chiloscyllium plagiosum. The sequence goes on from NC_057710.1 coordinate 121,610,686, forward strand.
CTTTTCCCCAGGGCAGAAATGGTTGTCGTGAGGGGGCATAATTCTAAGGTGATTGGAGGAAGGTATAGGGAGATGTCAGAGGTAGGTTCTTTACACATAGAGTTGTGGGTGCATGGAATGCACTGCCAGTGGTAACAGTAGAGTCAGAGACATTAGGGACATCTAAGCATATGGTCAGCAGTAAATTGCGGGGTGTATAGGATAGGTTGATCTTGGATTAAGATAAGTGCTCGGCACAACATCATGGCCCAAGAGGCTAGTACTGTGCTGTACTATTCCGTGTTCTATGTTCTAAATAAGGGCCATTGATCCATTAGCCCTCCTGATTACCTGCTGCTCTGTGTGCCAGCCTCCTGTGCTTCATGCACAACAACCCCCACGTGCCTTTGTGTTGCCGCTTTCTGCAATTTTTCTTTAATTAAAAAATATTCTGCTTTGTTCTCCCTTCCACAATGAATAACGTTGCATTTTCCCACATTGTGCTACGTTTGCCAACTTCTTGCCTACTTGCTTAACCGATCAATATCTTTTTGGAATCTATTTGTATCCCACTCGCAAGCTGTCTTTCCATCTGACCCCTGATCCCTGTGGAAACCCACTGGTTACAGACCGTCAGCCTGAAAAAGAACCCAATATCACCACTTGCTATTGGTACTAAACTCCTCCTCCCACCTATTCTTTAGTAGCCTTGAGATGTTTGAAGTATCTTTCCACGATAAAGACTGATACAAAATATATACTTAACTCCTCTGCCATTTTCTTGTTCCCCATAATAATTTCCCCAAATTTATTTTCCACGTGGACAATGTTCACTTTGACCTCTTTCTCCCTCATTATATATTTGAAGAAGCTTATTGTCAGTTTTTATATTCCTGTCCAGTTTGCCCTCATAGTTTATTTTTTCTCTCTTTATCATCTTTTTAGTCCTCTGCTGGATTCTGAATTTATCCTGCTGTACAGGACCATCACTGACATTTTCTCCCTTTCTCTTTGTAGTTAATACTCTGAGTCATAGAGTCCTGCACCCTTTGACCCAACCTAGTCCATGCCAGCCAAAATGTCTGTCCACACTAACCACATTTCTTTGCACTTGGCCCATATTTGTCCAAATGCTTTTTAAATGTTGATAATGTACTTGCCTCAGCCACTTCTGTTGGCAGCTCATTCCATATACGTATCACTGTCTGTGTAAAAAAAAGTTGCCTCTCAGGTTCCCTTTTATTCTTTCCTGTCTCACTTTAAACGGATGCCCTCTAATCCTCGATTCCCCAACCCTGGGAAAAAGACTGAGTGCATCCATGCCTCTCATGATCTTATGCACCTGTATAAGGTCCCCCCTCAGTCTCCTATTCCCAAAAGAAAAAAGGTCCTAGCTTGTCCAGACCATTGATTAATTCAGACCATTGAGTCCAGACAACATCCTTGTAAATTTCTTCTGCACTCTTTCAAGTTTAATAACATTGTTCCAAAACAAGGTGACCAAAACTGAACGCAGTCCTCCAAGTGCAGTCTCACCAATGTCCTGTGTGATTGTAACATAACTTCCCAACTTCTATACTCAATGCCCTGACTGATGAAAGCCAATGTGCCAAAAGCCTTCTTCATGGCCTTGTCTACCTGTGACTCCACTTTCAGAGAACATGAACCTGAACTCCAAGGTGCCTCTGTTCTACGACACTCCTTAAGGCCCTAACATTCACCATGAAACTCCTACCTTGATTTGACTTTACAAAATGGAAGATCTCACACATATCTATAAAAAACTCCATTTGCCATTCCTCATTTCCCCAACTGATCAAGGTCCTGCTGTAATTTCTGATAACCTTCGTCACCGTCCACAGTACCACCTATCTTAGTGTTATCAGTAAACTTACTAATCATGCCTTGACCATTCTCATCCAAATCATTGATATAAATAACAAACAGTAATGGGCCCAGCACTGACCCCTGAGGCACTCCACTAGTCACAGGCCTTCAGTCGGGCAAATATCCTTCACTATTACCCTCTGCTTCCTACCATTAAGCCAGTTTTGTATCCAATTTACCAGCTCACTCTAGATTCCATGCGATCAAACCTTCCAGAGCAGCCTCCGATGTGGAAGCTTATCAAAGGCCTTATTGAAATCCATATAGACTTTGTCTACCGCCCTGCCCTCATCAACCTTCCTGGTCAATTCAATAAAGAACTCTAACAAATTTGTGAGGTATGATCTACCACTCACAAAACCAAGCTTGTCTATTCCTAATCAAACCCTATCTTTCCAAATGCATGTATATCTTATCCCTCAGAATCTTCTCAAATAACTTACCCATCACAGATATAAAGCTTACTGGTCTATAATTCCTAGGTTTTTCTTTGCAGTCTTTCTTGAATAATGGCACAACATTCGCTACCCTCCAGTCTTCAGGGACCTCGCCTGTGGCTAACAATGATGCAAAAATAACAGCCAGAGCCCCTGCAATTTCTTCTCTAACCTCTTGCAGTGTTCTTGGATATATCTGGTCAGGACCAGGAGATTTATCCACATTCATACGTTATGTAATACATCCAATTACTGTGATATGGACTGTCCGCAAGGTATCACCACTAACTTCCCAAAGTTCCCAAGTCTTCATGTCTGTCTCCATGGTAAACACAGACGAGAAGTATTCGTTGAGGACCTCACCCATCTCCTGAGGTTCTACACATACATGTCTACTTTGGTCCTTGAGGGGCCCTATTCTCTCTCTAGTTATTCTTTTCCTTTAATATACTTAAAGAACCTCTTTGGATTCACCCTAATCTTCTCAGCCAAGGCTATCTCGTACTCTCTTTTAGCCCTCCTGATTTCCTTCTTCAGTAAACTCCTGTATTCCCTGTATATCTCCAGAGATTCCTTTGATCCCAGCTGTCTGTATCTGAGCCACACCTTTTTTCTGGTCAAAACCTCAACATCTCATCTCATCTCAAGTTTCCTATTTCTGCCAACCTTTCCTTTCACCCTCACAGGCACATATAAAACTTGAACTGGAGCTATCTCACTATTTTTTATAGGTATTTTTGAAAAAAGAAAAACTTTAATATTTTTTACAAAATTACAAAAGTAATACAAATAAGTATAAGTATCAATATAAAATTAAATAAATACAAAGAAAAAAAACCTACTAATCTATCCTACAAACAACCAAAACATAAAATAGAATATCATACATTACTAGCAATAAACAACAAAATAATTAAATAACTAGATATATGCTCAAAATAGATTTACATCAAGTCATAATAAAACCCATATTTATACAGGATTTCTTCTCCCGGGGGTCCCTGAGTTCTATTACAAATAGAGATCTTTCTGGCATTTTCCCAGATGTCCTCCCACGTTTCTAAGGAGACTTCCAACCCTAATTCTTGATTCCAGGTTTTAAATAATTGTTCCATGTCCTTGGATACTTTATTATATAATGAGTGATAAAGAGTACTGACCAAGGGGGGCCCCATCAGCCATAGCACTCTCCTTTCCCTATTCGATTTGTAGAGATTAATTATCAATATGGTCTTCTTTTGTATATAATCTTGTATTTGGAAATACTGAAAAAGGTCCCTGTTAGGCAATCCAAACTTCTGGTGCAACTGCTCAAAGGACATCATAACCTTCCCATCGAACAGGTCTCCCAGGCAGGAGATACCTCTGGACTTCCAAGTTTTAAATGTAGCATCTGTCACCCCTGGCTGAAATCCCAATGCTCCCACTACAGGAGTATAACGGGAGGTTTTTTGCAGGTTACCCTCATCTTGTTGCATTATCCTCCAAGCTTTAATTGTTTTTAATACAATAGAGTTTTTACAATACTCCATAATAACTCTCATCTTGTCCATAAATAAAAGATTGATGAGGGGACATTTTGCTTGGGAGGTCTCCTTATCTAACCAGATTGATTGTGGGTCACATGAGACCCAATCAGTTACATAGGATAAGAAGGAGCTCAATTGATACCTCCTAAAGTCTGGAAAGTCCACTCCTCCCCTCCCCTTGTGGAAGCTGCAGCTTTTCTAATTTGATAAGGGTCCGTCTATGATTCCAAATAAAGAAGCTGAGCCAGCCGTAGAGCTGAGCAACGTCTGTCTCAGCAGCATCAGGGGGAGCATTCTCATAGGATATAGAAGACGAGGTAGAATATTCATCTTAACTCGGGCTACTCTGCCTAACCAGGATATTGGGAAATCTCACCAGCGTTGAAGGTCCTGCCTTATTTTATCTAATAAGTGCATGAAATTGGCTTTATACAGCTGACCAAATACTGCGGTGATAAAAATACCTAAGTACAGAAGACCTTCTAGTGACCACCGAAAGGGAAAGCAAGGTCCGTCCAGTAAATTGGATACACTGGCAAGACCTCCCGACGGCATGGCCTCAGATTTCATATAATTGATTTTATAGCCTGAGAATATACCAAATAGATTGATCACTTGGATTAGGCGGGGCACAGATATCAAAGGATCTTCACCCAAACTTTGATCAAAGGATCCTTTAAAAAGAGGAGGACATCATCCACATATAGAGTGATTTTCTGTTTGCCCGATCCGACCCTCAGAGCCGTTATGTTAGGGTCAGTTCATATAGTTTCCGCCAGTGGTTCAATCACTAGTGTGAATAATGGTGAAAGAGGACATCCCTGACAACAACCCCTACCAGTGCTAAAGCTATCGGAACCTAAACCATTGGTGATCACAGCTGCTTTGGGATCATTATATAGTACTGAAACCCATTTAGTAAATACCTCTCCAACACCAAACCTTTCCAGTGTATAAAAAAGATATAGCCATTCTACCCAATCAAATGCCTTCTCTACATCCAAGGAGACAGCTAAACCCAGTATTGTTCCCTGTTGACAGGCTTGTATCATATTTAAGACCTTTCTAATATTATTAGTTGACCTGTGGCCCTTTATAAACCCTTTCTGGTCCTCTTTTATGATGTATGGTAATACTCTCTCCAATCTTAATGCTAATATTTTAGAAAGAATTTTGAAATCCACATTTAGTAAGGATATGGATGTATATGATGAGCAATCTTCTGGGGCCTTTCCCTTTTTAAGAATGAGAGAGATATTTGCTTCTGTCAATGAAGGTGGGAGGCAGCCCTGTCTATGTGAATAATTATATATATTTATGAGTGGCCCGGCCAGTTCTCCTATAAAGTCTTTATAGAACACAACCTGAAATCCATCTGGTCCAGGCGCTTTGCCACTCTGAAGCTGTCTAACCGCGTTGAATACTTCCGCATTGTCAGGGGGGGCATTCAAGATTGACACCTGTTCTGAGGTTAAGCCCGGAAGGGCCAAACGTTTAAAGAAGAATTCCATCTTCCCAGTTCTATCCTCACAGTCCTGCGATTTATACAGTTCAAAACTGAACTTTCTAAAGGCTGTATTGATCTTTTTACGATCACTAGTCAGGGTACTAGCACTTTCCCTAATGGACGTAATGGCTTGAGGAGCCTTTTTCTTTCTAGCAAGGTACGCTAGGTATCTGCCAGGCTTGTCGCCATATTCAAATTCCTGAAGAAGGGCTTATGCCCGAAACGTCGATTCTCCTGTTCCCTGGATGCTGCCTGACCTGCTGCGCTGTTCCAGCAACACATTTTCAGCTATGATCTCCACCATCTGCAGACCTCACTTTCTCCCCGCCATATTCAAATAATCTGCTTTGCGAATAATATTTCCCTCTTTGCTGTTTGGGTAAATGTGGTATTTAAGGCTGCCCTTTGTAGCTTAGTGATGGAAGGCCTGTTATGATACGCTGTCTCAGCTGCGTTCAGGTGAGCCTCGTGCAGGCTCTGTTGTTCTTTCTTTTGTCTTTTCCGGGTCGCAGAATATGAGATGACCAAGCCCCATGCATATGCCTTAGTGGTCCCCCACATCATCGACAGGCTACTGGCCATACCTGAATTAATTTCCCAAAAGGTTTTGAATTCCTATGAAAAATACTTTATAAATTTGCTATCCTTCAATAAGAAGGAATCCATACGACAATGTCGGGGGCCTATCCCATCATCCCTAATCTTGACTTCCATATATACTGCAACATGATCAGAAATAGCTAAATTACCTATTTTACAAGACAATATGAAATTCAAAAGGGTCAAGGGGGCAAAAAACATATCAATTCTGGTATGGCCCTTGTGTGGGTAAGAGTAGAAAGTAAAGTCTCTACCCTGGGGGTGAAGGCACCTCCATACATCCACTAGCCCTAGCTCCTTATTCAGATCTGCCAGTTGTCCAGATCTCAGAAATATGCCTGTAGTGCTCTTAGGTATCCTATCTGTCTCTGGGTCCATAATACAGTTAAAATCTCCTCCTATAATTGCATGGTTGACTCCAAAAGCCATCAATTTAGAGAATGCTTCCGTTACAAATTTAAAGGGATGCGCCAGGGGGCAATAAAGATTCAAAATTCCATATTCCTTTCCATGTATTAGGGCTTTGATCAATATATACCGTCCAGACTCATCTTTTATCTGGCATAACATTTGGAAAGGAAGATTCTTCTGAATAAGAATGGCTACTCCCCTACTTTTTGAACTGAAAGATGAGAAAAAAGCCTGATCAAATCCACCCTGTTGTAGCTTTAAATGTTCTTTGCCAATTAGATGTGCCTCCTGTAAGAGAGTTACATCAACCCTTTCTTTTTTGAGATTTGATAATATCTTTTTCCTTTTGATTGGTGAATTACTCCCCTTGACATTCCAGGTGCATCATCTCAGCGAATGGCTAGCCACGATTGTCCAGGCAAGCCCGAAGACCCCCAGGAGGAAGAACCCCACTCAAAGAACCTTGAATAAAGACCGTAGGAATTTCACAAATACAAAAATTCTTTAAAACATTTAAACCCACACAATTAAAAGCTATTCCTAAGTGAAAAAAAACACAAAATATATTTGAGGAGATTTTCCCCCTTGCTCCCAGGGGGCATAACTACCTATTGATAACCTCACCATAACCTCTCCTAGCTAGGGCCCTGCCCTCGGCCCAGGCATTATAGAATGGAGTGGACAAATTCAAATATTTTATGAAACTAGAGTTAAAAGTGAGTACCCCACCCTCCCCCCACACCAACACGTAGGTGCGTTTAGCAAACACAGTACAAAATAGAAATATATAAAATTATAATCCCAGCAAGTATTAGGCAACTAAGTAAAATGAGGAAAGAGGAAAACCCCGCTCTTAAGTAAAGGGCAAGACAAAACAAACCCCCATTGCCCACAAATTGAGTAATCTGCACAAACTATAAAAAGGAAGCCAAACGAAGAGTAAAGAACAAGCCCCCCCACCCCCAGGGAAAGATGAGTGGAAGACGGATGAAAAAAAAGAGAAAAAAGGGGTAAACAAAGGGGGGGAAATAAAGTCATTATCCATACGGTTCGAGCCCCGCAGTTGATTTAAGAAAGTCCAAGAATTCTTTTGCTTTTTCTGGCGACCCAAAGTTGTAAACGGATCCTCTATGGCTGAAGCGCAGTGTGCCGGATAACGCATGGAGTATTAAATATTTAGGTCTCTCAGACGCTTCTTCGCCTCATCGAATGCCCTCCTCTTGCGGACCATGGCTGGAGAGAAGTCCTGAAATAACATTATTCTGGAACCCTTTTGCATCGTGGCCTGGGGATTCTTCCCCAGGACTCGGCCCGGTCCTAACTCCAACTTCAATAATTGTGGGAGCCATCGCTCCAGAAAGTCCACAAGCTGGCCTTCCTCTTCCCGTTTGGGAAGGCCCAGCAACTGAATATTTTTTTGACAGCCCCGATTATTGAGGTCGTTGATGTGCTCCTCCAGAGTCCGGATTCGATGCTCGAGAGCCTGGACCAGGCTCACGGACGACTTGGCAGCCATTGCTCCGTCCCTCCGACGTGCTGCTCAAGCTTTTTGATTTCTCATGCTGCAGAAGCATGACCGAGATTGACTCCCACCTGGACCGGGACTCCTCAATAAAGGTGTCAATCTTCTCTTGAAGTTTGGTGATCCCGGAGAGCAGGCCCGCCTCTGCAGGTAAGTCCCCCGAGGCAGCCGCGAACGTCTCTGCTGCTGCGGGAGGGGGTGGGGGATGGGTCCCTGCCTGTTGTGAGCTGCGTGAGTTTTTGCGCTTAGTCATATTAACAACAATACCAAACTGTCCAAGTTTGATGTAAAATGACTGACTACGCTGGGCAAAAGCTATCTTAAATGATTTAAAGGGTGAGGTGAAAGCGGGTGCCCCACTTTGCCCAAGTGTTAGGCAGAGCACTACAGACTAATACTTGCCTTAGACTGGGTCACTGCCATCTTGAATCTCCCAAGCCATCTCACTTTTAAAAGCCTCTCACTTGCCAGAGGTCCCTTTGCCTACAAACAAATCATTCAAATCAATCCCTGCAAGCTCCTGTTTCGTTCCATCAACATTCTGCTTAACTTTTCTGGTTAACCATGGATGGTTTATCCCTCTCTTGGAACCCTTCCTTCTGACTGGGATATATTTTTGCTGAGAGTCATGGATTATCTCCTTAAATGTCTGCCGCTGCTTTCTTTTTTGTTTACTTGTGGGATGTGAGCATCACTGGCTGGTCAGTGATTATTTTCTTTGCCCAGTTGCCGTTTAAAAGTGAACTGCTGCAGTCCATGTGCTGTAGATAATCCCACGATGCCCTTAGGGAGTGAATTCCAAGATTTTGACCCAACGACGGTGAAGCAATGATGATATATTTCCAAGTTAGGATGGTGAGTGACTTGGAGGGGAATATGTAAGTGGTGGTGTTTCCATGTATTTGTGCCTTTATGCTTCCCGAAAGTGGTTGTGGGTTTGGAAGGTGCTGTTTGTGGATCTTTGGTGAATTTCTGCAGTGCCTCTTGTACATAGTACACTATGTTGCTACTGATTGTTAGTAGTGGAGGGGATGAATGCTGGTGGATGTGGTACCAATCATGCAGGCTGCTTTCTCCTGGATGGTGTAAAGGTTCTTGATTAGATTACATTACAGTGTGGAAACAGGCCCTGCGGCCCAACGAGTCCACACCGACCCGCCGAAGCACAACCCACCCATTCCCCTACATTTACCCCTTTACCTAACCCTACGGGCAATTTAGCATGGCCAATTCACCTGGCCTGCACATCTTTGGACTGTGGGAGGAAACCGGAGCACCCGGAGGAAACCCATGCAGACACAGGGAGAATGTGCAAACTCCACACAGTCAGTCGCCTGAGGTCGGGAATTGAACCCGGGTCTCTGGCGCTGTGAGGCAGCAGTGCTAACCACTGTGCCACCGTGCCATGATGTTGTTGGAGCTGCACATGTCCAGACAAATGGAGTGTATACCATCACACTCCTGAGTTTTACCTTGTAGATGCTGAACAGGCTTTGGGGAGTGAGCAGGTGAGTTACTTGCCACAGTATAAGAACATAAAAACTAGGAACAGGAGTAGGCCATTTGGCCCTTCGAGCCAGCTCCACCATTCTGTAAGATCACGGCTGATCTTTTTGTGGCCTCAGCTCCACTTACCCGCCCTCTCACCGTATCCCTTAATTCCTTTATTATTCAAAAATTATTTATCTTAGCTTTAAAAACACTGACAGAGGAAGCATCAACTACTTCACTCGGCAGTGAATTCCATAGATTCACAACCCTCTGGGTGAAGAAGTTCCTTTGCAATTTCGTCCTAAATCTGCTCCCGCTAATTTTGAGGCTATGCCCTCTTTCATCTGCCAGTGGAAACATCCTCTCTAATTCTCTCCTCTCTATTCCCTTCATAATTTTATATGTTTCGATAAGATTCCCCCTCATTCTTCTGAATTCCATTGATTATAATCCCAGTCTACTCAGTCTCTCCTCACAAGCCAACCCCCTCAACACTTGAATCAACCTGGTGAACTTCCTCCAGTGCCAGTATATTCTTTCTCAAGTAAGGAGACCAAATCTGCACACAGTACTCCAGGTGTGGCCTCACCAGCACCCTATACAGCTGCAATATAACCTCCCTGCTTTCAAACTCAATACCTTTAACAATGAAGGGCAAAATTCCATTTGCCTTCTTAATTATTCCAAGCCTCTGATCTGCATTTTTAGCCAACAAGTTTATGTGGCAAATCCAGTTGAGTTTCTGGTCAATGATAAAGCCCAGAATGTTCATAGCTTTGAAATTCAGTAATTAGATTAGATTCCCTACAGTATGGAAATAAGCCCTTCAGCCCAACAAGTGCTGACCCTCTAAAGAGTAACCCACCCATACCCATTCTCCTACCCTATATTTACCCCTCAGTAATGCACCTAACATTATGGACAATTTAGCATGGCCAATTCACCTGACCTGCACGTCTTTGGATTGTGGGAGGAAACCAGAGCACTCAGAGGAAACCCACGCAGACACAGGGAGAACATGCAAACTCCACACAGCCCGAGGCTGGAATCAAACCCAGGTCCCTGACACTGTGAGGCAGCAGTGCTAACCACTGAGTCACCATGCCACCCCAATGGTAACATCATTGAATGTCAGGGGGTGGTGGTTAGATTGTCCCTAATTGGAAGCACGGTAAAAACAATGACTGCAGATGCTGGAAACCAGATTCTGGATTCGTGGTGCTGGAAGAGCACAGCAGTTCAGGCAGCATCCAAGGAGCAGCGAAATTGACGTTTCGGGCAAAATCCCTTCATCAGGAATCATTGCCTGGCATTTGTGTGATGTGAATATTACTTGCTACTTGTCAGCTCAAGCCTGGATGTTCTGCAGATCTGGTTGCATTTGAACGTGGACTGCTTTAGTGTCTGAGGAGTCTCAAATGGTGCTGAACATTGTCCAGTCATTGGCAATGTCCCCAGTTCTGATCTTATAATGGATGCAAGGATACTGATAAAGTGCTGAAGATGATTAAGCCCAAAACACAAACCTGAGGAACTCCTGCGAAGATGCCCTGGAGTTGAGGTGACTGACTCTGCTTGGGACTCAAGTGTGATTACAGGAGAGGGCTTACCTATCTCAAAAGTTCCCTTTCCTTTTTGGGGAACTTCCTTCCATATTCCCATGCCATAAGGGCTCCCTCTTGGAGTGCAGTCTTCCTGTCTGGCTTCTCTACTGGGAATCATCTCTCTCACCCTCAGTTGTTTCCCCTTCCCTCATCAACTGTGAGAGTCCACTACACTTAACTGGTCCTGGATTCTGGAATTTAGAATCTAGGGATTCCATGTATTTCTAATCCTGATTGCTGCTGCATTACAGTGCAGCTAGCAGTTCTGTGATCTGGAACTTCTGTTTGAGTGAGGGGTGGAATACCTGCCTTGAGCTAATTACCACTCCTCATCCACCAAATTTCTTGGCATCCACCTGGTGGAGAATCTCACCTAGTCCCTCAACACTAGCTCCATAGCCAACAAAACCCAGCAGCATTTCTACTTTCTGTGTAGATTAAGGAAAGCCCACCTCCAACCGCCCCCATCCCCACATTGTACAGAAGGGTCATTGAGAGTACCCTGAGCTTCTCCATCACTGCCTGGTTCGGGAAGTGCACCGTCTCAGATTGTAAAACACTACAACAGGTAGTGAGAACAGCTGAGAAGATCATCGGGGTGTCTCTCCCCTCATTACAGACCTTTACACTGCATCCGAAAGGCTAAGAGCATTGTGGAAGACCCCACATACCCCTTACTCAAACTCTTCTCTCTCCTGCCATCTGGCAGAAGATACCGGAGCATTCGGTCTCTCACAGTCAGACTGTGCAACAGTTTCCTCCCCCAAGGCATCAAGTTCCTTAACACTGTATTATCGGACTCTTACCCATCTGAAATTCTTTGCACAACTTTGAATTGTTGCTAGAACAATGTCTATTATTTATCATCCTTTTATTACACTGTAAGTTGCGTGTTTTTCACTTCTTATGCACTTTATGCTGCCCTTTGTATGATTGTGTGATTTGTGCTGTCCATGTAGCACCTTGGTCCCGGAAGAACGCTGTCTCATATTTTTATCGTATCAGTTGTATATGATAGGAATGACAAATAAAATTTACTCGACTTGACTCAACTCTATTAAAGTGGTGGATAAGTGCTTCCCCACTGACTGGTTGGACAGGAAACCTCACCATCCAAACATTCCTGTGCTAAATGTTGTCACATTTCACACTTCTGGTTGAAATCAGCTAATGGAGCACAAACTGGGGATTGACATCAGACCTGTGTGGTGCTTATGGTGCAGGAATACACAACATGGGTGAGAACTATCTACCTGACATCTTAACAAAGAGTCTTTTCACTTGAAAATCAGGGTTAGGTGAAACTCAAAATGATAAGAAATCGAAATCATTTATAAAGCGTTTCCACTTCAATATTAATCAAACTATTTTGAGTCAATGAAACTGCTTATAACATTCCAACAGTAGTAACTTGTGAACTGCACTTTCTGCCTATGAAAGTCTCTGTGGAGGTTTTCTTGAAGTGCTAGCCTTGCATGGACAATTTCATGAAATCGGTTACCACTTGACCAATATATATTTGGTGCTTTAATCAGTGAATCATCTGAAGTGTTGTGATCCAGAATTTCTAATTTTTGTTTTTATTATCTTTCAAATGCAGGTGTTTGAAGAAAATTACAAGCACATAATATTTGACTATGACAGAGTGAGATTCAGCACTGCCGCCGCACAATGAGTCACTTGGATAAATTTTTGCAGCCAGCAAGGTCAAAAAATGTTGCTTATTCATCTGATAACTTCACGTTGTAAGTAGGCGATAGTATTAATATAATATATGGTTGAGAAAATCGATGTAGACATTATTTGAAAAAGGGTTTCATTCTTGACTAGATCACTTTACTGATTGAAATAGTGGTGGAAGAAAAGTAGCACATAAAGGCAATTACTCTGCAATAAGTCAAACTGTGGGTAATTTCTAAACTTCACAGCAGTTTTAGTATGGTTAGTTTTAAGTTGAAACCGAGTGCAAGTTTATTTCCGGAGGTGGCATTCTGATCTGGGTGTCAGGCTGAGATTACACTTTGGTGTATGTCAGTGTACAGCAAACACCTTTTTGGATTAATACATCATATTGGTGTCATTCTACCTTAACAGTCACAGGGGATAAATTTGTTTTCAATGGTTAATTGGAGGGCATGCTGTACTGTTCATGTGCCTGTGCTGCCATTGTTGTCTGCACAGCCTGAGTGACATTCTTTGAGGATGAGGGTGCATGAACTGTGTCCCCTATGTAGCAAGAGATGTTGATGCAATCTTGATGTCATAAAGCCCATCTAGGCTTAAATTTAGTCAGCGGAAGGTTTGTCCCATACAAGCTTTGTTTAACGGACACCCGAATTGCAGGTGAAAACAAAACCATTGCAGTGAGCTGCAATGTGGTGCAAAGTGTTTTGGGAGGTATTCTGTGAGCTTTTACTGTTGTCTGAATATTGTCACACCCTCATGGAGCAATAAGTAACTGTCCTCATGCAGATTGTGACTTCAGGGGTCTGTAGGGTCACTGGGTGGATGGAGCAGAGGCTGTAGAGAGTGGAAGCTCTTTGCTAAGTTTGAGCTAGACTCTTCCATGCTTGAAAGGCTAGCTAATGAACCCAGCATTTCTGACCCCACCAACTGCCTCATCCTGAATCCTCTGTAGCAATATTTATCTGCATCTCTCTCAATGAAACAAATATGTGAACGCATGACATATCATTTGCTGTTCCTGACTCCGTCGTTATCTCTTAGGTACATGCATTGCCAGTATCTGAGCAGGTGACTCAGGGTGACAGATTAAATGGCAGGGCTTTGTCATGAGTGCTGTGCTGTTGTCTTTTCTTCTTGGGCTGATAGGTGGCAGATTGCAGGTTTCTGAAAGTAGTAACTCAAAAACAGAATGATCCAGGAAGCAAGAGGCTCATGGCCACAACACAGTAGCTTGCTCATCATGCTAGATAGCAGAGTAAGGTAGACCAGGTAGTTGCAAAGGAACATAAGGAATTAATCTGCCATCACTTGACTAAAAGGTCAGATACTGCAACAGTCATCAATGCCAGCCTCTTGAAGCAAAGACTTATCCACAGGACTGTTAATGCTGCTTACTGGGGTTTTAACAAAATACAGACAGTAGGATGGTGGCCATGGAAGTCTGAATCCACTAAGGAGTGTGTAACAACTCACCTGCCGAATCAACTAGCCCTGAAAATGGATGGCGCTAGAGTGTCAAGCCCATACCAAAGAAGGGCTTATGCCCGAAACGTCAATTTTTCCTGCTCCTCGGATGCTGCCTGACCTGCTGTGCATTTCCAGCACCACTCTGATCTTGACTCTAATCTCCAGCATTTGCAGTACCCACTTCTGCCTTTTACAAAATATGTTGTAGCTGTGTTAAATAAAACCTAGAGATACAATAGCAATTCCATTTCAATTAGGCTATGTTAAACAGAAATCTTTAGAGGGAGCACGGGCTGACAGTATTAAGCAGTTTATTTAACAGAGTGACTTGCTAGGTTACTTTGATTGCACTGGCTTGGTACTGGATTGACACACATACTAGAACAGATAAGGTCTTCATTCCTGAGAGAACATTAGTGAACTAGTTGAGTTTCTACAACAGTACTAACAGTAGTGTTAGTACCTTTCACTGATAGTCACTTTTGTTGTTTTATATCGCATTGTCAATGCATCAATGTACCTTTAATGGACACACTGTATCAGTATATCTTTAAAAGACATGCTCATGACATCACTATTAGAGCATGTTACCTGCAGAGTTCACAATCAAATAGACATTTTGTAAGGCTGTTGTTTCTTGAGTATTAAGATCTCAGACTCCACTTTTCCTTGGGTTACTTGAAGCATAATGCTCTTTGTCCAGACACTTCTATCACTGTGGAAGTAATTGTATACAGTAGTTAGCCGTAATAAATGTTTCTTAGATTCTTCAGTACGATGACATACTATGTTATGGGAGATAACATAAGCAATTTTGCATGAGGTAAAAACTCAGTTGGAAGCAATATCACATCAACTTTACTTTCCCCTGAAATTTACATTCTCTAATTTCTGTTCTGTTCTGTTTTACTCAGCCAATAATGTAACCTCTGCACTACCATTTCCAAGTACGTCAAGTCCCAACTGTATCTGGAGTTCTGGTATCATAGGTCAGAGGGAAACCTGCCAGAACTCAGTCTCCTCCCCTGGCTGGCACTATCACCATCCTAATTACAGGCACTGAAGGAACTGCCAGCAGAGGACCTGGCAAGAATAAGAAGGGGGGCATTTACCCAAGACTGATCCAGCTATAGGCTTCACTGGTGAAGTTTGCTGAGATCCTGCACCATTTTAAACCTCCAGCCTGTATGCACCATCAGCTTAATATTGAGGTTTATCATTTTATTCTTCAGGTTTTTACCTCTTTATTTCCCACCCTCCTTTCCTGGTAATTCTACTAACTGTAAAGCACAGTTTTGATGTTGACTTGAATAGTACTTGCACTCATGAAAACAAAACTTAAGACTAAAATTTTCTTCCAGTCAGAACCCCTGGAATATGGTAATGATTACAAAGGCACTGAAAGGGGCAAAAAAAGCCAAGATGGAAGAATCAAAATTCCTAAATGAAATCAAATTTTTTAACAGTTGCATGCTCAGACATGTGGAAAGTGTGGAAAAACCCAGAATTTCTTTGGAAGGTAAGTCATGAGCCTTTTAGTTCCTGACATTTTGTGACAGTATGATGTTTTAGTCTGGAGCCAATCTTCTGGAGTTAAAATGAAAATAAATATTTTGTGAGGCTTTTTTTTTAGATTGCGTGGACTTTGTAGAAAGTTGCACATTGCTCTCAGTATGAATAAGCTTGACACAACAATGAATGAATCAATTCATCAATGAAGGTTGAGCCAATAATCTAATTTCATATGCTGGGGAGACATGTATATTGGAGTCTGTTGAGAAGCTTGAATTCTTCTTGGTTGTAGAGAAGGTGATGAGGAGATTTAATAGAGATGCTTAAAATCATGAAGGTTTCAGACCGGGGAAATAGAAACTTATCAATATGTAAAGAATTAGATTTAAATGACTGGCAAAAGAATGAAGTTACAGGAGGAAAAAATAGCTTTACACAATGAGCAATGGATACAGCTTCATGGAATCATAGATTGGTAAAAGCACAGAGAATCAATTTGAATCACTCTTGGTATGAGTTGCTCAGTTAGTCTCACTCAATCTCTTTTTCCCTATTGTTATGATATCAGCCATTGGCAGTACTGGACAAATCAGATTGCAGAGTGAAAGCTGGCTTGATAGATCGTAAGTTGTATTTTTATTACAATTTGTTTACTGTGGTGGTCAGTCACTGAACATATTCACATGAGGCTGCTAATATATTTATCAACGGACAATCTGTTTATCACACAAAATAAAAGAATAACAACAACAATCTCACCATAAACTGTAACAAGACAAAAAAATTGCCCAACAACATCCTTTAATCCCAGGGAAGTATCATTCCTATCTTAACTCTTTGTTACTCAACTGATAAGGTCACAAGTGTTTCCTTTCAGACTCTCTGCACATTCACCAGATGTGAGTTCTCTGTAACTGTCCTTCCCTCCCTGAGATACACAAACGCTGGCTAATTCACTGACTGGGCTGGCTGGGTAGACATGGAGCAGAAGGCATTTAATATAGTGCGAGGTGCTGCATATTGGCAGAAGGGTCGGGCCGAGGATGTGTAGACTTAATGGTACCCTTCTAAGAAGTGTGCAGTGACAGATACTGGAAGGGCTCTGTGTGTATAAATCTTTAAAGGCAACATGACATATTCAGTGAGTACAGTAGAAAATGTGGGATCTTGTGCTTTATAAATAAGCGGCAGCGTTTATAAAGCTTTGGTCAGACATCAACTAGAATATTGTGTCTAATTCTGGTCACCACACTTAAAGGTCTAAGAGATTGCAGAGAATTAGCAAAATTGTTCCCGGTTGAGGGATTTTATCTGCAAGGTTAAGTTGTCAAGTTAGGGCTGTTCTCCCAGGGGCAAAGGAAATTTGAAAGCTTTACATCATGGTGACAGATTTTCGATAATTTGATAAACAGATTAGCTAATAGTCATGGAATTAAGGAACACACATTTAAGATTTTGGGCAACAGAAAAGGGGTAGAGAGTTGTCATGGGCTCATTGGCCAAATAATTGTAATGGTTCTGTGACTGTATGACTTGATCTTAAATGCATTTTATCTGCAGCAATAGCTTGCAGGAATTACTCTGCTGACATTGGAACATGTGCAGAACAACTGTACCTTTCTAAAGAGCTGGCATATTTCATGGTCAATGATTGTTGGATATTTGAGTGAACATATTGGTTGCAGAACAAAGAATTATCCCCTGTAGAATAATGTGCTCCCTTCATTTCACGTACATTAATTAAGACTTTGCTTTTGATGGTATGAGGTAAAAGAAGAATATTGGCTGGGATCCTGGGAAAATTGTCCCTTCCTTTCAAATAGTCTCATAAAACTTTACTGTTCATCTGATTGAGTAAGTCAAACCTCGGGTTAATATGAGTTGCAAATTCAAACAATTAAGCATTTTTAAAAATAGAAGCATGGGATGGAATTTTATAGAGATCTGAATAACTGGACGATGGTGAAAAATGTCACGGAATCATGCGAGAAGTCCAGTGAGGCCCATCTTGATGTTGGGAACAACTCACTTAAATAAGGGCTGGGCATCATGATAAGATTCTCACTGCGTTGTGGCAAGTTACTTACTAAGGACAATCTTACTGACCGCAGATCCTGCCTCATAACTGTGGTGTAAAATTATGTCCCAATACATGTGTGAATCATAATGTAACACATTCCTGCCTCATAACAAGCAGCTTTCTATTCTATCGCTACAGCAAGAAAATTGGTCGCTGAAAATTCTCATCATGGAAGTTAGAGCAAATTCCTGCACCAAAAGGGCGCCAAGCAGCAGGCGCAAACATATCATGTTACC
The DNA here is from genome assembly GCF_004010195.1 of Chiloscyllium plagiosum. Lineage (NCBI taxonomy): Eukaryota > Metazoa > Chordata > Chondrichthyes > Orectolobiformes > Hemiscylliidae > Chiloscyllium > Chiloscyllium plagiosum. Next base: position 121,628,634 of record NC_057710.1, read on the forward strand.
CCAATGGGCATTGGTCACATGCACCCCACATCCACAGACAGACATTATCATTTGACATATACCAGCATCTAAGAACCCTCCACTTACAGGAAAGTTCTGCACTTAGGGATTGATACCTAGCTCATGGACTAGTCCAGGCTGCATCGCTGAGCTGCTTTTCATTAATGCTCCCTTTGGTTTAGCATATTAATACAGCAATAATATGAACCTGGCTGAGAAGCAAGGCACAAAAAGCAAGGTAATGCAAGGCAGGGATACTGCAAGCATCCCGATAGGCTCACTTGTTTTTATTTTGGATTTCCAGCATCTGCAGTTTTTTTAACTTTTATAGTGGTATTGATTGGGATGAATAACAGCGAGTGAGGGAAGATGTTTCAGGGAGTACTGAGAGTTGTAGATCATGAGCCTATTGGGAGTGGATACGGTAGCAAAGAAAGATTGAGTTTGGGGTATTGGACAGAAGGTGGTGGCATTTTTACTGGAGGAGTGGAGAAGTTCATTGACGTTTTTCCTACCTCTTCTCCTCAGCTGGTGCTGAGGAGAAGAGGGATCCTACTTCTGTACCAATCCGCCCAGCAGGATATCCAGGTCCCTGCCCAGAAAACGGGACACCAGTTTTCTCTTCTCTGCCATATCCAGGTCATATTTCAGGAACCTTGTGGGCTGCTCCAGACTGATAGTGCTTGTCCAGGTATACAACAGCCTTTTAAAGATGGTGCCAGTACCCAGGGATGCTAGTCCATTTTGGGATATCACAAACGCGGTGAGCGGTTCCAGGTCTAAAATTAAAATGGCCCGGAATCGGGTGAGAGGGGCTCCTCTGGGCCAGATTAGATAGTTAACAAGGGGAGTTTAAGATGAGGTGAGCTAATATGGGGGTTTTGGGAAGGTGAGGTGAGGTGAGCTAATGAGGGGGGTTCGGGAAGTTGAGGTGAGCTAATGAGGTGGGGTTCGGGAAGACGGGGGAAGCTAATGAGGGGGCTTTAGG
>NC_057710.1:121632975-121634368 GCF_004010195.1 Chiloscyllium plagiosum
GGAAGATGAGTGGAGCTAATGAGGGGGGTTTGGTAAGTTGAGGTGAGTTAATGAGATGGGGTTCGGGAAGATGAGTGGAGCTAATGAGGAGGGTTTAGGAAGATGAGTGGAGCTAATGAGGGGGTGTTTGGGAAGGTGAGGGGAATTTGGGAAGATGAGGGGAGAAAAGCATCCGGGCCTCTCAGGGAGGATCCCTCCATGAAATTTGGGCAAACACAGGCAAGAAATGTGATACTTCCTTTTTTGGAAGGTAAGCTATGCAACTTTGGTATAATGATGCCTTTGTGATTCTTTTATTTCCCAATGACCCTCTTACGAGTCTCTCGATTTGTAGTATTTTCGAAATGATTGCTCCCCAGCAAAGGCCTTTTTATGTGAATCACTTCTGCCTTCCACCCTGTAATGAACCTTTATTTTAGTTCTTTGCAGTTTTCCTTGCCTCTGCACTTGTATTTAAACGGTTAAATCTCTAACTTTTCTCAGTGTAACTGGTCATGTTTTATATTTCAGTGGACAGTGGAAATTCCCGAACCTGAACCGCAGGCTGTCAAGTGCTGAGATCACTGTTTTACCTAAAATGTATGACTCAGTCCCATAACAATAGAGACTAAAGGGAATAATATTTGAATCAAGTAAATAACCAATGTTTTCATGATGCTATTTCTCTCATCGCTACCAGATCCCTATATATTGTTCCAAATTCCCTATGACTTGTATTTTCTGCGACACCTCATCTAATTCATCAATAATTGAGAAGGCTGTTCCTCACTTCTCCGACTATTATTAAATTCTCCCAAATTAGAGTCATAGAGATGTACAACATGGAAACAGACCCTTCGGTCCAACCCGTCCAAGCCGACCAGATATCACAACCCAACGTAGTCCCACCTGCCAGCACCCGGCTCATATCCCTCCAAACCCTTCCTATTCATATACCCATCCAAATGCCTCTTAAATGTTACAATTGTACCAGCCTCCACCACTTCCTCTGGCAGCTCATTCCATACACGTACCACCCTCTGTGTGAAAAAGTTGCCCCTTAGGTCTCTTTTATATCTTTCCCCTCTCACCCTAAACCTATGCCCTCTAGTTCTGGACTCCCCGACCCCAGGGAAAAGACTTTGCCTGTTTACCCTATCCATGCCCCTCATAATTTTGTAAACCTCTATTAGGTCACCTGTCAGCCTCCGATGCTCCAGGGAAAACAGCCCCAGCCTGTTCAACCACTCCCTATCGCTCAAATCCTCCAACCCTGACAACATCCTTGTAAATCTTTTCTGAATCCTTTCAGGTTTCACAACATCTTTCCGATAGGAAGGAGACCAGAATTGCATGCAATATTCCAACAGTGGCCTAACCAATGTCCTGTACAGCTGCAACATGACCTCCCAAC
>NC_057710.1:121634929-121661637 GCF_004010195.1 Chiloscyllium plagiosum
AACATGATTTCCCACGCACAAAGCCATGTTGACTATCCCTAATCAGTCCTTGCCTTTCCAAATACATATACATCCTGTCCCTCAGGATTCCCTCCAACAACTTGCCCACCACCGACGTCAGGCTCACTGGTCTATAGTTCCTTGGCTTGTCCTTACCACCCTTCTTAAACAGTGGCATCGCATTTGCCAACCTCCAGTCTTCTGGCACCTCACCTGTGCCTTTCGATGAAACAAATATCTCATCAAAGGGCCCTGCAATCACTTCCCTAGCTTCCCACAGGGTTCTAGGGTACACCTGATCAGGTCCTGGGGTTTTATCCACCTTTATCCGTTTCAAGACATCCAGCACTTCCTCCTCTGTAATTTGGACATTTTGCAAGATGTCACCATCTATTTCTACAGTCCACATCCATTTCCACAGTAAATACTGATGCAAAATACTCATTTAGGTATCTCCCCCATTTTCTGTGGCTCCACACAAAGGCTGCCTTGCTGATCTTTGAGGGGCCCTATTCTCTCCCTAGTTACCCTTTTGCCCTTAATGTATTTGTAAAACTCCTTGGATTCTCCTTAATTCTATTTGCCAAAGCTATCTCATGTCCCCTTTTTGCCCTCCTGATTTCCCTCTTAAGTATACTCCTACTTCCTTTATATTCTTCTAAGGATTCACTCAATCTATCCTGTCTATACCTTACATATGCTTCCTTCTTTTTCTTAACTAAACCCTCAATTTCTTAAGTTATCCAGCATTCCCTATACCTATCAGCCTTTCCTTTCACCCTGACAGGAATATACTTTCTCTGGATCCTCATTATCTCATTTCTGAAGGCTTCCCATTTTCCAGCTGTTCCTTTACCTGTGAAAATCTGCCTCCAATCAGCTTTGGAAAGTTTTTAGATTAAATTAGATTTCTTACAGTGTGGAAACAGGCCCTTCGGCCCAACAAGTCCACACCGCCCGCCGAAGCGGAACCCACCCATACCCCTACATTTACCCCTTACCTAACACTACGGGCAATTTAGCATGGCCAATTCACCTGGCCCTGCACATCTTTGGACAGTGGGAGGAAACCGGAGCACCCGGAGGAAACCCACGCAGATACGAGGAGAATGTGCAAACTCCACACAGTCAGTCGCCTGAGTCGGGAATTGAACCCGGGTCTCTGGCGCTGTGAGGCAGCAGTGCTAACCACTGTGCCACCGTGCCACCAATACTGTCAAAATTGACCTTTCTCCAATTTAGAACTTCAGCTTTTAGATCTGGTCTATCCTTTTCCATCATTATTTTAAATCTAATAGAATTATGGTCGCTGGCCTCAAAGTGCTCCCCCACTGACACCTCAGTCATCTGCCCTGCCTTATTTCCCAAGAATAGGTCAAGTTTTGCACCTTCTCTAGTAGATACACTCACATACCGAATCAGAAAATGTTCTTGTACAATCTTAATAAATTCCTCTTCATCTAAACCCTTAACACAATGGCAGTCCCAGTCTATGTTTGGAAAGTTAAAATCCCTTACCATAACCACCCTATTAATCTTAGAGATAACTGAGATCTCCTTACAAGTTTGTTTCTCAATTTCCCTCTGACTGTTAGGAGGTCTATAACACTATCCCAATAAGGTGATCATCCCTTTCTTATTTCTCAGTTCCACCCAAATAACTTTCCTGGATGTATTTCTGGGAATATCCTCCCTCAGCACAGCTGTAATGCTATCCCTTATCAAAAATGCCACTCCCCCTCCTCTTTTGCCTCCCTTTCTATCCGTCCTGTAGCATTTGTATCCTGGAACATTAAGCTGCCAGTCCTGCCCATCCCTGAGCCATGTTTCTGTATTTGCAATGATATCCCAGTTCCCTGTTCCTAACCATGCCCTGAGTTCATCTGCCTTCCCTGTTAGGCTCCTTGCATTGAAATAAATGCAGTTTAATTTATCAGTCCTACCTTGTACCTGTCTCAGATTGAATTCTTTCCTCACTATCTCCCTGGGTCCCACCACCCCACGTTACTAGTTTAAATCCTCCCGAGCAGCTCTAGCAAATCTCTAGCCCTTCCAATTTAGGTGCATTCCGTCCTTCTTGTACAGGTCACCTCTACCCCCAAAGAAGATTCCAATGATCCAAAAATGTGACTCCTTCGCCCATACAACAGCCCCTCAGCCATGCATTCATCTGCTCTATCCTCTTATTCCTGCCCTCACTAGCTCGTAGCACTGGGAGTAATCCAGATATTACTACTCTCGAGGACCTCCTTTTTAAATTTCTGCCTAACTCTCTGTTATCTCCCTTCAGAATCTCAAACCTTTTCCCTTCCTATGTCATTGGTTCCAATGTGGACAATGACCTCCTGCTGGCCCCTCTCCCCTGTGAGAACATTCTGCACCCTCTCTGAGACATCCTTGATCCTGTCACCAGGGAAACAACACACCATTCTGCTTTTTTGCGCTGGCCACAGAAACATCTGTCTGTACCTTGGACTACAGAATCCCCTAACACAATTGATCTCTTGGAAGCCGATGTACCCATCGTTGCATTAGAGCCAGTCTCAATACCAGAAACTTGGCTGTTCATGCTACGTTCCCCTGAGAATCCATCACCCCCTACATTTTCCAAAACAGCATACCTGTTTGAAATGGGTATATCCACAAAAGACTCCTGCCGTAGCTGCCTACTTCTCTTACCTTTCCTGGAGTTAACCCATCTGTCACTGTATCTGCGACTTTCCCCTTCCTATAACTGCCATCCATTCACGTACTGTTGCTGTTGCAAATTCCTCATTGCTACTAACTGTCTCTCCAACTGATCCATTCGATCTGATAAGATTTGCAGCCAACAGCATTTATTGCAGATATAATCTGCAGTAACCCTTAAACTCTTTTTAAATTCCCACATCTGACAAGAAGTACATATCACTCTATTAAAGGCCATTTTTGCTCCTTCACAATCTACAGACCCAGAAAATAACACCATCTTATTCCTCTACAAGCACTGCCCCAGGTTAAATTAATAGTTATGCCTTATATTTTAAGTTTAATCAAGAGACATATCTCCAAAAACATATAATCAAGAAAGAACCCACTCTACTCCCTATTGCAGATTCTCTGTAGGCCACACTTAAAACAACAATTAACTTATCTGATTCTGTGTTGTGAACTTCGCCCAAACTGGTTCCTCCATGATCAGTTGTGAATCTGCCCCAGGTTAAATTAATAGTTATGCCTTATATTTTAAGTTTAATCAAGAGACATATCTCCAAAAACATATAATCAAGAAAGAACCCACTCTACTCTCTATTGCAGATTCTCTGTAGGCCACACTTAAAACAACAATTAACTTATCTGATTCTGTGTTGTGAACTTCGCCAAACTGGTTCCTCCATGATCAGTTGTGAATTTTACTGTTTGTTACTTTTCCCAAATGCATTCCGATGTCCAGCGATACATGAATTCAGATAGCAAAGGCAGTAACTATGCAGGTTCTCTCTCTCTCTCTTGCACTGTCCTCACCATGTGCTTCCTTTGTCTGCTCTTCTCCCTTTTAAAACTGCTGTTGTTTTGACTTTTTTTTTCCAAAGTTCCAAAACAATGCAACAGCATAAAAAACAGTAATTGCCGCTCCTGGAATTCAAGGAAATCACCTACAGCACCTAAAATACCTCAAAAAAAGGAGCAGCTGTTACAGCCAGAAATGTTTCCAAATTGTGTGATTAAATGCTGAAACTGTTCAGATATTCCTGATTTCTCTTCAATTTATCAAAAATAATTTTTTGCTAAACACTACATGGTAGAAATCAATTTGACTGCACAACAAAGTAGGAAAGGGTGGGGCAGGATGGGTGATGGAGTTGGTACTAGGAGTAGTCTAACTATATTTTTTAAATTCCGAAACATATCCTTTATAAGTGACGATGGGAGATGTTCCTGTGGAGGGGAAGAGTGGTACAAGCAAATTTAGTAATAACTTTTAAAAAGGAATTTGGATGTATACTTGAAAAAGGAATGTTTGCAGGGCTAGAATTGTAGAATCATACAGTACAGGAGATGCCTTTTGGCCACCACATCTATACCACCAAAAATGTACCATTACTAACAATAGTCCAATGCTGATACACCACAGCATCCAGTGTCACAATGGATGGGGAGGTGGGAGGGTTTCCTAAATTGCATGGAACTGGTAAATTATCTTCAAGAGAAGGTGAGGAGAGGAAGGGGTGATGGTGTGAAAGGCAGTCTAGACAACTCATTCTTTAGCCACAACCTAATCCTTTTAAAGTAGCTCTCCAGTTGCTCTTTTTAATTTTTGTTCACGCAGCCAGAAATTTTCTGGACGTTCTGGCTTATACTCCCACTGTGCTTCCGTGATGAACGGATGCAAATACAGAATTCTTCTCGGCTGGGGCCTTTGAATCTATCTGACTCCCATCTAAAGGAAAAGAAGCTCCTTCCTCAGGACTTATTGCAGCTTAACGCTCAGCCGCCTTTCAGAGCTTAAAAATGTGTTGCTGGAAAAGCGCAGCAGGTCAGGCAGCATCAAAGGAACAGGAGAATCAACGTTTCGGGCATAAGCCCTTCTTCAGGAAGGGCTTTCAGAGGCAGGCTAAGCCTGAGACAACTCTCCTAATGACCCTACAAATGGGATGACTTTCAAATACAGTGCAAGGGCTGGTTGCTTCACCTTGGCCTCCCTGCCCCTCACCCAACACACAAACACATACGTGCATAACACACACTGACACAGACAGTTTTGGTTGTGCTGATATGGTTAAAGATTCTTTTCTCACTCTTGAAGGATGTCCCAAAAAATTGTTGGACAGTGAAAAGTATCCACATACCCTTTGTTTATTTACCTGGAGACTGAATGTTCTTCTAGGAAAGAGCTTTAAAAAATGTTTTTCATTTGAATAAATCATGATATCCTGGTGTATAGATGGTAGATTGATTTGCTGCAACCAGTGATGCCAGTCATAATGATCTCACCATGACTGCGTTCTAGGGTCAGTTTTTCTGAATGAGTCAACATATTTTCTTAGAAGTTTTCTTCTGGCTGTCCCGGGGATTTTGCCTGCAGGAAGGTTGGAGGAGACAGAGTTACTGGTGTCTGTAGATTGCAGGAACTGATTTGATGGACTAGCTTTGAAATATTTCCAAAAAGCCAGAGTCATGGTCAGGAGCTGAGAGATGGTTTGGCCTGTCCAGCCAGTTTTCCTCCCAAAGGAAGTGCTGTGCTGAGTTGGAGATAGGAAAATCATCATAACCTGCTAGCTAGGGAGCACAGTTACCTCCTGAGAGTAAAATAAAGTCAAGTAATTGTGGACGCTGGAAATTTCAAATAAAAGTTCTGAAGAAGAGTGAAAATATAGCTCATTTCTCTCTTCACAGGTGCTGCCAGACTTGCTGAGTTTCTCCTGCACTTTGTTTTTCTTTTACATCTTAATTATGAGGTAGCTGATTTGAGCACAGTTACGCCATCAAATCATAGGGTGTGAGGAGGAGGAGGACAAATGGTAGGTGTGACTTCTGATTTGGGTTTTCTAAGCAGGACCAATTCTGTGTCTTCAGATGTTCTCAGCGTAATAACAAGTACTTAATTGGTCCTTGAGTGAGTGTCTACAACTCTGTTTGGACAAGGGTGAGAGGGAAAGATATAAAAGGGACCTAAGGGGCAACTTTCTCATGCAGAGGGTGGTGCATGTATGGAATGAGCTGCCAGGGGAAATAGTGGAGGCTGGTACAATTACAACCTTTTAAAAGGCATCTGGATGGGTATATGGGTAGGAAGGGTTTGGGGAGATATGGGCCAAGTGCTGGCATATGGGACTAGATTAGTTTAGGATATCTGATTGGCATGGACGAGTTGGATCAAAGGGTCTGTTTCTGTGCTGTATATCTCTAGGATTCTATGACTTTAATAAACATCCAAACCGTAAAGGAGGAAGCTCCTAAATCTCTTCATCTGTCTTCTCTCTCTCTTGTCGTCTTTCACTTCTCTTGCCCTCATTCTCTCTGTCTTTTGTCTTTAGTGAGTGCAGATGTAAAAGTTAGCAATTTGTGTTTCTTTTCTGCCATTCATTAAAGACAATCCATTTGTGAACAACAGCTGTTTTCTTAAGTGGAGTTACCCAGTGAGTGTCTTTTTAAAAATGGGTTCGGCAGTCAGGTAAACTGGGAGTTTGGACAGTTTGGTTAAATCTTTCCACATTTGTGACAGCTCTGGGAATTGAGGGGCTTGATTTCCAGTGCATTATGCGAGTGAGTCCTGACACTGTACAGTAGCAGAGTTAACACTGAATAATGCCCCTGCAAGTGTGAGCTGTTGGAGAGGAAAATGATGGCACTGACCTTCAGCAGATTAATCACAGCAACAGCAGATCAATCATTTTCCTCTGGCGCTATACCCAGGTGCGCTGGTGAGGTCCACTGGCACTGGTTTGTTGGGGGAGCATCCTGGTGCCATTATGTGGGAAGGGAGTTGCCTTTCTTTCCTATGTGACAACCAGCAGAACCTCCAAAGTGGTGTTACTGAAAGACAGGACAAGCTTCTGTTTCTACGGTGGCATCTACAGGGAGATTGGGGGAAGACCAACACAAAAGGCTCCTCGAGGATGCCTAGCTTGCAGAGAGATGGCAGCGTCTTCCAGCTGACTTTTAAATGCAGTGACAAAATCTTTGAGACTAGAAGGTCACATCAGGCCACATCCTGCTTGCATGATATCTCACTTGTATAGATAACAAGGCGAAAAGAGTGTACAGATCACCCTATGATCTGTATGTCCTTGTTTACTCCGATCTGCCTGTAATGTTCGCAAAACATAAAATTTCACTGTACTTTGGTACATGTGACTACAATAAAGCAAATCAAATCAAGTAATCATCCTGGGCCATGGCAGAAATTGATTTTTAATCTGCTTGATACTATAATTCCAAAATGGAAATTCTTGGCAATTTGTTTATAAAGTATTGTTTAAAGAGATAATTGTTACTTTGCACAGTCCATTCCAGGCTCATCCCGCCTTTCTTTTCAGGTTACTTGAAGTGTTTTGTTGTACATAGTGTTCCATCTGATGATCAGTAATACTGTGGTGGGCCACTTTGAGAACCAAACACTTTATAACCAGATTTTTTTTTTTATTCATCAGCTGTCGAAATGGAACAAACCATTAATGCCCTGAGACTGGGGAAGATTTTCGAAATGCAGAGCAATCAGTGGATTGAAACCCCACCAGTGCCGAGAGAGGGGACACTGACAAGACATCCAAAACGAAATAAAACTGAAGAAAATTAATACAGCTGGAAATTAATGAACAGTGTGCAGAGCTTTTGAGGACTGACCTTGTAGATTTTAGACATGCAACCAGCACAGACTTATGGGAGAGCTGCCCTTCTAACTCCAGATTCTTTTGTTAACCTTGTTTGTATGTTTAGCTATTTCTCTGGATACATTCCATTTAAGCTTCAATCCATGCCTTTGATTCAGAGACACGTTTGAGCTTAAGTTGTGACCGACCCGAATGACACCGCTTTGAGTGTAACTTCTCATCTTCATATTTTGTCAGCAATGTTTTCAGGGTGACTACTAATAAATGTAGCTAATAAGTTGCAGATAAAATTCAACTGTGAAGTGAAACATTTTAGTGATACAAACAGCAGGAATTATATTCTGAATAGAAATAGATTCATTGCTAAGAAAACAAAACTAGGGATTTGAAAATGTAGATTCACAAAAGATTAAAGACAAAATCTTCAATTAATAAGGCTCTAGAAAAGGTTATTGGAATACTTTTTTTCATAAGAACAGTAGAATCTAATGATGAATCTTTTGAAAACATTAATTAGACTTCTGAGTGATACAGGCACGCATCATGACCTCCACACTTCACAAATGATTTATTGTGGTTTTAGAGAGAATACAATGTATATTCCCTGGGCCCCTTTTCATATTGCATGTCTCCCATTGGGTTCTCCCTTCCCATTTCAGTGTCTTCACCAAGACAGACTGCTTGTAGGCCCAGCAATAGCCACTCTTCCCTACAGTGCTGCTACGATTTAGAGCTGCCAGCCATTCAGAAAGACCAAAAGCTTTCTGCGGCAGTTCTGCCATCAGAGGAAGAAGCAGACATTGTGGCTTTCAGCCAGTGAACACTCCATGGACCATTTATGTAGGATTGGGAGAATCTGGGGTAAAGTTCCAAGCAGGTTGTCTATTTGAGAAACCATTCTTTACTTCGTTATGAGAAATTTGCAGATTGTTTAAGTTGTTTTAATTCCAGCTGGAAGCTAAAATTCGAAGTGTCTCATCTTAAAAACTGAAAGAACTGCAGATGCTGTAAATCAGGAACAAAAACAGAAGTTGCTGGAAAAGCTCAGCAGGTCTGGCAGCACCTGTGAAGAAAAAGCACGGTTAATGTTACAAATCTGAGGAGGGATCACCAGAACCTGAAATGTTAACTCTGATTTTCCTCACGGATGCTGCCAGACCTGCTGAACTTTTCCAGCAACTTCTGTTAGTGCTGCATCTTGTTTGATTGCTGCCCTAACAAATTGGCTTGTGACGTGTCTTCCTTCTGAAGTAAAAGGTGAGCTGTTTCTCACAAACAATGAAAGCAGTAGTTCATGCTTTAATGTGAAATGCTTAAAGTATCTTGAAGTCAATCCTTTTATTTTCAGCACCCTCAATACTCATGAATCATGATACAGGCACGTAGACACAGGGATTGTGACCAGCTGTTCATGGAAGTCTTGACGGTGGGAGAGTACAGGAAGGGGAAGTCTTTTTAAAAAAGCTAGAAATCTGGCATTGCTCCCCTGTGGACAGGGGCTAGCTGGAGTTACTCTTGAGTATTGACACTTGAGGGAAAATATTGTATACTTCACCAGTTAAGAACAATAGAGATTATCTAACCAAATTCCCTTTGATGGCCTGCAAAAGCTTAATCAGTGAATAAATGTAATCACATTAATGGGCAACATCTGTTAAAGCTCAGCATTTTCAATATGGTGATCCCATTTATGGCAGTGACGTTTATAAGTTAAAAACAGGGCAATTCAATTTTTAGGGGGATATGATTCAGCACCTTCCATGCTAGTCCTGATAGATGCAGTTGACACATGAATATTGCACACAATATTCCAAAAGTGGCCTAACCAATGTCCCGTACAGCTGCAACATGACCTCCCAAATCCTGTACTCAATACTCTGACCAATAAATGAAGAAATGTAGTGGACCCAGCACCGATCCTTGTGGCACTCCACTGGTCAGTCCAGTCTGAAAAACAACCCTCCACCACCACGCTCTGTCTTCTATCTTTGAGCCAATTCTTTATCCAAATGGCTAATTCTCCCTGTATTCTATGAGATCTAACCTTTCTAACCAGTCTCCCATGGGGAACCTTGTCGAATGCCTTACTGAAGTCCTTATAGATCACGTCCACGGCTCTGCCCTCATCAATCCTCTTTGTTACTTCAAAAAATGCGATCAAGTTTGTGAGACATGATTTCCCATGCACAAAGCCATGTTGATTATCCCTAATCAGTCCTTGCCTTTCGAAATATGTGTAAATCCTGTCCCTCAGGATTCCTTCCAACAACTTGCCCACCACCAACATCAGGCTCACTGGTCTATAGTTCCCTGGCTTGTCCTTACCACCTGTTAAATAGTGGCACTGAGTTACCAAACTCCAGTCTTCCGACACCTCAACTGTGACTATCAATAATGCAAATATCTCAGCAAGGGGCCCAGCAATCACTTTCCTAACCTCCCACAAGAGTTTTAGGGTACACCTGATTGGGTGCTGGAGATTTGTCTACTTTTATGCATTTCAAGACATCCAGCACTTCCTCCTCTGTAATATGAACATTTTTAAGGTGTCACCATCTATTTCCCTACATTCTATATCTTCCATGTCCTTCTCCACAGTAATGATGCAAAATACTCGAATAGAGTCTCCCCCATCTCCTGGGGCTCCATACAAAGGCTGCATTGCTGATCTTTGAGAGGCCCTATTCTCTCTCTAGTTACCCTTTATCTTAACAACATGCAATTTATTGCTTATTACCAAGTAATACAAGTCAATTGGCTAGTTAGACAGTTACTAATATTACCATGAGCAAGCGATGACACATCTGGCACTATCTGGACTCTTCGAATAAGACGGCGAAAAGATAATTTGATGATTCATGCAGTCTTGAATATTAATATTTTCAGTGCCATTACCTGATAGATATTTTCCTATTCACTCATTCAGACATGTTATTGTACACCTCTGGAGCAGGTGGGACTTGAACCCAGGATGCCTGGTTTAGAGGTAGAAACACTGCCACACAAGTGCTTTCGATTATCCTGTAAAACAGCAGCAGATGCCAGTGCTTAAAGTCTGATCTGACTTGGCAGATGGTAGCAATGTTAGAAGAAACTTTATAATCACCTTATGTTGCTTAATATCAGTAAGATATCTTCGAACCTTCGCTCATATTTAACAAACTACCAGCCCCCCTCCAACTCCATTTTGATTTAGCCCATTGCTCTCCCTAACCCCCCACCCGTCGGTTTTGATGGTTCACTTTGCCCATAATGGGCTAGATTTTTCTTTAAATAGCTATTTGGCTTCGTGAGTATTTTACTGGTGGTGATTAGTAGCTTTACAAAAAAAAGTCACAGTGATTTGGTGGTGGGAAGGTTGCTCAGTTGTATGTGATGGCACCTCTGGATATGAAAGAAAAGTCAAACTAGGATTGTCTACATCTTAGGGTATTGCACGATGTGGTGGCAGAGAAATTAGATCCATTGCTTACAATATTCCAAAATTCCAGGGATGCTGGAAAGATTCCAGTAGAATGGAAAATAGCTAATATAATGCCCTTATTCAAAAAGAGAGGGAGGCAAAATGTGAGAAATTACAGATCTGTTAGTTTAACATTTGTTTTTGGGAAAGTGTTAGAATCAATTATCAAGGAAGCAGTATCAGGACATTTGCAAAGTCAAAATGCTATCTATCAGAGTCAGCATGGTTTTATGAAGGGCAAATCATGTTTGACTAATTTGTTAGAGTTCTTTGAAGATGTAACAAGCAAAGTGGATAATGGGGATCCTGTAGATGTAACATATCTGGACTTCCCGAAGGCATTTGATAAGGTGCCACACAAAAGGTTAATTTACAGGGTTGGATCATATGGGATTTGGGGTAATTTATTTGTTTGGATAGATGTCTGATTGACGGATAGAAGAGAGAGAGTCAAGGTAAATGGCTTTTTTCTGGATGGCAAATTGTAACCAGTGGGGTGCCATAGGGTTGAGTCTTTGGACATCAGCTACTTACAATCTACATTAATAACTTGGATACAGGGATAGAAGGTTCTATAGCCAAATTTGAGATAACCGCAAAAATAGGCGGGATGGTAAATTGCAATGAGGAAATAAGAACCTTACAACTGGACATGGGTAGGTTAGGAGAGTGGACCAAAATGTGGCAGATGGAGTTTAATGTGGGTAAGTGCAAGGTCATGCATTCGGGTTGAAAAAATGGGAAGGCCACCTATTATCTTAATGGGGAGAGATTTCAGAGTGTATTCATTCAGGAGTCACAGAAAACTAGCATGCAGATACAGTAGATGATATAGAAAGTGAATGTAATGTTGGTCTTTATAGTAAAGGAATAGAATATAAAGGTAAGGGGTTTGTTGAATGAAAAGAGATTGAACAGTTTAGACCTATACTCTCTGGAATTCAGAAGAATGAGGGGAGATCAAATTGAGGTATTCAAGATGATACAAAGTGTACATAAAATAGATAAGGAGCAGATGCTTCCTCATGTGGGCATTCTAGGATGAGAATAAGGGGTAGCAAAGTTAAAACAGAGATGAAGAGAAACTACTTCACCAAAAGGGTTGTGAATCTGTGGAACCTGCTACCCCAAAGTGTGGTGGATGCTGGGACAATTTAAGGAGGAGCTAGACAGATTTTTAATTGGTAATGGGTTATTGGGATATGGAAAGAAGACAGGAAAATGGGGGTGAGAAGCATATCAATCATGATTGAATGGTGGAGCAGACTCAATGGGCTGAATGGCCTAATTCTACTCCTGCATCTTGTGAACTCATGAACTCTCTCACTGATCATCACTCAAATGGCGGCATTCATGACTAATATCTAACGTTCATGTACTCTGTGACATACCCACATAATTTTAAAAAAATCTTTCATAGAATGTGGATGTCCCTAACAAGCCAACATTTGTCAGTGAAATGAAAGTAAGATAGCTCAGTTAAAAAAGCATTGGCAGATTACAATGCATTTCCCGGTTCTTGACCCTTTAGACATCCCCATTGTTCCCAGCACAAACTTTCAAATCTACAACTTTGCCTCTGGTTATGGAGCTAAGGTTGTATATGTTTTTATAAGTCTTCCAAAATTGGCCCAGCATATTCAAACATCCGTGACCAAGTATTCTAGGTGCCACTGTCTCTGCACTCCCTTTAGAATAATACTATTTAACTTATATAATCTCGTCTCATGTTTCCTGCAAACTTCGTGAGTTTGTGCATTTTTGAATTAAATCTGCTGTGAGTCTGCTCATTTCACCTGTATTCTATGTCCCCAACATCATTCTAACTTTTTTTTAAACTTTTGTGTTATCAACAAACATTGAAATAATGCCCTATCTACCCAAATCCAGGTCATTCATATTGAAAAGAGAAGATAATCTTCTACCAAATTTGAATTAACTGAAAATACAATTTTTGTTTTAGAGATTTAAATAATCAGGAATAAATTGTACTGATATACACATCAGAAACTGGCAAGTACAACAACATAATGTGGGTGGCACGGTGGCACAGTGGTTAGCACTGCTGCCTCACAGCGCCAGAGACCTGGGTTCAATTCCCGCCTCAGGCGACTGACTGTGTGGAGTTTGCACATTCTCCCCGTGTCTGCGTGGGTTTCCTCCGGGTGCTCCGGTTTCCTCCCACAGTCCAAAGATGTGCAGGGTCAGGTGAATTGGCCATACTAAATTGCCCATAGTGTTAGGTAAGGGGTAAATGTACGGGCATGGGTGGGTTACGCTTCGGCGGGTCGGTGTGGACTTGTTGGGCCGAAGCGCCTGTTTCCACACTGTAATGTAATCTAATCTAATAATGCCATTCAGGGCTACTATTAATGAAGTCAACTGCAATGAACACTGTACAAAACATTAATGAACAGTTGAAAAGTTGCTATGGCTTGTACATTTGATACCTGTCAATTTTTCTACTTGATTTATCCTAGTTAATCAAATGCCAGTTCTTGTTTTAATGTAAATCTGGAATACAACTGCTTTAGTCGTTAAGAGGTTAATAGTACCATATTTATACTAAATTTATGCTGTCCAATACCAACATACATTCCAGTCTTACGTAAAAACTTTGCCAGGGTGTTTCCACATATATTTAAAGCCAATAGAATAGTATTTCACAACTCTGCTGTGGATCGCTAGCACAGATTGTTTAGCTGTCAAAGTGAAAATGGAAAATTTCACAAACATTCCAGAACACAATACAACCAGCAATGTAGGGTTCAATCAAAGTAACACCGATAACGAGATTCTTTTGGACATTATAAAGATACCATTTCTTGCAGCACTCCTGTTGATCATGATTTCCATGGGTTGCACTATTGAGCTGAAGAAGTTGTGGGCTCACCTAAAAAAACCCTGGACACTAGCTGTGGGCATGGTTTGCCAGTTTGGGGTTATGCCTCTCAGTGCATTTATCCTTGCAACTCTTTTTAAGTTGAAACCTTTTCCAGCAATTGCTGTGATTATTATGGGCTCATGTCCTGGAGGAATTACTTCAAATGTAATGAGCTACTGGACTGATGGGGACATGGATCTCAGGTATGTGATTTTGGCTTTCTCCTTACATCCCACTCTTCAACTTATGAACGTTCTTTTCCTCCTTGCACAAACTTTTTGCATAATATTAACCATGCAACTGTGGGTGATAAACTGGTAACATCTACCTCTCTGTTCTCTTTATGTTGTCACTTTGTTTCCTTAATTCAAAAATGACCTGGATTTACTTTGATATAATTTACATAAGGTGTTTTGCCTGACCCTTTTCCAAGCTTGATTAACTACATACTTAGTAGTAGCATTAGGACAGCAATCTGTTTGTGAAAAATTGCAAAAAATCTACGGTAGGTGAGTATTGCTTTAAGGGCTGTAAGCATAAAATCACAAAATCTTAAAACAATGAAACAATCTGGCCCATTGTTTCTGTGTTGGTTCATTGAAATCTCAAAAGTCACCCTTATTCCTTATAACCCTTCCAGCTTCATGATTAACTGGAAATTAATGCTCCTTTTTACATATGATCTTATAACTCAAAAATCAGGTCTTCCTTTTACAATCTGAAATATGGGGAAATATGAATATACTTCAAATGTATCATTTATGAAAATTTGTTTCAAAACTTTAGACAATCACATTATCAGGAGGAAAATAAATATTAAATAATATCATCCAAAGTTTTTTTTTCTCTGCCTTCACTTCATCGTGTTCCTTGTTTCCTCAAAGTGAAACTGAATGTCATTTGACAAGAAGTGCCTTTGCTTTCATCCGTATCTGCAATTGTTAGCAACAAAGGAGCCATGAATAACTTAATAACAGCTAGACTACAAAAGCAGTGGAATTAGGTCGAGGAAAATGAGGAGAGTTCTCTATACTGTATAGAACTTGGAATATTTTGAAACCATACCTTCCTAATCCAGTCTGACCTGCGTTTACAGCAGTGTGACATCAACAGATTATTATTGATTCTTTGTAAATGCCCCCTCATCCTCAACAGCTCTTCATACCAAAGAAATTGGACTCATGAGTCTTTTGTGGTACAGAATTACACAGGTTCACTACCCTTTGAGCGAACAAATTTTTCTCATCCCGGTCTTAAGTGGTCCACCCACTATCCTGCAGTTTTCCCTGCCCCAGGGAAAAATGTATCATCCCAGCATCTAATCTGTCCAACTCCTGTTTAAATTTTATATGTTCCAATTGGATTCCCTCTCATCCTTCTAAACTTTATGAATTCCAGTTCAGTTGAACCAATATCCTCTCCAAAGTCTTGCCATCCCTGCTATCAGTCTAGTGCATGTTTGCTGCATTTCCTATACTTCAAGTGTATCCTTTCTCAAATACAGAGACCAAAACTGCATGCAATACTCCAGATGTGGTGTCAGCAAGGCCCTCTTTAAACTGCAGTAAGACGTCCCTACATTTGAACTCAAAACCTCTTGCAATGAAGCCCAAAATGCTATTTGCCTCCCTAACTGCTCACTACACCCACTGTATACTTTCATTGACCGATATACAAGGACACCTAGGGTCCCTTTGTACATCCACACTTCTCAATGTGTTCAATTAGATAATTATAAGGAAATCTGTTCTAGTGATGTTGGTTGAAGGATAAATATTGGCCAGAAAACTGGGGAAAATTTGACTGCTTTTCAGTGAAGTTTATTAGAGTTCTTATGGGAGGAGTACATTGCTAATCAAGCCCCACTATTCCACAAGCCATTTAAAAAGTGTAAAAGTTTTATTTAATCTCCACAATGATCAATTTTGTATCATTACCAAGAAGCAATGTCCATCAGGCTTCTGTTATTAACTTAAAAATTACCCCTTTTTCATAAACCAACTTATTCTTAAAATAAATGGCAAAACTGGTTTATGGCCAAGTTAATAGTTGGAATTCTGTTAATCTACACCACACTATTGACACAACAAAGAAAAGGATACAGTTTTGTCCAGCTGCAGTTTGCCAACAAAAAAAAGGAGAAATAAATTCTGTGGTGGGGCATGAGTCTAAATTGAAAGGATAAGATGGTAAGATGTCTCACAGTCTAGTCATTTTCCTGTAGATGAGTTTGAAAAGCTAACAACTGCAGAATTGACGAGATCTTCAAATCAGACTTGTGTCCAAATAAAAGTCTGGTAGACATCTAAAGTTCTGCACAATTTTAGCCAAGAGATCTTTGCAGCTGGTTCTGCTCTAGAGTTTGCTGCTTATATTTCAGGAGACAGAAATCACTCCCTTGTCCAGAAGTTACTGGGACAGCTCAGGGGTAGATCAGCAATATCAGTGATGAGGATTTTAGGGGGGGGAAGGGATAAAGAAATCAAGCATTAGGGATGACGCATTAGAGAGTCAATGATGCCTACATGGGCTAAAGTAGAAATTTTGTTAAAACAGAGGGATACAAGCAACCCCTTTCAAAGGTTTTAACATGTCAGGTATAGACAGTAGAGATTGAGTGAATCCTTAGGAGAGTATAAAGGCAGTAGGAGTATACTTAAGAGGGCAATCAGGAAGGCAAAAAGAGGACAGGAGATAGCTTTAGCAAATAGCGTTAAGGAGAATCCAAAGGGATTTTATAAATACATCAAGGACAAAAGGGTAACTAAGGATAGAAGAGGGCGCCTCAAAGGACAGCAAGGTGGTCTTTGTATGGAGCTACAGGAGATGAGGGAGATAATAATCGTGTATTTTGCATCAGTGTTTACTGTGGAAAAGGACATGGAAGATACAGAATGTGGAAAATCGATGGTGACGTCTTGAAAAATATCCATATTACAGAGGAGGAGATGCTGATGTCTTGAAATGCAGAAAAGTGGATAAATTCCCAGGACCCAATCAGGTTTACCCCAGAAGTCTGTGGAGAGCTAGGGAAGGGATTGCTGGACCTCTTGCTGAGGTATTTGCATCATCAGTAGTCACAGGTGAGGTGCTGGAAGACTGGAGGTTAGCTAACATGGTGCCACTATTCAAGGAAGGTGGTAAGGACAATGCAGGGAACTATAGACCAGTGAGTCTGACATCAGTGGTGGACAAATTGTTGGAGGGAATCCTGAGGAACAGGACTTACATGTATTTGGAAAGGCAAGGACTGATTAGTGATGGTCAGCATGGCTGTGTGTGTGGGAAATCATGTCTCACGAACTTGATTGAGTTTTTTAAAGAAGCAATGAAGAGGATTGATATGGGAAGAGTGGTAGATGTGATCTATATGACCTTCAATCAGGTGTTTGACGAGATTCCTCATGGTAGACTGGTGAGCAAGGTTAGATCTCATGGAATACAGAGAGAACTAGCCATTTGGATTCGGAATTGGCTCAAAGGTAGAAGACAGAGGGTGGTAGTGGAGGGTTGCCTTTAAGCCTGGAGGCCTGTGACCAGTGGTGCGCCACAAGGATCGGTGCTGGGTCCACTGCTTTTCATCATTTATATAAATGATCTGGATGTGAACATAAGAGGTATAGTTAGTAAATTTGCAGATGAAACCAAAATTGGAGGTGTAGTGGACAGCAAAGAAGGTTACCTCAAAGTACAATGGGATCTTGATCAAATGGTCCAATGGGCTGAGGAGTGGCAGATGGCATTTAATTTAGATAAATGTGAGGTGCTCCACTTTGGAAAATCAAATCAGAGCAACACTTATATGCTTAATGATAAGGTCCTCGGGAATGTGGTTGAACAAAGAGACCTTGGAGTGCAGGTTCATAGTTCCTTGAAAGTAGAGGCGCAAGTAGATAGGATAGTGAAGAATATGAGATAGTGAAGAAGGATAGTTTGGTATGATTTCCTTTATTGGTCAGAGCATTGAGTATAGGAATTGGGAGGTCATGTTGTGGCTACACAGGACATTGGTTCGGCCACTTTTGGAATATTGCGTGCAATTCTGGTCTCCTTCCTATCTGAAGGATGTTGTGAAATTTGATAGGGTTCAGAAAAGATTTACAAGGACATTGCCAGAGTTGGAGGATTTGAGCTATAGGGAGAGGCTGAATAGACTGGGGGAGGGGCATGGGTAGAATAAATAGACAAGGCCTATTCCCTGGGGTGGGGGAGTCCAGAACTAGAGGGCATAGGTTTAGGGCGAGGGGGGAGAAATTTAAAAGGGAGCTGAGAAGCAACCTTTTCACAGAGAGGGTGGTATGTGTATGGAATGAGCTGCCAGAGGAATTGGTGGAGGCTGGTACAATTACAACATTTAAAAGGCATCTGGATGGGTATATGAATAGGAAGGGTTTAGAGGGGTATGGGCCAAGTGTTGGAAAATGGGACTGAATTAGGTTGGGATACCTGGTCGGCATGGACGAGTTGGACCGAAGGGTCTGTTTCCGTGCTGTACATCTCTATAACTCTATGACTGATCTGCCTCCTGAGAGTGGATTAGTGTCCCACTCCTCATGTACTCTGTTAAAACCCAAAGTGAACAGTTCAAGGTGGGTTAGGCTGCTGTTTCATTTTGTTTTAGTTGATCCTCCCAATTTGTCTAAGCCCAATTGTTTTCATTTCAAGTTGTTCAACTGAACAAAAATATTCAGCTTGGATTTGTAACACCATTCCTGACAAACTCATTTGAATTTGTTTGGAAGAAGGACAGAAGTAGTTGATAGGAAAATATTTGAGCTATCTACACAAATGCAGTTCAAAGAATATCATACATCCATCAAGGTCTGGTAAGGAGGAAGGAGCCAAATCTATCCCAGTTGGAATGGAGATTAACCAACAAGCTGTTGGTACCAATCTAATCCACACTAGCTGTCCAACTAACTGGCCTCTAAAGAGTTTGAGATGCTATGGCATATACTTTGGAGTTCCAATTTGGAGGAAGTTTAGTGGATAGGAAATTACATTCAATGACCTTGCCCAGTCTTATGAACTTTTTTATAGCACTAAATCCAGGTCCTTGGAGTCGATCTCTTAGCTTTAATTAAATAGAACGTAGAACAGTACAGAAATGGAATGGGCTCTTCAACCCACGATGCTGTGGTAAACATGACACCAAATGAAACTAATCCCTTCTGTCTGCCCTTGGGCCATATCTCTCCAGTCTTTGCATATTCATGTGCTTAACTAAAAGTCCCTTAATTGTCCCTATCGCATCTGCCTCAACACCACCCCTGGCAGTGCGATTCAGACTCCTACCATGCTCTGTGTAAAATATTTACCTCTTATGTCTCCTTTGAACTTTCTCCCTCTCAACTTAAGTGCATTCCCCAGCATTAGACATTTTCACTCTGGGAAAAGATTCTACTTCTATCAAGTTTCCCCTCAGCCTCCACCTCTCGAGAAAACAACCCAAGTTTTTCTAGCCTGTTCTTATAGCTTATACACCTTAATCCAGGCATCATCCTGGGAAACCTGTTTTGCACCCTCACCAAAGCCTCCACATCCTTCCTGTAAAGTGATGACCAGAATTGAATGCAATACTCAAAGTGTGGGCTACCCAGAGTCTTATAAAGCTGCAGTATGACATCCTGAATCTTATACTCAGTTCCCTGACCTATAAAGGCAAGAATGTCATATGTTTTCTTCACCACCCTATCTATTTGTGTGGCCACTTTCAGGGAGCTATGGACTTGAATCCCAATGTCTTTCTGTCCATCAAATCTATCCTTAACTTTCTACTAAAAATGTGTTGCTGGAAAAGCGCAGCAGGTCAGGCAGCATCCAAGGAGCAGGAGAATCGACGTTTCGGGCATGAGCCCTTCTTCAGGAATCTTTAGTTTTCCAGGAAGACATTTTCAGCTCTGATCTCCAGCATCTGCAGTCCTCACTTTCTCTCTTAACTTTCTACATCAATCTGCTTCCCTATGTGTGGATGGCTTCCTGGCTCCCAGATGGGCTCTGGGCTTCTTTCACTTCCTGTATGAAGGTATTCAGCACTCCATTGGAAAACTGTGCAGCCATTCCCTAGCTTGTTGCCAAATTCCTCCTACTGAGGAACTTTTAGTCAGCTCCTGCAGCGGCCAGAATATGCCTCCGTTTTAGAAGTGCAGATGGTTTAAAAAATGAAGGTTAAATTCTATTGCTGTGAACATTACTTGAGTCTGGGTCCAATGCTGGGTGTGTATCAATGAACACTGTGCATTGCAATTCCTGTGCAAGCTTATAACCTTTTCAATATTCAGCACCAGAGAACATGAATCAGGGATTTGGGGATAATTCACCTACTTTTTGTCATAATAATGTCAGAGGTTGTTTTACATACACTTGAGGTAAATGGGCCCTCAATTTATCGGCTTATCAGAAACACAAATCATACCAGAAATATAATTTTACTTCCAACTGCTAAACAATGATGGATAGAAATCATGATACATTTTATGTCTTACTTTTAGAAAAAGGCTCCAATATGTTACATATCAATATTGCAGAAGCAAAAGAAAAATGTGTCAAAGCCAGTGTTCACAGCAATGAAATTTAACCTTCACTTCTTAAACCACAAGCTAGGAAATGGCTGCACAGTTTTCCAATGGAGTGCTGAATACCTTCATACAGGAGGTGAAAGAAGCCCAGAGCTCATCATTGCACTGGGAGTCAGGAAGCCATCCACACATAGGGAAGCAGATTGATGTAGAAAGTTAAGGATAGATTTGATGGACAGAAAGATATTGGGGTTCCAGTCCATAGCTCCCCGAAAGTGGTCATACAAGTAAATAGGGTGGTAAAGAAAACACATGGCATTTATAGGTCAAGGAATTGTGTACAAGAGTCAAGATGTCATGTTGCGGCTTTACAAGACCTTGGGTAGGCCACACTTTGAGTATTAGAGTCATAGAGATGTACAGCATGGAAACAGACCCTTCGGTCCAACCCGTCCATGCCGACCAGATATCCCAACCCAATCTAGTCCCACCTGCTAGTACCCGGCCCATATCCCTCCAAACCCTTCCTATTCATATACCTATCCAAATGCCTTTTAAATGTTGCAATTGTACCAGCCTCCACCACTTCCTCTGGCAGCTCATTCCATACACGTACCACCGTCTGCGTGAAAAAGTTGCCCCTTAGGTCTCTTTTATATCTTTCCCCCCGCCCTATGCCCTCTAGTTCTGGACTCCCCGGCCCCAGGGAAAAGACTTTGCCTATTTACCCTATCCGTGCCCCTCATAATTTTGTAAATCTCTATAAGGTCACCCCTCAACCTTCGACGCTCCAGGGAAAACAGCCCCAGCCTGTTCAGCCTCTCTCCATAGCTCAAATCTTTCAACTCTGGCAATATCCTTGTAAATCTTTTCTGAACCCTTTCAAGTTTCACAACATCTTTCCGATAGGAAGGAGACCAGAATTGCACGCAATAGTTCAACAGTGGCCTAACCATTGTCCTGTACAGCTGCAACATGACCTCCCAACCCCTGTACTCCTGTATAGTGTGGACGGCTAAGAATATCAGATTTTGAGACTGAATATTGCCATGATCTATCTTGTAATAAAACTCAAGGCTGCAAGAATGAAAGTTTATGATAATCCGTTTCAAGTGTCAAGGATGTTGACTTGTCTCTGAAGGGAATGCAAGGAAATATATATTATTGGATTAATTTTATAAAATGGTACTCAGGCAAATTAAAGGATTGGTCTGAAAATAAGGGGATACTCTGTCAATACCAGACAGGAAAAGCTTGACATTTCGAATTTGCACAATGAGGTGAGAATTCTGAATTTGTCAGATGTAATAGTTTTTGATGGTATTGCTCACTTCTTGCTGTTCATTGTTGATTGTCAAAATGATGTGTTGACTTAATCTGATGGAGAATGGGAGTATAAATTCATTTGAAAAAACACTACAAAGGAAAGAGGCTCTGAAAGGCTTGGGGCTCAAAGACATAATTGCCTAAAAGTTTATATTGGCGAAACTATATAAAGACTAAATAAATTTTGACTTTATAAATGGAGGTATGAATAAAAGAGTAAATAAGTAATAATGAATGCATGTGACATTGCTTGGCTACAAATATTTGGGTGCTGCTTTATAACAAGGACATTAAAAGGCATGAGGAGTTCAAAGTGTAAATTTACCAAGAAGATGCCAGAAATAGGAAACTAAGTTTAAGAGGAGAGACTCAGAATACTGCACCTATCCTCACTGGAGCACAGAAAATTTGAAGAAGCCTTAATACAGGTATGTAAAATTGAGATATTAAAGATGAACTATATCCTCAAAAGATGAGCTATTTCCTCAAATTGGTGAGTTAGTAATGAAGGCTTATCTCAATTTGAAATTGTCAAAATGATGATAGAGAAATTAGGGAATTTATTTTATTTAAGAGTTTTATTAGAATGTGGAATGCTTTGTCAAATAGTGAGTGATTAAGATGATGATTATTGCAAATTTTAAGGAAAAGCAGAGAATTATTTCCAACTTAGGAATTTCATGGTTTTGAAAAGACGGCATTGTATCAGCAAAATGCTGACACAGACATGATGGACCAAATGGCCACCTACTGCATTATAAAGATCTGTATTTTTGTTGACAAATTCATGTGGTTAAGAGGAGACAATACAGTATAAATAGAACAGAAATTTTGAAAAGTTTATCACATGTTAATGTGGTACTGACCAAGGTTGGTATGTGAGCACAGAAAATGATGCTGAACCTGATTATGAATAACAGACATGTAATGTCAGACCATTCTGCATAAATAAAGTCTGACAGGGTGTACTGTAATTTCCTGTGTTGCTAGCACTTACTGGGAAATCATAGTATGGACTGCATTATTCTGATATGTTCTCATGGTATGATAAGTGCTTGGTGAATGCAGGAACTCAGAAAATCTAGATATAAATCAGCTTCATTAAGGCAGAGAACTGGCAGAAACAATGTGAGCTGTATTTTCTATTCAATTGCAAAGCAACGATGCTTGCTGCTGATCTCCGAGAAAGGTTCTACTAAGATCTAGTGACCTTTTGCCTTTCCTGATGACCATGTAAATCTGGTGCCAAAGCAAATGACATCTTGGCACACAGCAATAGTCATGTCCGTAAGCAGTCAATCATGTTGAAGTAATCATAGGTTGCAAACCAAGAAGTTAAAAGTATTAAAAGTTCATTTTTAGTTTAAATATTCAGGTATTGATATAACAGATTGAAAGAAGGTAGAAACTTAAAATATAGATAAACACACTTGAAAAAAATTGTTGTTTTCAGGTATCTCACAGAATTTTTATATCATTAAAAAAAAAGGAAATTTGGCCCATCATATTTGTGCAGGCTTATCAAAGGAGTAATTTGCATCATGCTACTCCAGCCTTCTCCCTGTGTTCGCCACACACTTTATTCCTTTTCATATAACAATCAAATTCCCTCTGTGATTCTGTGAATATATTTTATCATTATGGAGAAATGTGCTATTCCGTTTTGTGTTTTTAAAAACTGGGGGCTGAATTGAGAAATCTGTTTTAAAACCAATGTTTGAAAGGATGGCTGCTGACACCCATGAAAAGCATTGTTTACTGTTTTAACAAGCAGTAGTTGAAGTTTAAATTTTGACATTTGAGGCCAAGGAGAGTGTTCAGACCCAGCTTTTATTTGTAATAAAACTTCATTGATCTATGGACTAGTGACCAGTTACCAATAACCAGGACTTTCTGTCTGACAATTGTGTGATTGGTTCCCAGGTAACTGAGCAGCTTGGATCGAGGAACAAGTTATATAGAGACTCAAGAGTTCAGGAACAGTCCCTCTGTTTCTGTAGTTAAAACTCACCGTAGGCCTGAAAAAGAAACTAAATTATCTTGTCTGCAACAGTTGTTCTAAGCTGTGACTTTTAATGGATATGTTTGAGATTTCTATGAGTGGACCAGCCACTCTGCTTCTTCCCCTCACTCACTCCAACCTCACTCCCTCCGAACGTGCAGCACTCTACTCTCTCTGCACCAATCCCCAGTTCACCATCAAACCCACTGACAAATGCAGGGCAGTAGTTGTCTGGAGAAAGATCTCTATGTAACAGAGGCTGACACCATGTCCTACCTCCCCCTTGCCCGCGAACCCATTGTTACCCATCAGGCCAAAGTTACTCACACTGTCCATGCCCTCATTTCCTCCAGTGATCTCCCCTCCACTGCCTCCAAAATCATAGACCCCAGCCCCGCACTGCCCAGTTCTATCTGCTCCCCAAGATCTACACCAGCTGACCCATCATCTCAGCATACTCCTGCCCCACCAAACTCATCTCTTCCTACCTAGATTCCATCCTCTCCTCTTTAATTCAGGAACTTGTCACCTACATCCATGACACCAACCACGCCCTCCATCTCTTCAGTAACTTCCAGTTCGCTGGCTTCAAGCACTTTATTTTCATTATGGACGGGCAGTCCCTATACATGTCCATACCCACAATGATGGCCTCCAGGTGCTCCACTTCTTACTCTCCAAAAGACCCATTCAGTCTCCCTCTACCAGTACCCTCCTCAGCCTCACCAAACTGGTCCTCATCCTCAACAACCTTTAACTCCACCCATTTCCTCCAAATCAATGGGTTGGCCATGTGTACCCAGATGGGCCCTAGCTATGCCTGCCTCTTTGTTGGCTATGTCGAACAGACACTCTTCAATACCTACACAGGCACTGTGCCCCACTGCTTCCACCGTTACATCGATGAATGCATCAGTGCCATGTCCTGCACCCAGGCTGAATTGGAGCAGTTCATTGACTTTGCCCACAACATCCATCCCGCCCTCAAGTTCACTTGGTCCATCTTGGACACCTCCCTCCCCTTTCTTGGCTTCACCATTTCCATCTCCGGCGGCAGACTCCAAACAGACGTTTACTACAAACCCACAGACTCCCATAACTACCTGGACTACACCTCCCATCACCCAATATCCTGCAAGAACTCCATCCCATTCTCCTAATTCCTCCACCTCCACCACATCTGCTTAGATGAGGAGACATTCCACTTGTGAGCATCCCAGATATCCACCTATTTCAAACACCTATTTTCCTCCCTCTGTCTTCCAGACAGCCCTCCCACTCCCTGCCACCAACCAGATTCATTCCTCACATTGACCAACCAGGTGGTACCCTCTACCGGTCTTCACCTATCCCCACTTTGCCACCCTGCCCCCCCACCCCCTTTATTTGCAGCTCCCCCTACACCCACTCCCCAGCCCTGAACAAGGGTTGCACCGCACCGTCGACTTCTCTACCTCCTGAGTGGCTGAACACATCCTCCTGCCTATCTACTTTGGATTCCAGCATCTGCAGTGTTTTTGTCTCAGCATCCAGTGGAAACATGAGAAGAAAGACAGCAGTGAGCTGGCCACAGAAAAGTCACAAAGAGCATCTCAACAGGGCAACCTGGAAACAAAGAC
This sequence comes from Chiloscyllium plagiosum, assembly GCF_004010195.1. Classification (NCBI taxonomy): domain Eukaryota; kingdom Metazoa; phylum Chordata; class Chondrichthyes; order Orectolobiformes; family Hemiscylliidae; genus Chiloscyllium; species Chiloscyllium plagiosum. Next base: position 121,660,055 of record NC_057710.1, read on the forward strand.
GACTAAACTGTCTTTCCAGTCTTTTTTCCCTCTGCCCATAACTTATTTTACCCTGTCTGTCTATCTGAGTATAAGGCAAAATTATATGGGGATTAGAGATTTAATTAACAGTGTTATATGGCAATGGTTTATAACTGTTTACCTATAGTTAGAGCCTAATTGCTTGTACTAAGCTTTTTATTGAAAATCTGATGAATTGGGGATCTTCCTTTATTGTATAAATCTTTAACTCCTGTGATGACCCTGGAAATAGCAAGATTTCCAGTGTTCTCACCCAGTGAGTTGTAACAATTGCATGCGACTTTTGAAATGAGCTGATCCATGTATGTTTCAGCAAGAGGGTACAGTGCTAAGCATCTACTCCAATGCTGAAAACACTGGAGTTGCTTTGAAAATAGCTGAGCCTGGGATTTCTAGCAGGATCAAGAGTCAATCATGGTATGCACATGCATCAGTGAGATAATACATTGTCCAAAATTACTTCACTAAAATATTTTTCTGATGGTCAGTGCTTAATATTCTGGGAAAACGGAGGACTGGGAAGCTTTTAAAGAACAACAGAGGATTACTAAGAAGGAAATACGCAGAGAAAAAATGAGGTACAAAGGTAAACTGGCCAAAAATGTAAAGGAGGATAGTAAAAGCTTTTTTAGGTATGTGAAAGCAAAAAAATGGTTAAGACTAAAATTGGGCCCTTGAAGACAGAAACAGGGGAATATATTACGGGGAACAAAGAAATGGCAGAAGAATTGAATTGGTACTTCAGATCTGTGTTCACTGGGGAAGACACAAGCAATCTCCCTGAGGTAACAGTGGCTGAAGGACCTGCACTTAAGGGAATTTATATTTGCCAGGAATTGGTGTTGGAGAGACTGTTAGGACTGAAGGTTGATAAGTACCCGGGGCATGATGGTCTTCATCCCAGGGTACTGAAGGAGGTGGCTCGAGAATTCGTGGATGCGTTGGTGATTATTTTCCAGAGTTCGATAGATTTGGGATCAGTTCCTGCAGATTGGAGAGTGACTAATGTTGTACCACTTTTTAAGAAAGGTGGGAGAGAGAAAGCAGGAAATTATAGACCAGTTAGTCTGACCTCAGAGGTGGGAAAGATGCTGGAGTCTATTATAAAGGATGAAATTACGACACATTGGATAGTAGTAACAGGATAAGTCAGAGTCAGCATGGATTTACGAAGGGGAAATCATGCTTGACTCATCTTCTGGAATTTTTTGAGGATGTAACTCTGAAGATGGAAGAGGGAGATCCAGTAGATGTAGTGTACCTGGACTTTCAGAAAGCTTTTGATAAAGTCCCACATAGGAGGTTAGTGAGCAAAGTTAGGATGCATGGTATTGGGGGCAAAGTACTAACTTGGATTGAAAGTAGGTTGGCTGATAGGAAACAAAGAGTAGTGATAAATGGCTCCATTTCGGAATGGCAGGCAGTGACCAGTGGGTACCGCAGGGACCAGTACTGGGACCGCAGCTTTTTACAATATATATTAATGATATAGAAGATGGTATTAGTAATAACATCAGCAAATTTACTGATTATACTAAGCTGGGTGGCAGGGTGAAACATGA
>NC_057710.1:121661781-121678581 GCF_004010195.1 Chiloscyllium plagiosum
GATTGAGACATGTAAGATTATTAAAGGATTGGACACTCTGGCAGTAGGAAACATATTTCCACTGATGGTGAGTGCTGAACCAGAGGACACAGCTTAAAAATACGGGGTAGACCATTTAGGACAGAGATGAGGAGAAACTTCTTCTTCACCCAGAGAGTGGTGGCTGTGTGGAATGCTCTGCCCCAGAGGGCAGTGGAGGCCCAGTCTCTGGATTCATTTAAGAAGGAGTTGGATAGAGCTCTCAAGGATAGTGGAATCAAGGGTTATGGAGATAAGGCAGGAACAGGATACTGATTGAGGATGATCAGCCATGATCATATTGAATGGTGGTGCAGGCTCGAAGGGCAGAATGGCCTACTCCTGCACCTATTACTTATTGTCTATTGACTAAATGCTACTTTATATTTTGAGCCAGAAATAAACAATTCATATTCAAATCAAAAAACTTAAACTTCATAAAGTAACAAACATTACACTGCCCTTGATCATCTCATTCTCTGAAATCATTCAAAATGTTTTTTTAACAACTAAGGGTATGTTTCTGTACTTTTTTCAGCCTGATAACATTTTAACCATCAGTCTGCCCTTTGTGGCGTATATTCCTCGAGGTCCTTCTTATAGTGTAAGCTTAATGAATCTTCCAGCATTGTTTTAACTTGCCTTTCCAATTTCAGCACAAACTTCAACCCACATTCCAGTGTGGCAACCCATTGAAACCTTTGGCCTCTTGCTGCTTTGTCTCTTCCACAGTCTGGTAGATTAACCCAGCTGTAACGTTTTAGATTAGGTTCCTACAGTGTGGAAACAGGCCCTTCGGCCCAACAAGTCACCACCGACCCTCCGAAGAGTAACCCGCCCAGACCCATTTCCCTCTGATTAATGGGCAATTTAACAAGGCCAATCTGCCTGACCTGCACATCTTTGGACTGTGGGAGGAAACCGGAGCACCTGGAGGAAACCACACAGACACGGGGAGAATGTGCAAACTCTACACAGACAGTTCCCCAAGGCTGGAATCGAACCTGGGTCCCTGGCACTGTGAGGCAGCAGTGCCAACCACTGAGCCACTGTGCTGCCCTTGGTGATATGGACACTCACCCATTGAAAGTCCATTTCTATGACAATATGAAATAGATGTGGCTTGTATCCATGTAGAAATGTTAATTTCATACCTTCATGAGGCTAACTCTCTTTCACCTTAGAACTAAGTGAACAGTTTAAAGCACAAGTGTTTACAACATAACATTCTCAATGTATTTCTGGAAATATAGAGACTCACTATCTAGCCACAATTTGTACAGTGTACTGTCATTGCCGCTTAGCATAAACTATTTGCACATTTTCTCAGTAAAACAGTGTAGGCAACCTTTAATCCCTAACAACCAAATTGCTAGGCTTGCTGTCAGGCAGACTACAAAACAGGTCACATGGCAACCTTCAATTTTCCTTGAATTAAAGACACAGTCCCGAAACATAACAAGTTTATATACCATATAATTCTAACACAATGAATGCTTCGGAAAAGGTCTGCACAAAAGTTTACACGATTTGCTATTGGATATATGAGTGGGACAATGGGCCATTCAATCTCTTGGTCCTGCTCCACCCAATTAGATCATGGCTAAATTGTACTTCCACTGCCGAGGCCTACCTGTTCCGAATTCCTTTCCATATCCTTACCTAACAAAAGTCGATCTTGATATTTTTGGGTGGATTAAATGATTAAATGTCCTTTCCTTCTTTTAAATTCTTTAGTAGAACATAAAATGTTAAAATTATTTTTTAGGAAAAGAGAGTTGTCAGAAAAAAAGGTTAATTAATTGAAAATTGCTGGTGCCGTGCAAAATCCACTGCAACAGTTTCTTAGCTCAGGGTGCTAAATAAGAGTCAAAATAGACTCAGAACATTAACTCTGTTTCCAATGTGTTAAGTGTCTCCAGGACTTTCTGTTTTTATTTCTTAAATCGACCTAGCTGGATAATACAGGTTTCTTTCATGCATAAACCCAATGCGTACTCTAAGTTACACTTGTGTTTCATGCCACCCTTTTTCAAAAGAAAGTAAAGTCCCAAGGCCAATTCTGGGTTCGCATGACATGCTTGCTTTGTTTGTGGATAACCGAAGGCCAAGCGTCACCTTCTTTCAATCAGCATTCTTTGACGGGGATTGAAGTTTCTTATATTCCTGTTTTGAAACATAAATACCATCTTCTGTTTTGCAGTATCTCCATGACTGTCTGTTCTACAATCTTGGCCATTGGTTTCATGCCATTGAATCTTTATATTTACTCAAATGCTTGGAGGTCAGAATTCAACAATTCCAGCAACGAGCCACAAACACCTTATAAAGAGATAGGTGATCAAAATTATTTGTCCATTCTTTTTTTTAGTAAATTTTGAACCATGTTCACATGCTTTATTTATTGTATTGTAGCTGTGCTATGGGCAATGAACAGAAGGGTGGAGATAGGGATTGCAGGGTATTTTGGAAATTCCACTGTTTGTTAACATTTTTAGAATGTTTTCACCATGTGTTGCTCAGAGCTGAGCAGCTTAAAGGTAAAAAGGGGGAGAGAAAATTAAGTACTATTATGTTTGCCCATTATTTTATTTTGTTTTTATTGCAGTGTTAATGTAATTTATCTTGACTATTACATTATTTATTCTTTTAGGTTCAAACAAGGATTGATCCAAAACTGCTTAGAAATCAACATTTGTAATCCAGCATGAATTTTATTTTGGTGCCAAATCAATTTTATGTTCTCTGGATTCATCGCTGGTTTGGAGATAAGTTTGACTCCAAATGATCTTGGCTGAATGCCCAAGGCAGTCCAGAAAACCAGCTCTATCACTTTTCATAAAATCTTTCTAGTATAACAGGGAATTCAATACTCTTCCAAAGAGCAGGGAGAATGCTTAGTGTACTCATTGAAAGGCTAGAAGCCTAAAGGAATAAGACCATATTAGGCCATTCAGCCCATCAAGTCTGCTCTGCCATTCAATCATGACTGATATGTTTCTCAACTCCATTCTCCCACTTTCTCCCCGTAACCCTTGATCCCCTTCATACTCAAGAACCTATCTATCTCAGTCTTAAATATACTTAATGACTGGCCTCCCCAGCCTTCTGTGGCAATGAATTCCAAAGATTCACCACTCTCTGGCTGAAGAAGTTTCTCCTTCTCTCCATTGTAAAAGGTTTTACCTTCACTCTAAGGTTATGGCCACAGGTCCTGGTCTCTCCTATCAATGGAAACATTTTCCCAACATGCATTCTGTCCTGGCCATTCAGTATTCTGTTAGTTTCAGTTAGATGCCCCCTCATCTTCTAAACTCCACTGATATAGACCTAGAGTCCTCAAACATTCCTCATGTGTTAAGCTTTTCATTCCCGGGACCATTTTTGTGAACCTTCTCTGAACACACTCCAGGGCCAGTACATGCTTCCTGAGATGTGAGGCCCAAAACTGCACACAATACTCCAAAGGCGGTCTGACCAGAACCTTATAGAGCCTCAGAATTACATCCTTGCTTTTATATTCAAGTCCTCTCAAAATAAATGCCATCATTGGATTTACCTTCCTAACTACTGTCTCAACCTGCAAGCTTACCTTGAGAGAATCCTGGACTAGAACTCCCAAGTCTCTTTTGCACTTCAGACTTCTGAATTTTCTCCCCATTTAGAAAATAATCCATGCCTTTATTCTTCCTACCAAACTGCACAACCTCACACTTTCCCACATTGTATTCCATCTGCCACTGCTTTGCCCACTGTCCTAACCTATCCAAATCCTTCTGCAGCCTCCCACCCTCCTCAATGCTACCTGTCCCTCTATCTATCTTTGTATCATCTGCAAACTTTGCCAGAATGCTGTCAGTTCCTTCATCTAGATCATTAATGTATAAAGTGAAAAGTTGAGGTCCCAACACAGCCTTGCAGAATACTACCTGTCACTGACAGCCATCCTGAGAAGGACCCTTTTATCCCCACTCTCTGCTTCCTGCCAGACAGCCAAGTTTCAATCCATGCTAGCACCTTTCCTCTAACACCATGGACCTTTATCTTACTCAATAGCATCCTGTGTGGCACCTTTCAAAGGTTTTCTTGAAGTCCAGGTAGATAACATTCATTGGCTCTCCTTGGTCTAATCTGCTCATTATCTCCTCAAATAAATTCTAGCAGATTTGTCAGGCATGATGTTCATTGATGAAACATACTGACTTTGCCTTATTTTACCATACACTTCCAAGTGTTCATAAATGTCATCCGTCACGATGGATTCCTGGATCTTACCCATGACCGAGATCAGGCTAAACGGTTTATAATTTTCCACCTGTTACTCCCTTTTTAAACAGGGGTGTCATGTTAGTGATTTCCTAGTCATCTGGAACCCTCCCTGATTCTAGCGATTCCTGAAAGATCACCACTAATGCCTTCACTGTCTCTTCAGCTATCTCCCTTAGAACTCTGGCATGTAGTCCATCTGGTCCAGGTGATTTATCCACCTTCAGGCCATTCAGCTTTTCGAGCATCTTCTCTTGGGTGATGGCCACCATTCTCAGCTCTGCCCCCTCACTATCTTGAATTTTTATGATATTATTTGTATCTTGCATGGTGAAGACTAAAACAATGTAATTATTCAGTTCCTCAACCATTTCCTTGATCCCCACCACTCATTGTCTAGCATCATTTTCCAGTGGCCCAACATCCACTTTTGCTTTACTTTCCCCCTTCATATGTCTAAAGAAGCTCCTACAGTCTTCCTTTATATTACTGGCTAGCTTACCCACATATTTAATCTTCTCCCTCCTTTTTTTTGTTGCTTTCTGTTGGTCTTTGTAAGCTTCCCAATCCTCTGGTTTCCCACTGCCCTTCGCCACATTATATGCTTTGTCTTTTGCTTTTATGCTATCCCTGACTTCACTAGTCAGCTATGGTTGCCTCATCCTCCCTGTATCATGCTTCTTTTTTCCTCAGGATTAATGCTGCTGTATCTCCTGAATTATTCCCAGAAGCTCCTGCCATTGCTGTTCCATTGTCTCTCTTGCTAGGCTCTTCTCCCCGTCAATTCTACCCAGCTCCTCCCTCATGGCTCTGTAGTTGCCTTTATTCAGCTGTAATGCCATTACCTCTGATTCTATACTCTTCTTCTCAAATTGCAGAGTGAATTCAATCATATTACTATCAGTGCTCCCAAGAGTTCCTTCACCTTAAACTCCCTTATCAAGTCTGCCTCATTACACAACACTAAATTGGTATTAAAAGCAAATTACTGCGGATGCTGGAATCTGAAACCAAAAAAGAGAAAATGCTGGAAAATCTCAACAAGTCTGGCAGTATCTGTAAGGAGAGAAAGGAGCTAACGTTTCGAGTCTAACTGACCTTTGTCAAAGGGTATTGCCTGTTCCCTAGTGGGCTCCACCACAAGCTGCTCCAAAGAGCCATCTCGTAGACATTCCACAAATTCCTTTTCTTGCAATCCACTACCAGCCTGATTTTCCCAGTCCACCTGCATGTTGAAATCCCCATGATCACTGTAACTTTGCCTTTCCCACACATCTTTTCTATCTCCTGATGTATCTTGTGCCCCAGCTCATGACCACTGTCTGGAGGCCTGTACATCACTCCAATTGTTTTGTTTTTAACCTTTGTGGAGCCTCAATTCTACCCACACAGATTCTATATAATCTAACCCCACTTCATTCCTTACTATTGATTTAATTTCATTTCTTATTAAAAAGGCAACCCCACCCTCTCTGCCCACCTGCCTATCTTTTCGAAAGGGTACATATCCTTGAATATTCAGCTCCCAATCCTGATCCCCTTGCAGCCACATTTCCATGATGCCCACCACGTCATACTTGCCAATATCGATCTGCGCTACAAGCTCATTTACCTTAATCCTCAAACTGCATCCACTCAGATATAACACCTTCAGTCCTATATTAACCGTCCCTCTTCTCATTATCATTTGTTTGTCCAGTGTACTTGAAGTTTGATTGCTAACCCTTTCCATACACTCTGTCCGATTTGTGTCTGCGCTGCAGTTTTTAATAACACCACCATGGATGGCATGGTGGCTCAATGGCTAGTACTGCTGCCTCACAGTACCAGGGGCCTGGGTTCAATTCCCACCTCAGGCAACTGTCTGTGTGGAGTTTGCATATTCTCCCAGTGTCTGCGTGGGTTTCCTCCGGTTTCCTCCCGCAGTCCAAAGATATACAGGCCAGGTGAATTGGTCATGCTCAATTGCCTGTAGTGTTAGGTGCATTAGACAGGGGTGAATATAGGGGAATGGGTCTGGGTGAGTTGCTCTTCGGAGGGTCGGTGTGGACTTGTTGGGCCGAAGGACCTGCTTCCACACTGTAGGGAATCTAATCTCCCAAGTTCTGCACTCTTACCTCCTCCCTTAATTTGTGTTTTCTAATTGCAGTGGTAACTCAACCCTTTTAAGTTTAAAGAAAAAGTGAGGTCTGCAGATGCTGGAGATCAGAGATGGAAATGTGTTGCTGGAAAAGCGCAGCAGGTCAGGCAGCATCTAGGGAACAGGAGAATCGACGTTTCGGGCATTAGCCATTCCTGAAGAAGGGCTAATGCCCGAAACGTCGATTCTCCTGTTCCCTAGATGCTGCCTGACCTGCTGCGCTTTTCCAGCAACACATTTCCACCTTTTAAGTTTAAAGCCCTGTCTACAGCCCTAGTTATGCAATTTGCTAGGACTCTGGTCCCAGTATGGTTCAGATGAAGACCATCACATTGGAATAGGTCCTTTCTTACCCAGTACTGGTGCTAATGTCCCATGGATTCAACCCATTTCTTCCAACCAATCTTGGAGCCATGCATTTACCTGCTTAATCTTATTGACCCTGTGCGAATTAGCTCATGTCTCAGGTCGGAGTCCAGAGTATATTACCTTTTTGGTTCTGCGTTTTAATTTAGCACCTAGCTGTTCATACTCCCTTAGCAGAACCTCTGCCCTAGTTTTATCTATCTCTTTGGTACTTACGTGGACCACGACCACTGGATGTTTATCCTCCCACTACAGGTTCCTCTGCAGCCCAGCTGAGATATCCTGAACCCGAGCACCAGGCAGGCGACACAACCTTTGGGTCTCTCAAACCTGGTCACAGAGAACAATGTCTATGCCTCTAATTACACTTTCCCCAATTACAATGACATTTCTCTTCTCTCCCCCAACTTGAATGGCCCCCTGCACCAAGATGCTGTGGCCAGTCAGCTCATCCTGCCTGCAGTCCCCATTTCCATCCACACAGGGAGCAAAACTCTTGAACCTGTTGGACAAGGACAGGGGCTGAGGCTACTGCAACTCTACTTCCTGGATCCCTCTACCTGCCTCACTCACAGCCACACCCTCCTGTCCCTGACCACTCGCCGAATTTGAGTTAGTTAGTCTAAGAGATCTGACTGTCTCCTGAAACCTCATGGATAACATGAGCTTGCTTTAGATTAGATTCCCTACAGTATGGAAACAGGCCCTTCGGCCCAACAAATCCACACTGACCTCCCAAAAATTAACCCACCCAGACCCATTCCCCGAACCTATATTTATTTCTGACCAATGCACCTGACACAATGGGCAATTTAGCATGGCCAATTCACCTAGTCAGCACATCTTTGGACTGTGGGAGGAAACCAGAGCACCCGGAGGAAACCCACGCAGACACGGGGAGAATGTGCAAACTCCACACAGTCAGTCGCCCGAGGCTGGAATCGAATCCAGGTTCCTGGTGCTGTGAGCCACCATACTGCCCACTAAGTCATTGTTCTCAGGGTTCTGTAACATCTGTGTGCTGACCCTCATCTAGATTGATTAGGTGCGGCATGGAAGAACCTAACCTATTAATTAAATAATGTAAATAGGAAGATGGTGGGGAGGGTGGTACCCTATGTAATGGAATTCAGATTCTGTGCCTAGATTTTAAACCAACTCCACATTATCTACAAACTAACTTCATACCATCCTAGACCTCCATAATCTCTTATGATTACTTTGTACATGGCAAATACATGGCAATATTTTGGATGCTGCTCCAGGCCTAAGGCCATTACCTTTGATGTATAAACATACAAACAATGAACAAGAATCAGCCACTTAGGCATCTGAACCTGCTTTGTTATTCAATAAGATCATGGCTGATTGATTTTGACCTCAATATACATGCCCTCATATCTCTGAAAGTCTTCTAGCCCCTTGGTAATGTAGGAATCTGTTCTTCTGTCCAGTCTTATTCCCTTCACCTACTGAGGTCAATTTTGACCTCCTCCATTCCAACCATACCATCTACTATACTTCTACTTTCCTGTGGTAACATCAGCTGGTACGGGAATTGAACTTGTGACATTGGTGTTACTCGGCATATGGTGAGATCACATCTCCGTTCAGCTGTCTGCAGTTTAGGAACAGTTTCTCTAGTTGTCCATATATGTCTGTGGTTGTGACCATATATTGGTTCACTCATGTTCATTGCTTATAATTGAGGTGTCAAATATTTTATACAGATTCCAAGATGCACATCCAACGATGTGCAGGTTAGGTGGATTGGCCATATTAAATTGCCTATGCGAAAGTGAGGACTGCAGATACTGGGGAATAAGGCTTCATTCTTGATGAAGTGCTTTTGCCTGAAATGTCGACTTTTCTACTCCTCAGATGCTGCCTGACCTGCTGTGCTTTTCCAGTGCCATACTCTTGATATATTGAATTGCCCCATAGTGTCCAGGGATGTGCAGGTTAGGTAGATTAGCCATGGGAAATGGGAGGATATGGGAATTGGGTGGTGTTCTGGGTCTGGGTGGGATGCCCTTGGGACGGTTGGTGCAAACTCAATAAGCTGTATGGCCTCTTCCTGCATTGTAGGAAATCCTTGATTCTATGCTACTTGGGCTGACTCTTGTTGGGAGTATTGAATGTTTGCACTTTGATTGGCTCTGCAATGTTCAACTCTAGAAAAGATTTAGCAATTTTATTAAAGTGGAAATTGACTGTCATTTCACCTTGTATTTTTTACTCATTTCCATTAATATCTCTAGCTTCAATAGCTTTTTTTGTTCTTGGAAGAGTACTTTGGGTGCAGTGTGATGCTAGTCTTTGAACTAAACTACTTCTTAACCTTCAGTAGTAGTGTTTCTCCATTCGCTATTATCTCGTATGAGTCAGTGTTGAATTTGATAAATTTCTATTGAAGTCCTTTGACAATTTTCGCTGCCACTTTAGCCTTACTGTTTGTCTAAGGATATTCTGGGGATGACCCATGGTTTATGAACTCTTTACTCATGGATTGAAGGCCAGTGTCATCCAGCATAATGGCTGGATTGCTGCAATGACTGAAATACGCTTTGAATCTCACTGCAAGTTATTGATGTCATTAAGTCTAACTGCCAATCGTCAGAACATTGGTCAATGGTGACAAGGTAACCAGTTCCTGAGACAGCGAAACTGTCCGCTCCAAGCCTGGATTCATACATTAAAAGTGGCTCTTTGGCTTACTCAGCTTGATATTCATCACAAGCACTGCACTGGCTGATGTGACTCTTAATCTTATGCTTTATGTTCGGCTGTCTGATGTCAGCAATGTATATCTGTTTCTCTTATTTGAATATTACATCCAAATGGTAGCTCTGAAAAGGTTGGACCCCACTGTCTCTTCGACTCTCCCACATAAATATTATTGATTAGAGTTCTCATACAAATAGAACAGCCAGTTACTCCTCCTCTATCTGAGTGTCATGCATTTTACATTAACGCCCTGGATGTGGTTGCAACTGGTGCCCTTGCTAAATAATGGCTGAAAATAGACATCATCATTGACATTGTAGTACCTTAGCACTGGTGTTGTCATCATGAATAGTTCTTTTTTAGTGAAAGCTGCTTCTTGTTATAATTCTTAATACCACTGCATGTATTTAGTAGTGAGATTTTCTTTTAATTTGGTCAAGGATGTGGGGAATCACTAAGGGTAAACCATATAGCTATAAATGTATGCTCACATGTAGACCAGATGAAATAAGGATGCCAGATTTCCTTCCTAAAGAACATGAGGGAATCAAATATGTTTTTAACAATGTTTAACTGTGGTTACATCGTTGCTATCAGGCTACGTTTTCAATTCCAGATATTTCTTTAATTCCAAATTCGCTACCTGCCTGGTGAGACTCAATATCATCGTTCCGGATATATTTCACTCCCCTCCCCTATCAGCGTTCCGGAAACACCACTCCCTCCGCAACTCCCACATGGCATTAAAAAAACCTTAATTCTGACAAAGTTGTCTTTCATTTATCCCCACACAGGATTTTGTTGGATAGTGGCAGTGATATTACATACAAATCAATTGTCTTCCTCCCCACCTGGGGGTGGCATGGTAGCTCAGTGGTTAGCATCCAAAAGAGAAAATGCTGGAAAATCTCAGCAGGTGTGGCAGCATCTGTAAGGAGAGAAAAGAGCTGCCGTGGTTAGCACTGCTGCCGTACAGCACCAGGGTCTCAGGTTCGATTTCAGCCTCAGGTGACTGTCTGTGTGGAGTTTGTACATTCTCCCCATGCCTGAGTGGGTTTCCTTCCACAGTCCAAAGATGTGCAGGTCAGGTGAATTGGCTATGTTAAATTGCCTAGTGTTAAGTGCATTAGCCAGAGGGAAATGGCTCTGGGTGGGTTACTCTTTGGAGGGTCAGTGTGGACTAGTTGGATTGAAGGGCCTGTTTCCACACTGTTTCTTCAAAATCTCTCCTGTCTGGGTTCTCTCCTCAGCGAGGTTGAGGGTACAATACAACTTGCAGCACTTACTACCCTGCACTAATAACAGGGTGGATGTCTTTATTCACTTAATCTTTTTATTTAATTCTGTAGCTATTGCACGGTGTTGCCTTGGAGAATGGAGGAGTTTTCCAATTCTATCACAAATCTTCTTTTGTATCCAGAGCAGCAATGAGTGGAATATTCACAGCCATTCTGAATCACCCTGCACTTCAAAATCACAGACCACCATCTTGATCCTTTCTTGCTTTTTTCAGTAATTAGCTCTCTTACAGTTTTGAAAATTCACTTGATCCAGGTTGCTGCTTCTGATAGTATGTTTCATAAAAGGCACTCGCATTCTTTCTAAAGTGTGGCAATCAGAACTGGATGCAATAATTTAGTTGTGGTCCAAATAGAACTTTATAAAATGTTTAAAATAAGCTCCCTGTATTTTCTACCTCTACTTCTGAAACACCCTATATGCTGATGGATGGAATGTGTTGAGTTTCAGATGGTGGTACAGTTATTGGAAGTGGGATTGTAAGGTAGAATTTACTACAGCAAATCACATTGGGGAATCATAGTATTCAGGCTCACTTAATCATGGGAGTGGCTTCATGTTAATCTCCTGTCAGCAGAAAATCTCCCAATTAAATTGGAGGCTTTGGGGGGGGGGGGGTGTGGTGGGACAAAATATGAGAAACTCATCTGCTTATGGTAAAATATTCTAGGAGAAAGTGAGGACTGCAGATGCTGGAGATCAGAGCTGAAAATGTGTTGTTGGAAAAGCTCAGGTCAGGCAGCATCCAAGGAGCAGGAGAATTGGTGTTTTGGGCATGAGCCCTTCTTTAGGAATCAGGATACCTGAAGAAGGGCTCATGCCCGAAACGTCAATTCTCCTCCTCCTTGGATGCAGCCTGACCTGCTGTGCTTTTCCAGCAACACATTTTCAGCTGCTTATGGTAAAATGTCAATTAGGTTTGTTAATAAACCAATTGGCCCCAGCCCCTTAATAAATCAATGGATTAATCAGAATTGCATGGATCTCATGGAAACATTTTTGGCTAATAAATCCTGTCTCTGATTGGCCTGCTGGTCTTGAAAAGAGGACAGGATTCTCCCCACAATGTTGGTAACCCCAGGAAATGCCTAAGGCTGACCACTTCAAAGGTTGATCAGTACTTAATTTGGTCAGACTTCCTCCAGGAAAGCAACCTGGTTGTCCCAATAGTGGGACAGACTCCTGATCTCATTAAATATTACTTGTGTCAATTTGTTATATCATTTGAGGACACTGGAGAAATGTCCTCAGCTGAGCCCCCTGATTGGCATTCTCCTCTCACATGGGTTCTATTAACTATCTCTCCAGTTTCTTTCTCCTTATAGAGGTTTATGAAATTATGAGGGGCATGGATAGGGTAAATAGACAAAGTGTTTTTCCTGGGGTGGGGGAAGTCCAGAACTCGACTGCATTGGTTCAGGGTGAGAGGGGAAGAAAACAAGTGGCCTGACTGATAACATATATAAATCTTTCAATAAAGTCCCACATAAAAGATATTAGTATTTAAAATTAAAGTGCATAGGATTAGGAGTAGTGCACTGACATGAATAGAAAACTGTTTGGCAGACAGGAAACAAAGAGGTGGAAGAAAAGTGTCTTTTTGGAACATCAGGCAGTGATTTGTGGAGTACTACAAAGATCAGGCCCTAACTATTCTCAATATCTATTAATAATTTAGATGAGGCAACTAAATGTAATATCTCCATGTTTGCAGATGACACAGAGCTGGGTGGGAGTGTCAACTGTATCAAGAATGCAGAACTGCTTCAGTGTGATTCAGAACAGTTGAGTGAGTGGACACATGCATGGCAGATGAAGTATAATGTGGGTAAATGTGAGGTTGTGCACTTTGGTAGCAAAAATAGGAAGGCAGATTATTATCTGAATGGTGAGAGTTTGGGAAAGGTGGGGGGTGCAATGAGACCTGGGTGTTCTTCTCCAGCCTTCCTGAAGAAGGGCTTATGCCCGAAACGTCAATTCTCCTGTTCCCTGGATGCTGCCTGACCTGCTGCGCTTTTCCAGCAACACATTTTCAGCTCTGTTCTTCTCCAGCAGTTGCTGAAAGTAAGCACGCAGGTGAAGCACGTGGTAGAGAAAACAAATAGGATGTTCTCCTTCATTGAGAGAGGAGTCGAGTACAGGAGCAGGATGGCTTGTTACAATTGTACAGGTAATTTTGTGAGACCACATCTGGGGGATTGTGTGCAGCTTTGGTCTCTTAAACTGAGGGAAGGATGTTCTGGCTATGGAGGGTGTGTGACAAAGGTTTACCGGACCGATTCCTCGGATGGCAGGATTGGCATATGAAGACCATAAGACCAATAGACCATAATACATAGGAGTAGAATTAGGTCATTTGGCCCATTGAGTTTGCTCCACTATTCAATTATGGATAATATGTTTCTCAAGTCCTTTCTTCTGCCTTGTCTGTATAACTCTTGATTCTTTTACTAATCAAGACCCTATCTATCTCTGTCTTAAATATACCCAATGTCTTGGTCTCCATAACCTTCTGCAGCAATTAGTTTCACAGATTCAGTACACTTTAGTTGAAGAAATTCTTCCTGACCTCAGTTCTAAAGGGTCGTTCCTTCACTTTGAAGCTGTGCTTGTGTCCTAATACCTCCTACTATGGAAATACCTTCTCCATGTCAATTCTATCCAGGCCTCTCAGTATTCTCTAAGTTTCAATGAGATTCCCTCTTATTCTTCTAAACTCAATTGAGTTCAGACCTAGAGTCCTCAACCATTTCTCATAGGACAAGACCTTCATCCTTGAGGTTATTCTTGTACACCTCCTCTGGACCCCCTCCAAAGCTAGCACATATTTCATTAGATACAGTCCAAAACTGCTCACAATAGTTTGACCAGAGCCTGTGCAATGCATCTTTGTCCTGTATTCTTGCTATCTTGTTTTGCTGTCAACTGAACCTGCATGTTAACTTAAGAAATTCCTGAGCTAGGACTCCTAAATCCCTTTGTACTTCAGATTTCAGAAGCCTTTCCCAATTTAGAAAATAGTCTATATTTCTATTCTTCCTACCAAAATGCATAACCTCACACTCTCCCAAATTATACTCCATCTGCCACTCCTGTGCCCCTCTTGTAGCCAGTCCAAGTCTGTCTGCTGTCTCCCACATCCTCAAGACTACTTGTCCCTCCACCTATCTTTGTGTTATCTGCAAACTTAGCAGCAATGCCCTCAGTTCCAGATCATTAACATATAATATGAATAGTTGTGGCCCCAACATTGACCCCAGCAGGTGTCCACTAGTCACCAGCTACCATCCCGAAAAAGACCCCTTTATCCCCACTCTCTGCCTTCAGCCAGTCAGCTAATCCTTTAGCCATGCCAGTACTTTATCCGTAACACCATGGGCTCTTGCCTTATTTAAAGCCTCCTATATAAAGAGGAGCCTTATACAGATTTGTCAAAGGCCTTCTGGAAATCCAATAGACCACATCCACTGGCTTTCCTTTGTTGAGCTTGCCTGTTACTTCCTCAAGAATTCTAACAGATTTGTCAGGCATGACTTCTCCTTGATGAAGCTGTACTGACTCAACTGTATTTTACCACGCACTTCCAAGTACTCCACAATCTCATCCTTATTAACAGACTCTAAATCTTACCAAACACCAGGATCAGGCCATTTTCCAGTCAGCTGGGAATTTGCCTGACTCTAATGATTCCTGAAAGATTACTACCAATGCCTCCACAATCTCTTCAGCTACCTCCTTCACAACTCTGGGATGTAGTCCACCTGGACTGGGTTATTTATCCATCTTCAGACCTTTCAGCTTCCCAGCACCTTCTGCTTAGTGATGGCCATTACACCCACCTCTGCCCCTGACTTTCTTGAAGCTCTGGTATGCTACTGGTGTCTTCCACTGTAAAGACTGATGCAAAGTATCAGTTCAGTTCCTCTGCCATTTCTTTGTTCCAAATTACTAGCTCTCCAGCCTAATTGTCCAGAGGTCCAATGGCCTTTCTTGCCTCTCTCTTTGCTTTTATATATGTAAAAACACTCTTGACACTCTCTTTTATCGTTGTAGTTAGCTTACTCTCATATTTAACCTTATCCTCTTTAAATGCTATTTTCAGTTCTCCTCTGTTAGTTTTAGTTTTAAAGGCTTCTCAATCCTGTGGCTTCTCACTAAACTTCACCACATTATGTAGAGTCACAGAGTCATATAGCACGGAATCAGCCCTTTTGGTCCCTTTGAACATAATCCCAAACTAACTAGTCCCAACTGTGTGCTCCTGGCCCATATTGCTCCAAACCTTTCCTATTCATGTATCTACCCAAATGGCTTTTAAACATTGTAACTGTACTCTTATCCACCCCCCTCTGTGTAAAAAACTTGCCCCTCACGCCTTTTAAAATTTCCATCCCCTCAGCTAAAATATGTTTCCCCTGGGCGTGAAATCCCCCATTCTAGGGAAAAGACACCTACCATTAACTCTATCTATACTCCTCATGATTTTATAAGGTAGCTTCTCAATTTTCTGCACTCCAGTGGAAAACATCCCCAGCCTACCCAGTCTTTCTTTATAAGAAAAGCCTTCCCTACCTGGCAACATCCTGGTAAATCTCTTCTGAACCCTCTCCAGCTTGATAACATCCTCTCTAAAACTGGGGGACCAGAACTGCACATAGTATTCCAGAAGTGGCCTCAACTGAGCAATGAAGGCAAGTGTGTGAAATATTTTTTAACCACCCTGTCTATATGTGATGCAAACTTCAAAGAATTATGTATCTGCCCCCTTAGATCCCTCTGTTCTACAATACTACCTAATGCCCTACCATTAATTGGAGAACCCCTCACTTGTTTGATGTACCAAAATAGAATACCTCACATTTATCCAGATTAAACTCTATCTGCTGTTTTTCAGCCCATTAACCCATTTGATCAAGATCCCTTTGTAAGCTTTGTAATCTTCTTCACTGTCTACAATGCCACCGATTTTGGTGTGATTCTCAAACTGACTAACCATGCCTTCTATCTTGTCATCAAAATCATTTATGTAAATGAGAAACAAAAGAACTGATCCCTGTGGAACACCACTGGTCACAGGCCTCCAGTCCAAAATGTAACCCTCCACCATCATTCTCTGTCACCTGCTGTTCAGCCAATTAGGTATCAAATTGGCAAGCCCACCCTGAATACCAACTAACCAATCTCACCCTAACTTTACCAATTAGTCGACCAAGCAAAACCTTTTCGAAGGCTTTACTGATGTCCAATAAACAATGTCTACTGCTCTGCCCTCATCAATCTTTTTAGTAACTTTCTCAAAAAACTCAATGAAAGTTGGGAGACATGTTTTTGTTCGCACAAAACCATGCTGACAATTCCTATCAATTTTTGTCTCTCTGAATGTCCAAGCTTTCTCTTTTGTTTTTATGCTGTCCCTGACAACCTTCATCAGCCATGATTGTCTCATTCTCCCTTAGTGTCTTTCTTCTTCTTTGGGATGAATCTCTGCTGTGCCTCCTGTATTACCCCCAGAACCTCCTGCCATTGCTACGCCACTGTCTTTCTTGCTAGGCTCCCCCTCCAATCAGGTAAAAACAATGACTGCAATGCTGGAAACCAGATTCTGGATCAGTGGTGCTGGAAGAGCACAGCAATTCAGGCAGCATCCAACGAGCAGCAAAATTGACGTTTCGGGCAAAAGCCCTTCATCAGGAATAAAGGCAGAGAGCCTGAAATGTGGAGAGATAAGCTAGAGGAGAGTGGGGGTGGGGAGAAAGTAGCATAGAGTACAATAGGTGAGTGGAGGAAGAGATGAAGGTGATAGGTCAGGGAGGAGAGGGTGGAGTGGATAGGTGGAAAAGGAGCTAGGCAGGTCGGACAAGTCCGGACAGGTCAAGGGGACAGTGTGGAGCTGGAACTTTGAAACTAGGATGAGGTGGGGGAAGGGGAAATGAGGAAGCTGTTGAAGTCCACATTGATGCCCTGGGGTTGAAGTGTTCCGAGGC
>NC_057710.1:121680610-121772023 GCF_004010195.1 Chiloscyllium plagiosum
ACCTGCCTATCTTCCTTTCCACCTATCCACTCCACCCTCCTCTCTGACCTATCACCTTCATCCCCTCCCCCACTCACCTATTGTACTCTATGCTACTTTCTCCCCACCCCCACCCTCCTCTAGCTTATCTCTCCACGCTTCAGACTCTCTGCCTTTATTCCTGATGAAGGGCTTTTGCCCGAAATGTCAATTTTGCTGCTTGTCGGATGCTGCCTGAATTGCTGTGCTCTTCCAGCACCACTGATCCAGAATCCCCCTCCAATCAACTCAGGCCAGCTCCTCCCTCATATTGTTGTTGTTACTTTTATTCAAATTGTAATGCTGCTAGATCTGATTTCAGCTACTCCTGTCAAACTGCAGGGTGAATTCTATCATTTGGACACTGTCCCCAGGAGTTCTTTCATCTTAAGTCTGCCTGATTGTGCATCACCAAATTCTGAATTGCATGTTCCCTAGTGGGCTCTCCTACAAACTGCTTCAAAAACTATCCCATGGACATTTCACAAATTCCTTTTCTTAGGATCTGCTACCATTATGATTTTCCCGGCCCACCTGCATATTGAAGCCTCCCATATCTATTTTAATAGTGCCTTTCTTACATGTCTGAGTTATTTTCTTTGCC
This sequence comes from Chiloscyllium plagiosum, assembly GCF_004010195.1. NCBI lineage: Eukaryota > Metazoa > Chordata > Chondrichthyes > Orectolobiformes > Hemiscylliidae > Chiloscyllium > Chiloscyllium plagiosum. The sequence goes on from NC_057710.1 coordinate 121,681,233, forward strand.
ACAACCTGACTATTGCTAGGAGACCTGTACCCAAGTCCCTTTTTTCCTTGTCTCTGTGATACCCACAACATTGTACCCATCAATTTCAATCTACGCTGCAAACTCATTCACCTTGTTTTGGATACTGCATGCCTTTAAGCACAACACCCTCAGTCCTGCATTGACTGCCCCCCCTGTCATAGTTGTCCCCTCATCTGCTATGCCTGAAGTTAGATTCCTGAGCCTTTTCATATTCTCTATCTAGAGACCAGATTGGTTAGAATTCACTGCAGTTTAGAAGAATGAGGAGGTGTCTTATAGTAATTTATGATATTCTAACAGGATTAGGCAAGATAGATGCAGGAGGATTTTCCTGATGATCACAGAGTCCAGAACCAGGGGTCACAGTTTAAAGATATGGGCTAGGCCTTTTAGGCCTGAGATGAGCAAATATTTCTACACCCAAAGAGTTTGAACCTGTGGAATTCTCTGCGGTGGAAAGCAATTGAGACCAAAACATTGAATGTCTTCATGAAGGAATTAGATATAGTTCTTAGGGTTGAAAGGTATGGGGAGACGAATAAGGGATTTTAGATGCAAACAATGATTAGAGAAATTGGGTTTATTTTCCTTGGAGCAGACAAGATTGAGATGTGACCTTATGTGGTGTTCAAAATTACAAACAATTTTAACAGGATAATGAAGGATACCCTGATTAGTTGGTATGTCAGTAACTAGGGGGTCACAGTTCCAAGCTTGTCAGCCTGAGAGCTAGGAATGAGGTAAGGAGAAACTTCTTTAGTCACAGATTTGTTAGGATTTGGAATGCACTGCCTGGAAGAGTAGAGGAGGCAGATTACATAGGAGATTTCAAAAAAAAGAACTGAAAACGATGAATTTGGAGGCTTTCTGAAATAGGGTTGCAGAATGGGGCTTATTGGGTAGCTATTTTGGGAGCCAGTACAGACCTGATGGGCTAATTAGCCTCCCTGTATGCTGTAGGATTCTTTGATTCTATGACAGCAATTGGATGATCAGCCAATTAACATAATATTGAACGGCGCAGTAGGCTTCAAGGGCTGAATGGCCTTCTCCTGCTCATATTTTCATTGTCATTATGTTTCTATCTGCTGCTCCATCTGTGTCAAATTAAAGCCATTGATTGGTTATGTCTTACCAAATGGACTAGTTCGATGATTTTTGAAAAAGCAGATGTATCATCGGCTTTAGGAATAGACACACACAGCACAAATACAAGTTTTTCCAAACATTTGTAAATCATCAGTTAAGTCTCAGCTGGAATATTTTGTTCGATTCTTGCCAGTGTGCTTTAGGACAAGTGTCAAAGCCTTGGAGAGTGTGTTCAGGATATTTAGGATGGCACTATGCCTGAGGGATTTCAATTACGGGTAGACACTGTGGAAGGTGGGTTGCAAAATGTGCATGGAAATTGAATACAGCATTTCACGGTTGCAGTAGAATACTCATGGGGAAGCTGTTTCAATAAGAGAAGTCTGGGTTGATGTAACCAATGTACATTGCTTTATGGTACTTCATACAAGACAAGGAATGACATGAGCAGATTTTCAATTTAATGCAGTGATTATTTATGATTTGGAATGAATTGCCTGCAAGGGAGGCAGACTGATCCCAAAGGGAATTAGATTTATACTTGGACAGGAACAAATGAAGGGGTTTGGGGAAGGGGAGGATTAGAGTGCTCTTTCAAAGAGCTATCAGTGATACAATGGGCCAAATAGCCTCCTTGCATGTTGTAAGTGGATTGGACAATATTTAATTGGGAACTATTACTGCACAGCTAAGCCATATAAAAATCATCGATAGGCACACTTCATCTGTCTTGTTTTCACAGCTGAAGTTATTGTGATATGAAGAAAGAAGAAAATTTAATAAAATGATAATATTTAGCAAGTACATTTTCATCTGTGCCACCCACCCAAAATTTCAAGATTATTTTGTGGCAGAAATCCCTAACTTGGAATATTATGTAACAGTTTTAGAACCACTTCCAGCGAATTAAATGACTTTAAACAGTCTGAACTGCTTCCATGTGTTGTAAATGTTAAAAAAAATTCAACTAAAATCTCATACTATAAACTTATGAATTTTATTTTTGGTAAGTACATTTTGACTTGCAAATTATATACAGATCTAGATAATTGGAACATGGTTCAACACTTTACTTCAGTAATTCAAAATACTATTGCAAATCCAACATCTGATCCCTATAAAAACAAAGGCAAAACTTACTGAATGTGACGTTCATTCTGCAGACCAAGTCTAAAGAGTTGTATACTGATGTTAGCTGCTTCCCTCCACCTTGACTAGTTGGTACTCCCTGATACCTGCCTCTGCATTCTCCCAGCCAGCCTCTAATTCCTACACAACAGCCTTCACTAATCTGAGGAGCTGTGTGGCCATACCACACGCTTGCTTTCCATTTCCTGTTTGCTGACTGGCAGCTGTATCATATTGCAGTGATTAATGGGGTTTAATTCTGGAGTAAATGCACAGTTTTATCAAATTGTTACGTTTTGGGACTGGGTCTTCAAGTTATAGTGAAGCAGAGGAATAAAGGGGGTTGTAATGAATTCTGCTGACAACAAGCCTGAGTGGTTTTGTTTTCAAAGATCTAAAATGTTGTCCAGGTTGTTCTATTGAGAAGGTAGTGCAAGGTGCTCATGCTTGTGTACAATGACCAATGCATTTTTGTTGATTGTGGATCGACTGTTTGTCTTCAGAACCTTCGGAGGGTCTTGGGAATATTAGGTTTTATGAATGGTTGTGCTTTAAACACCTGCTTATAGGATTAAATGTTAAGATAAATGTAATAAATAAGTTCCAGTTAACTAATAACTTCAAAACATTATTTTTGTTTTGAACCAGGTATTTCATTAATTACTCTGATCATTCCAATATCAGTTGGAATTTTTATAGCAAGAAAGTGGCCAAAGCAATCAAAACTCATTCAGAAGGTAAGATAATAATGTTTCTTCTGATTCTATGGATACCCTCTCCACAGAAATATGGAACTGTCGCTGTCCATAGTATATTTATTTTATCAATTCCTATATCAATGATATATAAAACTAAACACAAATTGAAACACATGTTACTGTTTGAATCAATACTGTCAGTTTGTCCAGTTCTTTAAATAGTGATAGTTCTGTACTGCATTCATTAGAAAATGGCAAAGTCTTATTGGAGCATAGCACTGACATCTCATTGCAGAGGGGCAACTGATGATGATTTACACATACCTCAGGTGAGCGAAGCTTGAGAAGACAGTCCTTCATAATAACCTCAGTCAATGTGCGTGTTGAATACTGTTGGCAGCGATCCGCATCACAATCCAGCCATCCAGCCAACCAGGCTAACTATATCCTTGCATTTGCTACGTTGCAGGTGATTTACACAATGGAATAGAGAGCTGCATATCCACGTTTTCTAGCATCACACACTTGCCTTCATTGCTCAGTCGTTTGTGTATAAGATTTGGGAAGTCATGTTGAGGTTGTACAGGACATTGATGAGGCCTCTTCTGGAGTACTGTGTAGGAAGGATATTGTTAAAGCTGGAGAGGATTTAAAAGAGATTTTCCAGGATGTTGCTGGGTATGGAAGGCTTAAGTTATAAAGAAAGGCTGGATTTGCTGGGACTTTTTTCACTAGAACATAAGAAGAACATAAGTTGAGGGGTGACCTTATAGAGGTTTATAAAATTATGAAGGACATAGGTAGAGTTAATGGTACGTGTGTTTTTCCTAGGTGGGGGATTTCAAGACTAGGGGGCACATATTTAAGGGGAGAGGAGAGAGATTTTAAAAAGACATGAGGGGCAAATCTTTTACACAGAGGGTTATTCATGTTTGGAATGAACTTCCTGGGGAAATGGTGGATGTGGGTACAACTATAACATTCAAAAGACATTTGGATAAGTACATGAATAGGAAAGGTTTAGAGGGATATGGGCCAGGGTCTGGCAGGTGGGACTGGTTTAGTTTGGGATTATGTTCGGCATGGACTGGTTGGACTGAAGGGTCTATTTCTGTTTTGTACAACTCTATGACTCTATCTGATAAAATAATTGAGCTGGGAACAGGAAACTGCGAAAGGGCAGCAATTATGTGAGTAGCGTTACAGTAGCAAATTAAGTCCAATGTGGGGAAGTGTGAGTTTATTGACTTTTTAGATCCCAGTACCTGTTATATTATGAGAAGCAAGGAACTGTAGATGAGCACAAACATTTAGGGATCCAATTACAAAAATATCTTCGCAAACTGGGAGACCAGTATTAAAATTAATGAATGAAATGTTGGCTGTTTAGAGGGATTGATGTGCAAAGGAATTATTACATTACTGTTACACAGAGCTTGGGCCAGACCTCATTAGATTGCTATATTTAGTTCTGGGCAGGGTAATCGACCATTGCTGGGATGCATTGTAGATTTATCAGAATAATACTGATACTTATCAGCACAGTTGTCTCAGTGATTGTGAAACCAGTCTTTAACAAAATTTGTTCTGGAATCCAACCCTTAAGTTGCCTAAGACCTTGGCTAGACTGAGACCTATACCAGGAATCTCGACAGATGAAGGGTATAACTTTGGTTCCAGTTTCTTTTGGGAAGCAGCTGGTTCCGTTACCACTGATGGGGTGAAATTGAGAAAGATTCAACTGATTGATTAGAAATTGACAGCCTGAGTGAAGTCCTAATTAAATACCGAGATGATTTTCAGGAAGGTCTAGAGACCATCAAAGGAACTGAGGCTACCTTACATGTTGACCAAGAAGCCACTTAATTACTGCCCTTCCACAGTTTTCTGTTCCCAGCTCAATTATTTTATCAGATAGAGTCATAGAGTTGTACAAAACAGAAACAGACCCTTCGGTCCAGCCAGTCCATGCCGAACATAATCCCAAACTAAACCAGTCCCACCTGCCAGACCCTGGCCAATTCTACCATTCTGCAAGGCCTGCCCAGTGCCATTTGCCTTATGTGCAAAAGTAGAAGCAGAAGTCAGGAAGCTGGAAAGCAAAGGGACCAGTTCAGTTTGCAGACTTAGGTAGCACCAGTTGTACCGATTATGAAGCTTATCGGTCAGTTCACCTTTCTAAGGGATTTCAAACAAATGGTAAACCACTTTTCACAGCTGGATAAATACTGAACCCCTTGCATAGAGTACTTGTACACAAAACTGATGGGGCTTTTATCTTTCACAAAGCCATGCGTACCTACAATTGCGATTAGATGAGGATTGGCAGGAGTATGGCCACAATTAATTACTCATTTTTGCCAATATACAAGACTGCCATTTGGGGTATCATCAGCCTATGCCATTTTCCAGTGGACAATGGAAAACATTTTCCTGGGTCCATCTGGATGACGTGCTAATAACTGAGAAGACAAATAAAGAGGATTTAGAGAACTTGGATACAGTCCTTAGACATTTTACCCAGGCGGCCATATGCCTTAGAAGGGAAAAATGTGTATTCCAGGCAACCCAAGTGATCTACTTGAACACCAAAGTTGACAAAACCAGCTTACACCGGATAAAGTGAGGACAATCATAGGTGTTCTGGCTCCCATGTCAGTACCGGAGATGGGGTCTTTCCTCGGATTGGTGAATTAATGCAGGAAATTCAAATGTAACCTGGCCTCCATCTTGGAGGAAAATGTGTGACCTGCTGCGCTGTTCCAGCAACACATTTTCAGCTCTGATCTCCAGCATCTGCAGACCTCACTTTCTCCTCCATCTTGGCACCCTTACATCCACTACTGAGAAAGGATCAGCCTTGGAAATGGTCTCGTAGCCTAGAGGTAGCCTTTAGCGAAGTGAAGGAGCAGCTATCATTATCCTAAGATGTTGGTATACTATGATCCCAAATGAGATGTGATGCTGACATGCACTGCCTCCCCATACAGTAATGGAGTAATGTTAGCTCATGGTCACGCGAAGAGGAATGCCGATTGCTTATGCTTCCTGGATTTTGGCTGATGCCGAGTGAAAATATCCCCAGATAGAGAAGGAAGGTTTGGCGGTCATCTTTGGTGTGAGAAAGTTTCACGTATACCTTTACAGATGTATATTATCATAGTAATGGACCATAAACCGCTGATAGGGCTTCTTAAAGGGGACAAGGCCATGCTGCATATAGCTTCAGGCCGCATTCAGCATTGGGCCCTTATTCTGAATGCATACAATTGCAAATTGGAACACTGTCTGGGAAGCCAAGTGGCAATTGTGGATGTCTTGAGCTACCTCCCATTGGTTGATACATCACTGGTGCTGCTGCTACTTATCTTTCTGGACACCCTTCCAGTCACCACTGATAATATCAGATTGTGGACACAAAAAGATCCCTTCCTGGGAAAAGCTAAAACATCTGGTGATGATGGGGGAAGCCTTTCTAGACCTGGCGAGATCAGATCAATGTAGAGGGTAGCATATTATTATGGGGAGCAAGAGTGATTGTCCTGAACAAATGTCACTGCCAGATATTGGCAGAACTCCACCAGGGTCATCCAGGGGTTTCCAAAATGAAGATGTTGGTGAGATGTTATGTCTGCTGGCCGGGATTGGATGCCAACCTAGTCCCATTGACAGGGCAGTATCCAGAGTGCCACAAGGACAGAAATTATTGCCAGCATCTCCCTCATGTGGAAATGACTGGGTAAACCCTGGACTTGGTTACACACTGACTATGCAGGTCCTTTCATGGCTTTATGTTCTTAACCATTGTGGATTCCCATTCAAAGTACTTGGATGTGCAGAGAGTTCACTTGTCAAATATGGGAATGATGATTGAAAAACTGGAATCATCTTTTGGAATACACAGACTCCGAGAGATGTTCATCACAGACAAAGGGCCATCATTTACCAGCAGGAAATTTGAGTATTTCTGAAATTTTATCTGCATTTGGCATATAAGGACAGCTCCATCATGCAATGGTCTAGTGGAAAGAACAGTCCAAACTTTGAAAGCAAACTTAAAGAAATAGCTTACCGTTTCACAGTCTACAGCTACCAAGCTGCCCAGTTCCTTTTTGATTGTAGGACCATCCCTCACACGATTACAGGAATAGCTCCAGCAGAGTTACTAAAGGGGAGAAGGTTCCTCACCAGTGTAACTGATCTTCCCAGATCTGGGGAGAGGATGAATTGGCATCAGGAATGCCAATGCTGGAAACAAGGCTCTGCTAATGTGAGAGAGACAGTTCACTTCAGGGGATGAAGTTTGGTTTAGGAACCAAGGGAATGGCCGTGCATGGGTAAGAGGCATGGTCGTTGCAAGGTCAGGTCCAGTGACATATAAAGTTCATGTAGTTGCCACAGTCCTGAACAAGCAAGCGTGCTAAATGAAAGGTGCAACCTTGCAAATGGGATAGATGATTTGATTATTATCTCAATCTCCATTATCAGTTGCCCTATGACCTTGAAAGCTTTAGTCAAATAATGTATTAAACCACTATATTCAGGAAATACAACTCTAGCTTGTAAAATCTCTCCTCAAAATATAACCTTGGGTTCCAGATATCACTGAAGTAAATCTTTGCTGCATTACTTTTTTCCTGAGGTATTGTGCCTTGAGTTACATACACCACTCCAGAGCTGGTCCAAGCAGAAGTTTCTTCGACATTTCAAGAGAAATGTTAGGAAACACTTCTGCACACAAAGGGCATTAGAGGTTTGGAACTCTCTTCCACAAGATTAGATTAGATTGCCTACAGTATGGAAACAAGCATAACAAGTCCACACCGACCCTCCAAACAGTAACCCACCCAGACCCATTTCCCTCTGACTAATGCACCTAACACTACGGGCAATTTACCATGACCAATTCACCTGACCTTCACAACTTTGGATTGTGGGAGGAAGCCGGAGCACCCTGAGCAAACCCACGCAGACACGGGGAGAATGTGCAAACTCCACACAGTCAGTCGCCTGAGGCTGGAATCAAGCCCGGGTCCCTGGAGCTGTGAGGCAGCAGTGCTAACCTCTGAGCCACTGTGCCTCTCCCACAGGTGGCAGGTCTGTTGTTAACTTTAAATCTAAGATAGACAAATCTCAGATTTTTTGGAACACAGAGGTATTAAAGGATAATGAGCCAAAGGCACGTATATGCAGTTAGCCCATAGATTAGCCATTATCATTCTGAAGGGTGGAAAAGGCTTGAGGGGCTGAGTGGTCCACCCCGGTTCCCATGACAATGTTCCATGTTATAGTTGTAACATGATTCTACCCCTATCGCTCTAACTCTCAAGATAGACAAAGCTCCTTAATATTTAAGTATTCATTAAAGATTAAATGCAAGGAACATGTTAGAATTGGCATATAGTTAATAGCGAGGAATAAAGCTGTAGTCTGCAGGAAGTTATTGGTAGATTGGTCAGGTGGACAAAAATGTGACCAAAGAAATTCAGTCCAAAGAATTATGAGGCAATGAAGTTTGGAAGGCTGAGCTCACCAAGGGAATAAACAATAAATGGTAGGACACCGAGAAGAGTGAGAAACAAAGGGAACACATGTTCCCAGAAATGGATTCCTGAAGAAGGGCTCATGCCCGAAACGTCGATTCTCCTGCTCCTTGGATGCTGCCTGACCTGCTGCGCTTTTCCAGCAACACATTTTCAGCTCTGATCTCCAGCATCTGCAGTCCTCACTTTCTCCTACATGTTCCCTGAAGCCCTGAAAGTAATGGGATAGTTGGATAAGATGATTACTGGGGAAACATTGGAGTGTATAACTGGAGAGGGAAATGGGAGAAGTGTCTGGCTTGTTTCCAATCTCCCTACCCTCCCTGTGAATGGCTAAGTTTTGGGTTTCCAGTTTAATCTCTTAAAACCAATTCAGTTGTTTGATGTTCATTCCTTGCCAGTCTACTCAGTTCTTTTTAACCTTCTCCTTTAAACAGAGGAGCAATGTTCGTATCTGCAATTTCAGGAATGCGTTCAATGGCATCCAAGTCCCTTTTTACAACTTTTCACACTCTTTATTAGATAGAAGCTTTTTGATGTGTGAGTATGCTCAGATTCTCTGTAACAATTCCTGCAGAATGTACATATGTGAAATCCAAAGGATGGAATAGGTAGGAAATGAGGGCACTATTTTAATGAGATGTGATCTGGGTAGAAGGGTTGCAGCTTCACTCCAGGAGTGCTCATTTCGGAAAGATATGATTTGGTTAGTTGACAAAGCAACTAACCTTGTGCCAAGAGGAAGTATTTTGACATTTAAGTCAGCATTTTAACCCATCCATAAGGTCAGTACTTCAGAAGAAGGTACTTCTCTCTGAGTAGCATGCTGCTTTTAACATAGATCTATTACAACATGTATTCATGATTGCAGGAATCTGCCTTTATTCTTTTATTTTCAAAAACTTTTAAAATTATACTTTTCTGCACTTTTTATCTCTCCTACTGTTCATTTGATATACCCTTTCCTATTGAGAGTTAATGACCGGAATCCTATTCCATCCATACCTCCATCCTTTCAGCCTGCAGACATTTGCAAAGTTTTTCAATATGCCTAGTGCCCCTTCTCTCTGTGTGGGGAAGAAATCGGTTCTACTCAATGTCTCCCACATGCATTAAAGCACAGGCACAGACCTCTTTCCCTGCTTCTCTCATCTGTGGCATGCATTGCAAATTATGCTCCCCTAAGAGAATTTAGGGAATAGTGTAGTGACTTGAAATAACAACTGATGCTTTGTTTCTCCACAGATTGGAACTGGTGTCGGTGCACTTATACTGATTGTCTCAGCAGTGGCAGCTACACTGCTGCACAAAAGCAAATGGAGTGCAGATTCAACATTGTTAATTATTGGAGTAATCAACCCACTGATTGGGTACACAGTTGGTTTCATTTTGGCTATTGCGATACGGCAATCATGGACCAGGTAACTTAACAGTCTAACTTTATCTTTTGTGCTCCACTTCCCTTATGCTGCAGAAGTATGTTAGCTTATTGCATGTGGCTTCCCACTGCTGTTTTGGTGTTTTTCAGGATTCCCTTAAATACATTACACAGTAATTATTGCTATCTTTATACCTCTTCCTAGGGTGAATGTGATGCTGATTAGACTGTGGTTATTGCTGATACCCAATGCCTTGAGAGAGTCCAGTGTTTATTGCAATGGTGTTTCTACACTGGTGCTAGGTGGGGAATTTCAGCATTTTGACTCAGCAACAATGGTTGCTTGTTGATATCATGTCCAAACCGGGTTGGCATGTAATTTAAATGCGATGAAATTGCTGCTGTTTGCCTTCTTCCCTTGTCAGAAAGAGGAAGTACTACCCTTTGTCATTCTTTCAAGATGGCAGGACAAGTTGAAAAGATTAGAGTTAATTCATCCTAGGCTTTATGAACAGAATCATATCATGCGAAAAAAAAGCTTTTCAGTGGCTTGGCCCTAACTGAAATATTGCATTAATACTGAATACCACCCTTTAGGAAGGCTTTTCAGTGACAGTAGAGTTGGTAACTGGAGGCAGTGTAGATTTCTGATAATATGCAGAGAACCCAGGATAATGTTCTGACAACATGAGTTTAAATCCCACCAGGCATATGTTGAAATTAGAATTCAGTGACTAAATCTGGAATTAAAATGCTAGTCTAAAGGCAGCCATAAAGCTATTGTCAAGTGTCGTAATAACTCATCTGGTTCATCAGCATCCTCTAGGGAAGGGACTCTACTGTTCTTACCTCGTCTGGGCTAGATGTGACTTCAGACCCACAGCAATGTATTTGACCTTAACTGTCCTATGCAATAACATAATAGCAAGCCATTGAACTGTACCAAATCATTACAAAATCCAGAAAAAGGAATGAAATTGGATGGACCACCCAGCATTGACGTAGGCATTGGAAACAATAAAAACAAACCCAATCCTGTTGATCCTGCAATGTTGTTTGGAGACTTTGACATATTCACAGAATCACACATTATAGATAATGTCCCAGCCACTGCCACACCATCCTTGTAGATGTTCTATCTGGTTGGCCGTAAAGATCCAACAAAAGTAACAGCAAAGTGGTGTAAAGTGAGAATGAATTTCCCTCAGAGTCCTCATAGTCTCTTGGTATCACTTCACCTACCGTCACCCCTTCTCAGCTATTGAATCAGCACTCCTCCATGTTGAAAATTAATTTTCACTTAGGATGGCAAAAGCACAAATGTATTCTGGGTGGAGGACTCTAATGCCCATCACAAAGAGTAGTTTGGTACCACCACTGAGCTAGTCAAGTTATTAAAACAATTGCTGCTAGGATGGGACTACAGGTGACAACAAGAGGGAAAAACCCTATAGCAGATCCATCCATCCATTATATTATTAGTAGGAGTGACAACTTTACAGTCCTAATGGAATTGAAGTCCTGTGTTCACATTGAGGACACTTTCCATTGTGATGTGCAGCACTGCCACAGTGCTGAATGGGATAACGTTTGAATTGATCTTTCGGCTTAAAACTGGGCAGCCATGAGGCAATGTGGGTCATCAGTAGTGGTAGATTCAACCACAGTCTGTAACCTCATGGCTCAACAGATCTCCCACTCTACCAGCACCATCAAGCTGGAGGTCAACCCTGTATCTATAAGGAGTGCAGGAAACTATCCCAGGAGAATTCACCAACAGGTGCCTTTAGCAGTCATCTGGTAAGTCACCCACTATACCTACTTCTGACCTTATGTTGGATGGAAATAATCAATGAAGAAGCTAAGGTTTGGCCTAGGATACTAAACGGAGAACTGCTGCAGTGATGTCCTGGTATTGAGAAAATAAGCCTCCACCAACCATAAGGTGCCAGTATGGCTTCAACCAGTGAAAGACTTTCCCCTGATTTCTATAAACTTGCTAGGGTTCCTTGATGCCACACTCAGTCAAATACTATCTCAATACTAAGAACAGTCATCTTCCCTTGTCACTTGACTTTAGCTCTTTTGACCATGTGTGGACCGTGCCATTGTTATTTGGGCAGAACATAAACAGAGCATCATTGTTACTGCATAAGTACCACTTCATAGTTCTGTTGATGGCACCTTTGATCATGTTGTTGATGACTGACAGTAAACTGGCAGGGTGGTGATTGACTGGGTTGGATCTGTCCTGTGTTTTTGTGGACAGGACATACCTTGGCTGTTTGTCATCTCCCCAACAATGTGAAAATGTTACAGCTGGACTGGAACAGCTTGAAGAAGAGCCTGATTAAAGTTTCAAGGAGTAAAGCAGAGATGATGTCAGAGTCTATAACCTGCCTTGTATACAATACACACAGCCATTTCCAAATATTGTGCAGTAATAATTAAATTGGCTGAAGTCTGGCCTCCCTAAAGATATGGACTTCAGACGGGGCTGAGATAGATCCTCCACTTGACTGAAGACACTTGAAAACACTACAATCTTGTCTTTTTGCACTGATATACTGGGCTCCCCCATCATTGAGAATGTTTCAGACCCCCTTCCAATTGGTTGTTTATGCATCCACTGCCATTCATAACTGAATGTAGTAACACTGCTGCGCTTTAATTTGATCCATTGATTTACTAATCACTTTGATTATGTCACATGCTGCTTCTAGCTGCTGCTGCTCCTGGCAGGTTGTCCTGCACTCCTCAGTGAACCAGAGTTGCTCTCCCAGCTTGATGGGAATGATAGAGTGTGGGATATGCCGGACCATGGGGTTTCAGATTGTGGTTGAGTACAATTCTACAGCTGCTGATGGTCTAAAGCATCTTATGGATGTCCAATTTTGAGCAGTTTGGTCCTCAGAGTCATAGAGTCATAGAGATGTACAGCAAGGAAACACACCCTTCGTCCAACTTGTCCATGCCGACCAGATATCCCAACCCAATCTAGTCCCACCTGCCAGCACCTAGCCCATATCCCTCTAAACCCTTCCTATTGATATACCCATCCAGATGCCTTTTAAATGTTGCAATTGTACCAGCCTCCACCACTTCCTCTGGCAGCTCATTCCATACTAGTACCACCCTCTGCATGAAAAAGTCAGTCCTTAGGTCCTTTTTAAATTTTTCCCCTCTCACCCTAAACCTATGCCCTCTACTTCTGGTCTCCCCAAGCCAGGGAAAAACCTTGTCTATTTAACCTATCCATGCCCCTCAAGATTTTATAAACATCTATAAGGTCACCTCTCAGCCTCCGATGCTCCAGGAGAAACACTCCCAGTCAATTCAGCCTCTCCTTATAGATCAAATCCTCCAATCCTGGCAACATCCTTTTAAATTTTTTCTGAATCTGTTCAAGTTTGCCAACATCCTTCCAATAGGAAGGAGACCAGAATTGCACACAATATTCCAAAAGTGGTCTAACCCAATGTCCTGTCGAGCCACAACATGACCTCCCAACTCCTCTACTCAATGCTCTGTTCAATAAAGGAAAGCATACCAAACACCTTCTTCACTATCCTATCTACCTGACACACCACTTTCGAGGAACAATAAACCTGTATAAGTTCTGCTAAGATTTGCTTTCCCAAAATGCAACACCTCGCATTTATCTGAATTAAACTCCATCTGCCACTCCTCAGCCCATTGGCCCATCTGGTCAAGATCCTGTTGTACTCTGAGGTAACCTTTTTCCTGTCCACTGTACCTCCAATTTTGGTGTCATCTGCAAAATTACTAACTATACCTCATTTTGTCACTTTCAAATTATATAAATGGCAAAAAGTAGTGGACCCAGCACCGATCCATGTGACACACCACTTGTCACAGGCCTCCTGTCTGAAAGGCAACACTCCATCATCAGTCTTTTACTTTCAAGCCAGTTCTGTATCCAACTGGCTATTTTGCCCTGTATTCCATGAGATCTGACCTTGCTAATCAGTCTCCCATGGGGAACCTTGTCGAACGTCTTACTGAAGTCCATATAGATCATGTCCACTGCTCTGCACTCATCAATCCTCTTTGTTAATTCTTCAAAAAACTCAATCAAGTTAGTGAGACACGATTTCCCACACACAAAGCCATGTTGACTATTCTCAATCAGTCCTTGCCTTTCCCAATATATGTAAATCCTCTCCCTCAGGATTCCTTCCAACAATTTGCCCACCACTGAGGTCAGGCTCACTGGTCTATAGTTTCCTGGCTTTTCCTTACCACTCTTCTTAAACAGTGGCACCATGTTAGCCTCCTCCAGTCTTCTGGCATCTCACCTGTGACTATTGATGATACAAATATCTCAGCAAAGGACCCAGCAATCACTTCCCTAGCTTCCCCCAGAGTTCTGGGTACACCTGATAAGGGCTTGGGGATTCATCGACTTTTCAAGACATCCAGCACCTCCTCCTCTGTAATGTGGACATTTTTCAAGCTGTCACCAACTATTTCACACATTCTACATCTTCCATGTCCTTTGCCACAGTAAACACTGATGCAAAATACTCGTTTAGTATCGAGTCTATCTCATTTAGCACAGTGATAGTGCCACACAACATGAAGGAGCATGTCCTCAGTGTGAAAATGGGACCTTGTCACCATTAGAAATATTGTGTGATCACTCCTATCAATACATATGGATCCATGACAAGTGGATTAGTGTGGGTGAGATCAAATAGATTATCCATTATGTTGGTTCTCTCACCATCTGCCATTAGCTTAGCCTAGCAGATATACCTTTCAAGACAAGGGCAGTTTGGTCAGCAGTTGTGTTGCCCTTGTTATTCTAAATGATTTTTCCAAGTTGGTCTGTTCTATCAGTGGGTCAGGACATCTTCAGGGGTTGTGATGGAATTGTCTAGGATGTTGTCAGTAACACATGATTCTTTGAGATGACTATGACGCGTTGTTGCTTGACCAGCCTTCTGATTTAAAGTGTTATAAATTATTAAGAATATTTGACATGGAACTTAGTTTACGGGTGTACAATTTATATATGATTTGAGGATAATAAATATAATATTTAGATGCATATTAACTGTTATCAGTTATTTGGTAAACATGCTGCGCAGACATGAATTGCTGTTTCATGCTGAAGATAGCTTAATCACCTATTCAATCCATGATAACACCGACAGTAATTAATCTGTCTGTGGAGCTCATTGAATATGACATCTCCCAGTAACAGGCAATGGCCTGCCCAGCTTGAACTCATCACCTGAGCCTTTTGTCTGCTTGTGGTATTGTGGTAGTGTCCCTATCCCTGAACCGGGAGTCCTGGGTTCTGGTCTCACCTCTTTTAGAGGTATGCAATGACATCTCAGAACAGATTGATTAGAAAAATAAGTTAATAAAAAGAAAGAAAACACAGCCCGGTGTTTTTACAGGTGATGGATAGTAGTTAAAAAAAAAAAATTTAAAATGTCGCTGTGATTTTGGTGGTGGGAAAGTCGCTCATTTGTGTGTGATAATATCTCTGGGTTGAAGAAGAGAAAAGGAAAAGAAAAGAATAACGCAGACTGAGGGATGTCTGTCCCGGGCTGAGACTAGATTACATACACCATGTGTACAGGCTCTGCTTTGGTGTTCAACAATAAATGATGTTCCCGTCCAGTCAGGCTTCTTGACTTCTCAACAATCATTATTCTAATTTTATTGTTTTTCTTTTACAGTTGTCGAACAATAGCATTAGAAACAGGAGCACAAAACGGGCACCTATGTACAACAATCCTAATAATATCCTTCAAACCAGATGAACGCACCTCTATGTTTGCATACCCTTTCATTTATATTTGCTTTCAAATCTTGCATGGATTATTATTTGTAACAGGTAAGTGAAATGAAAGACAAGGCTGCAAAATGTTCTGCACTGTGTCTACTTGTATGGAAACTATTACATTTCTTGATCAAAAGAAATATTATTTCTGTAAGGAGGGGTGCAAGAAGTTATAGAGTCATAGAGATATACAGAACGGAAACAGACCCTTCGGTCCAACTCGTCCATGCCGACCAGATATCCTACATTAATTTAGTCCCATTTGCCAACATTTGACCCATTTCTCTCTAAACCCTTCCTATTCATATACCCATTCAGATGTCTTTTAAATGTTGTAATTGAACCAGCCTCCACCACTTAAATTGACCTTTGCTCGCTTTTAAATCTTTCACCTCTCACCTTCAACCTATGCCCTCTAGTCTGGGGCTCCCCATCCCAGGGAAAAGATCTTGTCTATTTATCTATGCCACTCATGATTTTATAAACCTCTATAAGGTTACCCCTCATGCTCCAATTCTCCAGGAAAAATAGATCTAGTCCATTTAGCCTCTCCCTATAGCTCAAACTCTCCAACTCTAGCAACATCCTTGTAAATCTTTTCTGAGTCCTTTCATGTTTTACAACATCCTTCCTATAGGACTGAGAGCAGAATTGCACACAATATTCCCATAATGACCTAACCAATGTCCTGTACAGCTGCAACATGACCTCCCAACTCTTATACTCAGTGTACTAACCAAGCATATCAAATGCCTTTGTCACTATCCTATCTACCTGCGACTCTTCTTTCAAGGAACTATGTATCTGCACTCCAAGGTCTCTTTATTCAGCGACACTCCCCAGGACCTTACCAGTAAGTGTATAAGTCCTGCCCTGATTTGCCTTTCTAAAGTCAGCACCTCACATTTATCTAAATTAAACTCCAGCTGCCACTCCTTGGACCATTGGCCCATCTTGTACTCCGAGGTAACCTTCTTTGCTGTCCATTACACCTCCAATTTTAATGTCATCTGCATCTTACTAACTATACCTCCTATGTTCACATTTAAACAATTTATATAAAGATACAAAATTGGTTGAGGACAATAAATTGTGTACCTGATAGAGTGGACATCTTCCTCCAAACTCTGATGAAACAGAAACCTCTTTGGCAGTTTTTTCACACAAATACTTAAAGTTTAAGGGGTGAAACTTGACTGGTTCAAAAGATACCCAAGTAAGAGTTGTTTATAACTGGATATTAATAATTTAGATTGAAAGGACCAAAATAGTATATAGTACTCCAAGCAATGTCTTGCTAAAGCCCTGTTCAGTTGTGGCAAAGTATCCCTACATTTGTCCCATAATACCCATAGAAAATTAGTGAACAAGTCACCATTCTAATTGCCTTCTGTTTCTTGGACAAGGACAGCAAATCCAGATAAACATCAATGCCTAGTTTCTGTATTCTTCGTCCGTAAGGAATGATCTTATACTTTCCCACATCATACTCCAACCATTTACTTGTGTGTTCAGCTGTGAAAACAGTCACAAATACTGAAGTGTCACACTGAACGCAAAATATTTCCTGTTTCTCTCTCCACAGGTGCTACCAGACCTACTGCGTTTCTCCAGAATTTTGTGTTTTGTTTAAGACTTCCAACATTTTATTTTGACAGAAAATACTTATTTTCATCCTCTGCCATTTCCTTATTACCCATTACAATTGCTCTTGTCTCAACCTCAAAGAACCCATGTTTATTTTTGCTATTTTCCGCACTTTTTCCATACCTGTAGAAGCTATTGTAATCTATTTTAAAACCTATTGTTAGTTTTCCTCATAGTCATGTGTTCTCTTTCTTTTTTAAAGTCATTGTCTTTGTCATTCTTGCTGGTATACTCTCTCAAGCCTCAGGCTTTTGACTGTTCTTGGCAATATTATTGCCATCTCTTTCTTTACTCCAATACTATCCGTAACCTCTGATGCCTTGGATTATGGGTAATCTTGCCCTCCAGGAGAATAGCCAGCATGTCAGGAATTGTGCCACATCATGTTTGGTTGATGTTCCAGGCACAATTGAATAGTGAGGTATGTGGAAAACTGGAATTGTAAGTGTGAGGCTTGCAGGAAAGCTAGACAGGTGATGGTGAGCTGAAACAATGGGTTTTGGGTGTGGGTTATGTTTAATAGAGATGGTTGATGGGTAAGAGATGAGAGAGTAGTGATTGGAGCAGCTCTATGAGGATTATTTATGAACAATTTGGGTAATGGCGCAGAAAGTCATATATCCAAATTTATTGATGACACAAAGTTAGGTGGCACTGTAGTCAGTGTAAGTGATAGCATAAAATTAGAAAGAGATATTGATAGACTAGGTGATTGGGCAAAACAGATGGAATGATATGTAAGCAAGTGTCAGGTTACCAAAAGAGGATAGGTCAAGGTATTTTCTAGTTGGAATGAACTTGTACACAGTGCATGCCAAAGAGATTTGAAAATTCAGGTGCACAGATCTTTAAAGTGCCATGAACAGTTGAAATAAGTAATCAATAAAACTAATGGAATGCTGGTGTTTATATCCAGAGGACTGGAGTACAAGAATGCAGAAGTTATGCTGAAGTTATACAAAATCTTGGTTAAACCCCACTGGGGATACTGTGAGCAGATCTGGGCACCACATCTTAGGAAGGATATATTGACCTTGGAGAGAATACAACATAGATTTACAAGAATGTTAAGGTTAAATTATGAGGAGAGATTATACAAATTAGGCTTGTTTTCTCTAGAATTTGGAAGGTTGAAGGGTGATCCGATTGAAGTCTGCAAGATATTAACAGGAAAAGACAGGGTAGATAAAGATAAACTATTTCCACCGAATGGGGACTCTAGACTGTGGTGCATAGTCTGACCATTAGGATCAGAAGGTATATGGAGTTAAGCCACAGTTTAACCATGATCTCATTAAATGGCAGAACAGGTTTGAGGGGCTGAATGGCCTACTCCTGATCCTAAATCCTTTGTTTTCTATGTAAGCAATTCATTGGTAAGGGTACGGCATGTAAAAATAAGTTTGCTAACCTTAATCACTCGTATGAGATCAATGAACTTTTTATGACACTAATCCAGATTCTCAAAACTAGATGACTGGCATTGATGATAATGACTATCTGCTCCTACTGCCCTTTGGAATGTTTGACTGGAGATCTTTGTGTTCTTCTAAGGATTGAGGACCTCTCTCCTTCTGGGAACCTCCAGCACCAAAACCTCCAGTGCTGAATGAGGAGAACTGAAGGGTATACCATTCGGTCTGTTGCCGCATTTTCACTCTTTCTGTTCACATGCTCCCTTTTAACTGCTCCAGCAGTGATTGCAACCAAAATGCATCTCCCCTTTAAGAGGAATAAACTCACGTACTGCTCATCGCACACAAACAAAGTCAACCTGTGGAGGTGAGCAGCAACTGAATAACAAATATGACGCTGGGCTGCACCTGACTCTCATTACAGTTCTCAAACAACATGAAGTTTGCATATCGTTTGTGTTGCTATTAACAGACATGGGTTATTCACATGTAGAAATTTCCAGGCTTGGTTTCTGGCCTTTGTCCAATTTTTCCTTTCAAAATCTTTTGAGGGCAGTAACATTTTTGTAATGGACCTGATGGAACAGCTGGTTCTGCTCATAGTAATTTTCTTCTTGATTTTAATGAGTACTTTGACTTCTCGGTACCAATTTGCAAAGGCTGATAGATAAGTGCTTTAGCTGACAACTGAAAATTATTTGTAATGTGTTGTTGTCTTTGCTTACAATATATTGTTTGCTTTTTGTTACAATCAGCTTACCAGATTTATAAAAAATTGAAAAAACGTCCTGCTGAACCAATGGATTCAACTCAGTCGACAAGGAGAGGCGAGGAGACTAACAATAGCCAAAGGAGGGAGGAAAACGCACCAAATGAGTACACCATTTCTGAAATGACTGACTTAATTTAACAAGCAGGCCTGAACTCTTCAGAGCTCGACAGATCATACAGATGAATAGATTTCCTCCTGATCTGTCCGCTATGTTTCCTGCACTATATAATTTCTGATATATTCTGATTTCCACCTTACTTTTTCACAATGTTGCTGCCATGATACACCAGGACACTTTTCTAAAATCTGTTCTGCAATCTAATTTTAAAAAATGGGTCTTCAGACATTCATTTATTTTGACTCAAGTGCACCAACATTAGGAAAGCCCAACAAGCATTTCAGCAAAGCAGTATTGAGGATGAATTAAGATGGTTTTTATTACAATAGTCGAGAAAGGAATTTGACCTAAGCCCATTGAGAGTTTGTATACTAACATTGCTTAGAGCCCATGTTCCTCAGGGATGTTGTAGTTTGTGAGACACATGTGTAATATCTGGCCTCATTTAAAGTTTGTCCAACTTTCCTCATTCTTGAAGAAGGGCTTATGCCCGAAACGTCGATTCTCCTGTTCCCTGGATGCTGCCTGACCTGCTGCGCTTTACCAGCAACACATTTTCAGCTCTGATCTCCAGCAGCTGCAGACCACACTTTCTTCCCACCATTGAAGTCACCCTATCAGAGGCCAGCATGGGCAGTGGGAAGCTCTCATTGCGCCCTTCCCTTCCCAGTGCTGGCTCCCTCAGTCAGGCACTGAGTTCCTTTGAATGAGGGCCAATCCCTGTCACAGAGTTATAGACTCATAGAGATGTACAGCACGGAAACAGACCTTTCAGTCCACCGGTCCATGCCGACCAGATATCCCAACCCAATCT
Organism: Chiloscyllium plagiosum; assembly: GCF_004010195.1. Classification (NCBI taxonomy): domain Eukaryota; kingdom Metazoa; phylum Chordata; class Chondrichthyes; order Orectolobiformes; family Hemiscylliidae; genus Chiloscyllium; species Chiloscyllium plagiosum. The sequence goes on from NC_057710.1 coordinate 121,701,674, forward strand.
AGTCCCACCTGCCAGCACCCGGCCCATATCCCTCCAAACCCTTCCTATTCATATATCCATGCCTTTTAAATGTTGTAATTGTACCAGCCTCCACCACTTCCTCTGGCTGCTCATTCCATACACGTACCACCCTCTGTGTGAAAAGGTTGCCCCTTAGGTCTCTTTTATATCTTTCTCCTCTCACCCTAAACCTATGCCCTCTAGTTCTGGACTTCCCCACCCCAGGGAAGAAACTTTGTCTATTTGCCCTATCCATGTCCCTCATGATTATATAAACCTCTATAACATTACCCCTCAGCCTCCGACGCTCCAGGGAAAACAGCCTCAGCCTGTTCAGCTGCTCCCTGTAGCTCAAATCCTCCAACCCTGGCAACATCCTTGTAAATCTTTTCTGAACCCTTTCAAGTTTCACAACATCTTTCCAATAGGAAGGAGACCAGATTTGCACACAATATTCCAAAAGTGGCCTAACCAATGTCTTGTACCATCATAGCATGACCTCCCAACTCCTGTACTCAATACTCTGACCAATAAAGGAAAGCATACCAAACACCTTCTTCACTATCCTACTTACCTGCGACTCCACTTTCAAGGAGCTATGAACCTGCACTCCAAAGTCTCTTTGTTTAGCAACAGGCCCCAGTTACACTTAAATGTATAAGTCCTGCTAAGATTTGCTTTCCCAAAATGCAGCACCTTAGTTTATCTAAATTAAACTCCATCTGCCACTTCTCAGCCCACTGGCCCATCTGATCAAGATCCCATTGTAATCTGAGGTAACTTTCTGACTGGTAACCACCACCAGTCCTCTCCCTCTAAGAGAACAGCCTTATGGTTAGGTAAGACTATGGTAGCTTTATTTTTAGCTAGTTTCAAGTTCAGTGTGGAAATAAGTGACAACCCCATCAGATTATAATTTGGAAACAAAAGCAGAAATTGCTGGAGAAGCTCAGCAGTTCTGCCAGCACCTATGAAGAGAAATCAGGGTTAACGTTTTGGGTCTGGTGACCCTTCTTCAAGTTTTAATTTGGTCTCATTGGTGCATACTTAACATAATACATGTCCAATAACATCTTGCTAATGAGCTTTCACCCAAGGATGGACTAAGTGAAGATTTTTAAAATTAACAAGATTTAGAACCGGCATTCACACTTATCTTCTCATTCATTAATTAGCTTTTTGTAATCATGATTTGTCCAAAAGTATTCAGTCAGTTCTTCTATAACGTGATGGTTGCATTCTTGTGCAACACTGCAGTATAGAAATGTCATGCTTTAGAAACAGCGCTTAAAGTGTTGGTGATAAAATCGCATTACAGCTAACATACCTTTTAAAAGTTCACACTTTAGAATCAGCTTTCCCAATTCATCAATCATGTTATAGTGAATTCACATTGACAAAACATGCATTATAACATAACGACCTATATTAACAGTTGACAAATACACTCATGCTAATATTCTATTACTGTGAATACAATAACATTCAATATATAAATGACAACAGATCCAGTTTAAGCAAATCATTCTGTGAAATGAGAATTGTTTATACTTGGTGGGTTTTTATATGCTAAATGTTTAGGTGCAATACTATGACTTGATAAAAATTACAATGCAATAAGCACTTACTTTAATCAGCGATTTTGATTTTTATCTTATCACTAATTGGAGGCTGTACCATTAATATCTGGTGCAAAGTCCTGGAATTAGAATATTTATTACGAATGCCAGGTGAATTAATAACCATGTTTTTATTTGAAAGCCCCTTGATTCATATTTCTTGGCTTTATAACCCAATCTGTGAAAACACTGAAGCATCAGTTCATCAGTGGAAATCAGAATGAAGTGATGTGTTTAAAGTACCACTCTTTGATCTTAATTTCTCCTTCAGACAGTGAAGGCAGTTTTCTTCATTCATTCATGTTATTGCATTATTTAGGATAATTGTGTGTGAATTTTTCCAAGTTCAATCAATTTGTTATAGAACATTGAATGATACAGCACAGAACAGGCCCTTTGGCCCTTGATGTTACACTGACCTGTGAACTCATCTAAGCTCATCCCCCTACACTATCCCAGCATCATCCATGTGCTTATCCAAGGTTTGTTTAAATCTCCCTAATGTGGCTGAGTTAATATTGATAGGCAGGGCATTCCACACCCTTACCACTCTCTGAGTAAAGAACCTGCCTCTGACATCTGTCTTAAATCTATCACCCCTCAATTTGTAGTTATGTCCCCTCGATAAGTTTGATTTTTCTTGTTATCTTTTATTACCTTATTCTGGACTTTTTAGATTAAATTAGATTAGATTACTTACAGTGTGGAAACAGGCCCTTCAGCCCAACAAGTCCACACCGCCCCACCGAAGCGCAACCCACCCATACCCCTACATTTACCCCTTACCTAACACTATGGGCAATTTAGCACAGCCAATTCACCTGACCTGCACATCTTTGGACTGTGGGAGGAAACTGGAGCACCCGGAGGAAACCCACGCAGACACAGGGAGAATGTGCAAACTCCACACAGTCACTTGTTTGTAAACATCACAGAAAGTTGTGCTTATTTCTGTGAAGCTGGAAAGTTTCAATACAATGATTTAAACTGCGGATATTTGGTGTTAATATACCTCTACCTGATGAGCCATTTTGACATAAAAGTCATAACTTTGCACAATCATTTTTAATGACTTCAGTTAGAAAAGAAAGACAAGAAACAGACTGACTATATAGTAACTCTGAAGAACAAAATTGTATTTATTTCAATGGAAGATGTCTACAAGTAAGGCTGATGAATTCAGGGCATGTTCAACAACATGGGACTGGGACCTTCCCGGTGAAGGGCTTATATCCAAAATGTCGATTCTCCTGCTCCTCGGATGCTGCTTGACCTGCTGTGCTGTTACAGCATCACATTCTCGACTCTGATCTCCAGCATCTGCAGTCCTCACTTTCGCTACATCATAGCTATTACAGAAACTTGGCAGAGAGATGGACAAGACTCAATTTTTCTGGTTTTCGATGCTATAGGAAGGATGGAAAAGGAGGCAAAAAATGGGGTGGGAGTTGGGAGGGACATTTTTGATGAAGGAATACATTACTGCTGTCACTAAGGAAGGTATTTCAACAAATTTGCCCAGTGAAATTTTATGGGTAGAAAATACAAATAAGAAAGGAACAATCACTTTGATGGGATTGTACTATGGACCCCCCAACAATAAGAGTGAAATTGTGAAACAAATATATAGGCATATTAAGATTGTGATAATGGGGGAATTTTAATTTTCCAAACACTGGGGTTACCATAGTGTTAAAGGTTGGGATGGTAAAGAATTTGTCAAATGTGTTTAAGAAAATTTTATTTGATGTGGATGCTCCTACTAGAGAAGGAGCAAAACTAGACCTTCTTTTGGGCAAGAAGGATGGGCAGGTGACTGAAATAAAAGAATCATGGAATCTACCCAGACCCATTCTCCTACCTATTATTCTATATTTACCCCTGACTAATGCAACTAACTTACACATCCCTGAACACTCTGGGCAAATTAGCTTGGCCAATTCACCTAACCTACACATGTATGGACTGTGGGAGGAAGCTGGAGTACTCAATGGAAATCCATGCAGACACGGGGAGAATGTGCACACTCCACACATACAGTCGCCCGAGGCTGGAATCGAATCCAGGTCCCTGGCGCTGTGAGGCAGCAGTGCTGACCACGGAGCCACCATACCGCCCAAATTAGATTACTTACAGTGTGGAAACAGGCCCTTCGGCCCAACAAGTCCACACCGCCCCGCCGAAGCGCAACCCACCCATACCCCTACCCCTACCCCTACCCCTACATTTACCCCTAACCTAACACTACGGGCAATTTAGCATGGCCAATTCACCTGACCTGCACATCTTTTGGATTGTGGGAGGAAACCAGAGCACCCAGAGGAAACCCACGCAGACACGGGGAGAACGTGCAAACTCCACACAGTCAGTTGCCTGAGGCAGGAATTGAACCCGGGTCTCTGGCGCTGTGAGGCAGCAGTGCTAACCACTGTGCCACCGTGCCGCCCACAAATGTGGGGGAAAACTTTGGGTCTAGTGATCATAATTCTAATATTTCAAAATGGTTATGGAAAAAAGATAAGCCTTCCATAAAAGTTAACATCTTCAATTGGAATAAGGCAAATTTTAATGGTATGAGACAAGAATTTTCAGAAGTTGATTGGAATAAACTGCTTGCAGGGAAAAGTACATCTGACAAGTGGGAGGCATACAAGAATGTGATGACGAGAGTTCAGAGGCATTTTGTTCCTGTTAGAGTGAAGGGTGAGGCTGGTAAGATTGAGGAATGATGGATGAATAAAGATATTGATCAATATAATTATTCGCTGCGTATGTTTTAGATAGGTGGATACTTTGGCATTCAAAACAGTTAAGGGGTGAGGGAAGAGTGAATTCCATGGAATTTCATTCTCGGAAGGCAGGTACCCATATTTCAGCCTGAGTCCTCAGGTGAACAATTGTTACACTGGCAAAGCAGAGCTGAGAGCATGGAACTAGCATTGACTAATTCTGCATTAATTTGTAATCTCTCCCATCCCGTTCCACTTCTCCCCAGTGAGGCAAGAGCAGGAAGCCCTTGTGTCATAGTTACCATTCAGCCTGTGAGGTATAGAGTGTGCTCTGCTCATCACCACCCTCTGTTTCAATTTATAATATATATATACCTGCAGAATTGTGAGCAGTTTTTTTGCCCTTATCGAAGAAAGATATAGCTGCCATAGAGGGGGCACAGTGGAGGCTCACCTGGCTGATTCCTGGGATGTTAAGAGTTAATGCTCTTGTGAGGACTGTCCCATGAAAAGTTATTGAGAACAAGGGGCCTGCATTCTCTACAGCAGTATTGTCCAACCCTTTTGCTAGTGAGCAGATTTCAGGAAGTTAAGCTTTGCCACAACAATCAACATATGTTTGGGGGACAAAATCAATTTAAGAGCGAAAGTTGAATATTTAAATAAATTCTTAATAAAAATGACGGTTTAAAAGTGCTTAGCAGCAGAGCTAACCAATAAGCATTATTTTCTGTTTTTAGTTAAGAAGTAGAGGTAGGGAGAGAAAATGACTAGGTTCCAAATCCTGATCACCAGGGAAGGGGGCAGAAAGCAGGGTGAAGCTCACTCACTCACCAACCCAGTCACTCACCCACTGACCCATCGTTCATTCACCCAGATCTGGAGGTTTGCTCACAATATCACCAAGGAGCATTACCTGTGGCTGTGTAGGCAATGTCTCCCTGGATTCTCATTGCAGAGTGGTTCAGTCGTACAAACTTATATCTTGAACAAAGTCTTGGTGGGCCACATTCTGGTCGACGGGATGCCTGTTGGACAAACCTGCTCTAGAGTTTCGAAGAATGAGAAACTTAAAGAGTTCAGGAAGGGAAGACAGGGTGATTCCTCCAGCTGAGGGGGATAGAACCCAGGGACAACAGTCTCAGAATAAAGGAAAGGCATTTAGGGCTGAGATATGGAAGAATCCCTTCAGTCAGAGGTTAGCAAATCTTTGGAATTCTATATTTGGGATGGTAGGAGGTTTGGGGAGAAACTCAGGCATTGGATTTGAACAGGACAAGATTGCAGTTAGGATTTAGGAATTGTGTGAGGAAATGAAGTTGAGGGAGATGATTAAACATGATTTGGAATGGGGAAGCAGGCTCAAGGGTATATTCCTGCTTTTTCTGGAAAGACATGCCTTGCTGTACTAGAATGACGTTATATTCCTGCGATTGTCCAGCCTACAGGAATGAGCTCATGCTGAATTAGGGACTTTCTGGATTTTATATTTAGGATATGAATCAGATTGAGAAGGCCTAAATTTAAGTGAATTATTTTATGACATCACCCTCCCAGAAAGTAGCCTCTCTTGCTGAGGGCAGTGGATCTGTAAATAAATCCCCATGCAGTGAAAGAGAGAGAATTATTGGCCACGAGATACTAATCTGGATTTAACTTGAACCTGGATCCCAGGGTTGTAAGGATATTGTTAAATTCATTTCAACCCCCTTCACTGTCAAGTTTCTGAAAAGTTGTCTCAGAATTTAGTTAAGGAACAGTAACACGCCTTCAGATTCCGGGCACTCAATGCTGCAGGACTCTCACATGATTATTAGCCATCTGGGTGAGATATATGTAGGATGAACCATCAAAAACTCTGCTGCGTGTTAAAAGAGATGCTGCGTGTTCATAATAGGGGGACTTCGTCCGGTTTGTTCCATGAGTTTCTTTTCTCCAGTGTATGTCCTGTATTAAGTCTGATCCATGGAAGGAGGGATTTGGAAGGCAAGCTGATGCATGACGTCCCGACGAATTTGAGGCTTTGGTTTGAGTCCGACTGAAACACTATGGGTTATTGTGATGTCACAATGGAGCCTGGAGCTGTTGTGACGTCACAGGCCGATGTTACTCGAAGGCAGCGGTTCAGTGAAAGGGGCTCTGGTGGTTAGTACAGCCGCAGCTGTACCATGAAGGGCAGCAAGAGAAACAAAATACTAGAATAAAACCAGCAGCTACTGGAACTCTTGGTGCTTTACAAAATATTATCAGTGCTGTGAGTATAAAATAACGCCAAAAGAAGTTACGTGCATTTTCATTAAAATGCATATAATTACGTCTGCAGCATGATTGAATCACTGTCATTTCTCCAGCCACCTTTTCATACTAAATTCTTATATAGATGGCACAGGGCATTGACAGTTCAGTGCATGAAGCAACTGAATGATTGAGATATAGGTTGATGCAAGTGAATTCCCAAGTCACAAGTTCCAGTCCTATATTGTGGTAATGCCAAGCAAGCAAAATAGATGAGAGCTGCAGCCGATGAAATCATTTCTGAGCTGGTGGTTGGCGAAAATGAAAGTCATTTCAGCTCAGGAGCTTTTTAAAATTCTTTCATGGCATGTTGACGCGGCTGTGTTACTCATCCCATTGCTCTGGAGAGGGTGATGGTGAATTGTTGCAGTCCATGAAGTGTAAGAGCAGCAACATTGCTGTTTAGGGAGGCAGTTCCAGGATTATGACTCATTAACACTCCAAGATCAGTGATATGTTTCTTGACTTTGATGGGAATTTGCAGGTGGTGATGTTTCCATGATTCCTTGACTTCTGGATGGTAAAGTGCATGGATTTGGAAGGTGCTGTTGGAGAAGCCTTTGTGAGTTCTTGTAGTGCATCTTGTAAATTGCACACAGTGATTGTTGAAGGTTATGGATGTCAGTCAAGTGCTTTCCTGGATGGTGTCAAATTCTTGAGTGTTGCTGGAGCTGTTCTCACCTAGGCAAGTAGGAGTATTCCACCACATTCTGTACTTGTGTCTTGCGATTGTTGAACAATCTTTGAGGAGACAGAAGTATTTGCTGCTGAAATCCTAGCCTCTGATCTGCTCTTATAGCCACTGCATTTACTGTTTGGTCCAGTTCAAATTCTGATCAACAGTAATCCTAAGAATTTTGATAGTGGGAGATTCAAATATGGTAATGCCATTGAATGTCATGTTGGTGAGGGTTAAATGATCCTTTGGGGAAGATGGTTATTGTCTGGCAATTTTCTGATGCGAATATTATTTTTCTCATTCCAAGGCTGGATCTTGTCTAGGTACTTCCGCATAACGTGTTACATCTAACTGGGGTAATTCACTGGAAATCAAGTCTCACTATTGCCAGAGTTGTCACTAAAGATACAAATTTTATCCAAGTATGCAAATTCCTCAATTTACCAATAGACTCATGTTAACAAAAAAAAAGGACAGGTTTCTGCACTTTTACAACAAAAACGACTATCTATTAAGAATAAATAGATTCTAAGCATAGGTAAACTATGAACCAACAACATATAATCTGCATATTAAACTCTTAATCCTCTTCACAGGAGGCACAGGCTGACAGGTTCACAAATTATAAAGTTTCTGACTTATCGGTTAAACACAACAGCTTGCAGCAACTAATGGGAGAAAACAAATGACTTTCCTCAGCTTACTGGAGTCAATCATGTTAGTCCATGGACATCTCTTCAGGAGTTCCTCAGGTTAGTGTCCTGGGCCCAATCATTTTCAGCTGCTTCAGCAATGACCTTCCCTCCATCATAATGTCAGAAGTGGGGATGTTCCCTGATGATTGAGCATTGTTCATCACCATTTGTGACACCTCGGAAAGTGATGCAATCCATGTTCAAAAGTAATAAGATCTGGAAAATACCCAGGCTTGGGTTGACAAGTGACAAGTAACATTTGTGTGGCACAAATGCAAGGTAATATCCAGCTCCAGTAAAACATAATTGAACCATCACCCCTTGATATTTAACAGTGTTACCATTGCTGAATCTCCCACTATCAGTATCCTGAAGGTTACCATTGACCAGAAACTCAACTGGACTTGCTACATTAACACAGAACAACTTAGAGGCTAGGAATACTGTGGCGAGTTACTCACCTGCTCACTCCCCAAAGCCTGCTTATCATCTACAAGTCACAAGTTAGGATTGTGATGGAATAATTCCCACTTGCATGGATGGTTACAGCTTCAACAACACCCAAGAAGCTTGACACGATTCAAGACAAAGCAGCCCATTTGACTGGCACCATTTCCACAAGCATCCACTCCCTCCACCGCTGACGCTCAGTGGTAATAGTGTATACTATCTATAAGATGCATTGCCGGAATTCACTGAAGATCCTAAGGCAGCACTTTCCAAACTCCAACCAACTTTCATCTTGAAGGACAAAGGCAACAGACACACGGGAACACTGTCGCCATCTTGCAAGATCACCTTCTACCCACTCACCATCCTGATTTATTGCTGTTCTTTCACTGTTATTAGGTTAAACTCCTGGAACTTCCTCCCTAAGGGCATTGTGGGTCACTCTATAGTATGTGAACTGCAGTGGTACAAGGAGGCAGCTCACCACCACTTTCACAGAGGCAACCAGGGATGGGTAATGACATCAGAGTCTAGATTAGTGTGTTGCTGGAAAAGCACAGCAGGTCAGGCAGCATCCGAGGAGCAGGAAAATCAACATTTCGGGCAAAAACCCTTCATCAGGAATCAAGGCGAAATGTCGATTTTTCCCGCTCCTCGGAAGCTGCCTGACCTGCTGTGCTTTTCCAGCACCACTCTAGTCTTGACTCTAATCTTCAGTATCTGCAGTATCTACTTCAAAATTTATAAACTACTTCAGAATGGAATTAACGCCCACTTAATGATCTCGTCCTACTGATGGAACCCAACAGCTAGTGGTTAGCTTACAATGCATGAGGGAACGCATGTAACATATCTTATCACCTTTGACTGTGGGCTTCCAAATGAATCTTTTACTCAGAAGGACCTACAGGCCTGAGTGAGGGGCCTGGTGTCAGGAAGCAGGAGTTAGTGAGGAAGGGGTACTGATGTGACCCACTCTGCTGCCCTTGTTCTTTTTGCGAGAACTCCTTTCTGCCAGCATTTACTTTTACCTGGGTCCCTTCTCAATAGGAAGCCTTATGTAAGTGTCTCACTGGTGGTCTCTCGCAGATGACGATGAGTCTCCCACCCTCTCAGGATGAGTCTGTAGGTGACTGTACAGTCCGATGTGGGTTCCGTGGACACTGTTACACTTGGGGCAGAAAGAGGTTGTGGGAAGGGGTGGGTGGGGTAGTCGTGTGATAGCGCACTTCTTTTGCCTAGCTTCCACTTTTTCCTGATGGCAAGTGTCGAGGTGCTCGATCCCTTCCCGCACTGCTCCTCCATTTTGGATGGTCTTGGGCCAGTGATCCCCACTGTCTGCGAGAATGCCGCACTTCACCAGTGAGGCCTTGAGGGTATCACTGAAGCGCTTCCTCTGTCCACCTGGTGCTCACCTGTTGCTTTGGAGCTGGGAATACAGAGCCCCCTTGGGGAATCTTGTGTTCATCAGGTAGATGACATGCCTAGCCCAGTGCAGCCGATCAAAGGTGGTCAGTACCTCAATGCGGGGGATGTTGGCCTAGTCTAGAACGCTAGTGTTGGTTCATCTGTCTGCCCAGCGGATTTGCAGGATCTTCTGTAGGCAGTGTTGGTGTCACTGCTCCAGTGCCTTGTGATTTCTACTGTAGACAGTCCACACCACAGAGCCACATAGGAGGGATGGAACCACCACAGCTCTGTACACCATGAGCTTAGTGTTGGATCTGATGTTGTTGTCCTCGAACACCTTTTTTTCTGATGTAGTACCAGCAGCAGCTATCGTCTGCTCAGTGAGGATTCTGACTAGCTAGCAGCTCTCAGTGGTGGCATACTTACCTCTAGGTGCCTTGGTCCTGGGGATAGACCCACTGCTAGCTTGTGGGTTGCCCAAGGAGCACAAGAAGCAGTGGGTCTTTGAGAAAAGTGGTAATGTGAGAGCCTGGCTCTCCAGGTAGCAGCTGAGACTCCATCTCCTTCATAGGAATCCAACCTCTTTGTTGGACAGATAACTTTTGCAGAAGCACTGCTATAGCAAGATTGAAAACAAATACCAGCTGAACAGAGAGTAAAAGCCCTTACATTTAATATATTGTACAGAAAAATATCCAGGATCGGAACAGCAATATAGGTTCATTTAATCCCCTTAATTCTTTGAAAGCCAGCAGACCAGTAAAATTATGTTGATGTTGCTACAGTTTATTGAAAACATTGGTGTAAAGTTATTGTCCAATGTGCCTGGTAGACTAGTAGGAGACAATTGTATTAAAGGAAAAAGCTGTTTTGCTGGTTTGCTCAGCTAATGGCAGTATTCCATGGTTGATTGATTGTACCCTCACAACTTAGTCTCCTATGATAACACTGTTTTGTTACAGTAGGTGGATGTCTATAAGAGCGTTATTGCACCAGACGTCAAACCTACTACATCCCATCAGTTCATACAGTAATGTATTTGTCAATGCAAGCAAAACGTTCTGCAGCAGTGCTCCTTTATGTAGGAACTAGAAATGTACGTTACATCTTGCAAGCCAGACAAAAACATCATTTATGTCGACTCCCTGCTTCTTGTGATCCAGTCAATCTTTTATCCATCCACTTCTGTTACTAGAATACTATAAGCATCTATTTATTATTATAGCTTTTTATTAGACACTTCATCAAATACCTTCTGGAAATCTAAGTACAGTACATCATGTATCAATTTTTAAGAACAAATGGTAAAATCTGTCAGGACCCAGGAAGTTGTCAGCCTGCAGCTCCTATAGTTTACTCAGTACTGGTTCCCTGGTGATTGGACTTGTCCTGAGGTCCAACTCTCTTCCATTTTCTGATTTACAGCCATCCCTGAGATGCTGCTTACACCCTCATTAGCAAAGACTATTACAAAAAATGCATTAAATTAACCTGCTTTCTCTTGATTTTCCATAATCAATTTACATTTATATTCTTTCATGGGATGTCTGCTTCACCCAATGTACCTGGTAGACTAGTAGGAGACAATTGTATTAAAAGAAAAAGCTGCTTTGCTGGTTTGCTCAGCTAATGGCAGTATTCCAATATTTATTCCCTATTCCAAATTACTGTTGAGAAGGTGGTGGTGAGTCGAATTCTTGAACAGCTACAGTCCCATTCAGAGCAGGTACACCCACAGTGCTGTAATGGTGGCAATTCCCAGATTCTGACCAAGTGACTTTGGAGAAATGATGGGATATTTCTAAGTCAGGATTGTAAGTGGCTTGAAGGTAAACTTACTGGTGATAGTGTACCCATACATCAGCTACCCTCATCTTTCTAGATAGTTGGGTTTGTGGGTTTGGAAGATGCTAAGAAACCTAAATAAGTTTCTGCAGTATGGTATTTTGTACATTATTGCTGCTGTGCATTGGTGATGTTTGTGGATGTTTTGCCAAGCAAGCAGGTAATCTTGTCCTAATGGTGTCAAGCTTGTTGAGTGGCATTGGAGCTGCACTCATCCAGGTGAGTGGTGGTATTCTGTCAAACCCCTGACTTGTGTCATGTAGATGGTGCGCAGGTTCTGGGGAGTCAGAAGGTGAGTTACTCAAATTATTCCTTGAAAATATATGAGGGAGATTTCTAGAATAGTAGATTGAAGAATCAATTAGAGAATGAACGATGTAAGGATCTAGTGTTCAGAAATGAAAAAGGTCTAATTAATAATTACATTGTGGTAATTCTCCCCTAAAAGATTAACAATGCATGGAATTTAACATTAATTTTGAAAGTGGTCTAATTCTACCCGAAACTAGGGTCTTAAATAAAACAAACCTCAAAAGTATGAGGGCAAATTGGTTGCGGTAGATTAGGGAACTATGTCAAAACGTATGACAGCAGACAGGTAATAGCTAGCATTTAAAAAGTTAATACATGGTTTAGAACAGATTTTAAACTGCTTAAAGCACAAAACCCAGTAGGAAAGGCCATCTAATTACACCTAACAAGAGAAATTAAAGATTGCAATTGATCAAAGGAAGGGGTTTGTAGAGTTACCAAAAATAGTAAGTTGGAGGACTGAGAACATCTTACAACTCATTAAAGGATGACCAAAAACTGATAAAGGAAGAGATAACAGAATATGAAAGTGAACTGGTGAGAAATATGAAAATAGGTAGGTACAAATGTTGGCCAATTATAAGTGAGACAGAAAAATTTATAAGGGAGAAGAAGGGAATAACAGAAAGACCAACTAAATCCTTTCTGTCTGTCTTCATGCAGAAAATATACAAATTCTCCCAGAAATACTAGAGAAGCAAGGGACAAGCAAGAATAGTGAATTAAACTACGTTAAAATAATAGTCCCGGCGAAATTAATGGGACTAAAAAATTAATAAATTGCCTGCTTCCTGATGAACTACAACCCAGAATGTCTTAAAGTTGTGACTGTAGGGAAAGTGGCCATTGCGGGCACTTTCCAAAATACTCCAGATTCCAGGAATGGTTCTTGCAGATTGAAATGTAGCAAATGTAGCCCCATTATTTAAGAAAGGAAGACGGGAGGAAATGGGAAACTGCTGGCTTGTTAGCCTGACATTAGCAGTAAGGAAAATGTGGGAATCTGTTATAAATGATGGGATCAGTTGTCATTTTGAACATTATGGTGGGATTGGGGAGAATCAGCAAGGATTTCTCAAAGGGAAATTATATTTCAAGGAACTATTACAATTTCTTGAGTATGCAACTAGCAAAAGAGGTAAGAGGAAACCAATGTATGAAGCACATTTTAAAATTTTCAGAAAGCTTTTGATAAGGTCCCACTGAAGACATTACTTTGTCACCATGAGGGAACAGGTTTTCTCAGCAACAATGAGCTGAGTAGTTGAGAGGCAGGAGCTTAAGAAGGAGGCTGGGAATGAGGAGGAAGAAGAAGAGAGGCTGCAGTCTTGGGGTTGCCCCTTTCTGCCCAGGCTGTACATGAATGAATAACTTATGAGCAATGGCAATAACCTTTTGTAAAGTTAAAGCACATGGGTCTGGAGGCAATATACTGGCAGAGATTGAGAATTTATTAATCGACAGTAAACAGATGGTAGGACTAAATGGGTCATTCTCAGGTTTGCAGTCTGTGACGAGTGAGATAGCTTGAGCACAATCTCTCTGTGGTTTGGCTGTGGGGACTAAATGTAATATCTTCAAGTGACACAAAACTAAATGGGAATGTAGTTTACAAGGAAAATGCAAAGCACATTCAAGAGTTTTTGAACAAGATAAGTCAGAGGTCATGCACTTAGTAAACGGAATATACTGCAGGAAGATGTGAAGTTGTCCACTTTGGTAGGAAAAATAGAGATGATGATCACTTTTCAAATAATGAGATATTGGGGAAGTGTTGAAGTCCAATGAGACCTATGTGTCCTTGTTCACAAGACACTGAAAGCAAATCTACAGGTGTAGCAAGCAATTAGAAAGATAAATAGTTGTCTTTATTACAAGAGTATTTGAATACAGGAGTAAAGAAGTCTTACCGCAATTATATAAAGATTTGGTGAGACCACTTGTGGAACATTGAGTCCAGTATAAGTTTCCTTAGATATGGGAGCACGCTTGCACTACACAGCACTCTGTAGAGTAGTACTACATTGTCATATAGGGGAGATTAGTGTACATCTCTGTGTGAAGCATGCTAACTTCCTCTTGTTTACTGTTGTCAGATATAAGCTGACAAAGTAACCATGAAGGTCAGTGTGGGATTTCAGGGTGTGGTGTAAGGTTCTGATAGCAAGCACGTTACATCCTAGGTATCTCAAGTGAACTTGATCATTTACAGTAACAAAATGGAGTTCCCATCCCTCAGCGTGCTGCTGGTTTATGACCACGGGTGGACCATGCTGCGGATCAATGGCAGATATCCTGGCTATGGTCATGGTAGATTTATTTTGCAGCAATCCCCTGGGCTAGCTCTATTTCAGCCACCATGAGGTGTCATATGATAAGCGTTATCTACTCAAGGCACTCCATTTTGGAACTGAAAATGTGTTGCTGGAAAAGCGCATCAGGTCAGGCAGCATCCAGGGAACAGGAGAATCGACGTTTCGGGCATAAGCCCTTCTTCAGGAAACGTCGATTCTCGTGTTCCCTGGATGCTGCCTGACCTGCTGCGCTTTTCCAGCAACACATTTTCAGCTCTGATCTCCAGCATCTGCAGACCTCACTTTTTCCACTCCATTTTGGAACCCCTGTACACGTACACAGCAGCTTATGTGGGCTGTGTTGCCACAGGGATGTTTCAAAACAGACATTTGATGTTCCAATTCAGGACACTGCTTCTGCTGACTGGGCTGTTTTGGAGTGGCCCTGAAATACTTCACGAGTAGATTTCAAGATTGTCAACTTTCATTTTGCCACCATGAGGGAACAGGTTTTTTCATTGACAATGAGCTGAGAAGTTGACAGGCAGGAGCACGAGGAGGAAGAGGAAGAGAAGCTATATCCTTGACTGCCCCTTTCGGCCTAGGCTGTACATGAACAAGAAATCTATGGGCAATGGCAGTAACTTTAACCCTAGTTTCCCTTCCAAAACACTTCAGTAATCAGCACATCACGCTCTTTCCCACGAAGCTCAAGTAAAACACAATTCGGAATATATATTCCAAAACAAATGTATAAATTATGTCATTCCACAATGCACATGTGGCTCAGCACTATAGGGTAGTATAAAAAGGACCAGAAGAACAATAGTGATAGGTAATTTGATAATTGGGTGAATAAGTAGGTATTTCTGTGACTGCAGATGTGAATCTAGGATGGTGCATTGCCCCTCTGCTGCCAGGGTCATGGCTGTCACTGTGTAGCAGCAGAACATCCTGAGTGGGGATGGTAAATAGTCAATAGTATCATCGTCTTTGTCTGTCTGAAATTACATAGGTAAGAAGAGGTGATCCTGCAGTCAGAATTAACGGTGCCAGGTAGGAAATTAGCAAACAGAAAATCAAACCTAGTCATCTCTGGATTACTGCTGGTAACACTTACAAGTCAATTTGGAAATAGATGAAGGTGTGGCTGGAGAAGTGGGGCAGGAATGAGGGCTTTAGATTCTTAGGATATTGGGACTGACCTCAGGAGAAATGTTACCTGTACAAGCTGGAATTTTTAAACCTGAACAGAACCTTAACTGAGATCCCCACAAGACATCTTGTTAGTACTATTCAGTGAGGTTTAATTAATTTGGTAGGGCAATAATAACCAAATAATACTGGGAGAGATAACACTAGAATATATGTGGAAACATGATGCTTTGGCTATCTCCAAATTTAATGGATGCTACAAGTGATGCATGTTGTTGACTGAGCACAGAATGGTCTTGGTAATAATTACAATTCTGTTGTATTTAACGTAATGGAGCTTAATGCAGACTCAGAACCAACATGGATTCTTTCCGAAATATTACCTTACCTAAGATCTTCCCAACTTGTTTTGTTGGAAATGTTCCAAAGAGTGTGGAGATAAAAACAATTGATAATGATCACCAGCACCTGAGTACTTTCTCAATATAACAGGAAAGTTTACCTCCTAGCTGCAACATTCTAACTGAGACAAGGTTCAAGTTTCTTCTGGTTTCATTGAACCATTCCCAAATAAAGTTCAAACCTTCATCTCTAGATTTTCTTTTCAATCCTTATGGGCAGCATCTCTTTTTAAGTAGTATTCATAGTGAATGTGTTTACAGCATTAAAGTCCAATAAGCATTTGTATTGGCAGGTAATTTACAAATAACCAATGACAGCTTAGGCTGAGAGAAGACCATATCAATACTTGTGAAAGGAGCACAGCATTATTTTCCTCATGACTGGTCACACTGTGAATCTCTACCCTTGCGAGACTGATCGCTCCAGAAGTGTGGCGCCCTGTCAACCAGCATGTTATTTAGCCTGAGATGGTCTCTCGTATCAGTCTTCATTGGAGCAGTGTATATTATTGGATGTGATTCAAGAACAAACCCAAACGGTTTCAGCAACAGTAAGTTCAGTGTTGTACTGTGCTTGTAAAGATTAATTACTGCTGGCCAAAATATTGAAGTTGTTCAATGTAATTTTCTTCCATAAGACAGGTTACTGCAAAATGGCACAATGGAGGAAAGGTTTACTTATACAAAAAAAGCGATACCACAGAATGTCACGGGCACCGTGCCATTGGTCAAAGGTTTTGTCTCTACAGCAGTTGCTGTGATTTGTTTTGGCAGTAATTTTGTTCCAGTGAAGAAAATTGATACAGGAGATGGTAAGTTGCCTTCCAAGAATTTACTTTAGTCTAGTAATTGCCTGATTTTGATGACATTTTGTCAGCTAAGAAAACCCAGGTCTTGATGTACTTGTTATTTCATTAGCTTTTACAATTCACTTTGTGCAGATGTAATGACTTCACACCATTGATCACCTAATTGTACATCTTTACACACAAATGTTGTCTTTTATTTCTGGCAGACAACATGCAGAATATTTTTCCAATTGATCTATCTGTTTCAAGTTGGTTATTCTGCTTTTGGCAAGTGACACAATGAATATCAAACATCTTAAACTTAATTGTTGTTTATGGTGTACTGAAAATAAGTTTGAGTGTTTAACATATTTCAGGCTCCAGGAACTATGGAAACAGGTAAGACCACTGTGGTAATAAAAGCCAAATACTGCGGTATGCTGGAAATCTGAAATAAAAACAGAAAATGCTGGAGGAACTCAGCAGATCTGGCAGTATCTCTGGAGAGCCTCTTTCAAGTCCAATATGACTGTTCTACAGTGACCTGACCTCTACAAGTTTAAATTGTAGAGACTTCCATAAGTACAGCACCCTCTGAGTGAAATGGTTTTACCTCCTCTCAGTCCAATATGGACTACCACATGTCCTGGGACAGTATATTTGAGTTCTGGGTCTCCCAGCTATGGGAAACATCACCCATGCCCTGTGCAGCCCTGTCTGAATTTGAGGAGATTGCCTTTCATTCTTTTCAACTCCTGTGAATTCAGATCCAGTCAACCAAATCTCTCCTCATTGTTATGGACCAGACTAAACCCGCTTAAAATATATTAAGAAGATATAACCTAAATTTCTTCTTATTTTGAAGGTAAGTGTAAGGCATTATATTCCAGATGCAATTCAATTGGCCAAACTACTTGACATTAAGCAAAGCACATTTTATTTTTACACTATAATTACAATACAGATAAAATAAAAATAATTAAAAGAATTGGCTTAACTGTAACTCTGAAAATGCTTAACAAAATAATATATATATAGACTACTAATTAACTATTCCAATATAGTAACATTCCACAAACACACCTTTGTCAAAGGCAAATTTAATGAATTAGATCGTCTCACATGAAATTCTAGCAGCAGGAAGAGATTCACAGTTTTTAGATGTAATGGAGAGAGGAATAAGAGTTTCCACATCCAGCTTCAAGATCCTAGCAGCTGCTATGAAGGCTAAAACTAAAAAATCATGGTTCTGTGGGAGCTTGACGCCACCCATTCAGGCTGCTTCTATTGTTCCATCGCTCGCATTGATAGCCACCTTGAATGGCTTTATGTAATTAGGTGTAGCTAACACTGGAGCAGTGGCTAACACAGCTTTCAGACTGTCAAATACCTTCTGACATTCCTCAGTCTACTGAGATTTTCTGCAGTTCTTCAATAAGTTAGTCAGTGGAGTAACCACGCTGCTAAAATTTGGAATAAACATCCAACAAAAACCATACAGTCCCAGGAATTGTAATACTTCCCTCTTTGCCAATGGTTTGGTAAACTCCCCAAAACCTTTATTTTCATATTCCATGGGGGTCTTTTGTTTGGCCCAGAAACATGACTTGGGCTTTTTTTAACTTTTCTTTCCCCTTCATGGTTTCCTTTCTACCCTGTGGTAAGCTATCTTTGGTATCTTCAATGCAATCTCCTTCTCCTTTACCACCTGTCGATTATTTTTCCCCCAATTTCTATCCTTCACGGACTGAAATTGATGTTGGAAACCAAACTTTGATTTATGAACCAACTCCTAATCATCTTCCAATTCTAGTGCTAATTATTCAGTCTTATCTCTCTGCTCTTCCACATGAGTTCTCATCACTTCAGGAAGTGAATGTTTGAGCTCCTCCAAAATAATCATCTCCGTAATAGTATCATACGTTTGATCTACTTTCAATGTCCTTATCTACCTATCAATATTACCTTGTTTGAGCCTTTCAAACTCTATGTATATTTGACTGGGTTCCTTCCTGAGATTCCTGAACTGTTGCCTGTAGACTTCTGGTACTTGCTGATATGGGGTGGCACGGTGGCTCAGTGGTTAGCTCCGCTGCCTCACAGCACCAGGGTCCCACGTTTGATTCCAGCCTCAGGCGACTGGCTGTGTGGAGTTTGCACATTCTCCGCGTGTCTGCGTGGGTTTCCTCCGGGCGCTCCGGTTTCCTCCCACAGCCCAAAGATGTGCAGATTAGGTGAATTGGCCATGCTAAATTGCTCATAGTGTTAGGTGCATTAGTGAGAGGGAAATGGGTTTGGGTGGGTTACTCTTCGGAGGGTCGGTGTGGACTGGTTGGGCTGAAGGGCCTGTTTCCACACCATAGGGAATGTAATCTAATATGGCATTTGCACCTCATTGTAATCCTCACATGTCTCCACTGATAATGATGCAAACACTTTACTAGCTCTTTCTACCAATTAGATTTCCATGGGCCATTTCATAAGACAAAAGAGTAGAAGTTAGACCATTTGGCCAATCAAGTCTGCTCTGCCATTCAATCAAGGCTGATAGATTTTTCAAACCCATTTTCCTGCTTTCTCCCTATAACCTTTGATTTCCTTGACAATCGAAAACGTAACTATCTCTGTTTTAAATATACTCAATGACCTGCCCTCCACAGTGTTCTGTGGCAATGAATTCCACAGATTCACCACTTTCTGGCTAAAGAGGTTTCTCCTTATCTCCGTTCTTAAAGGTAAGGTTGTGCCCCTGGGTCCAAGTCTCTCTTGCCATTGGAAACATCTTCCCAATGTCCACTCTGTCCAGACCATTCAGTATTCTGTAAGTTTCAATCAGATCCCCCCTCATCCATCTAAACTCCATCAAGAACAGTCGCAGAGTCCTCAAACTTTCCTCATGTTAAGGTTCCTGGGATCTCTGTGAACCTCCGATGAATACACTCCAGGGTCATTACATTCCTCCTGCGGCATGGGGTCCAAAACCGCTCACAATATTCTAAATGTGGTGTGACCAGAGCTTTATGAAGCCTCAGAAGTACATCTCACGACGAATGATGGCATTGTATTTGCCTCCCTAACTACTGTCTCAATCTACAAGTTGACATTAAGCAAAACCTGGACTAGGACTCCCAAGTCCCTTTGCACTTCAGATTTCTGAGCTTTCTCCCCATTTAGAATATAGTTCATGTCTCTATTCTTTCTAACAAAGTGCGCGACCTTACACTTGCCATAGTATTTCATCAGCCACTTCTTTGTCCACTCTGTTAACCTGTCTAAATCGTTTTGTAGCCTCCCTGCCTCCACAAGGTAGTAACCTGTCCCTCCACCTATCTTTCTATTTCTATTCTGTGATACGCAGTATGGCAGCTAACAAATTGTAGAAAAGTTCCTTAATTTTTTTAACTAGATATGGACTACCCACAGAGATTCAATCAGATAAAGGGTCACATTTTACACCAAAGTTATTCAGATGAGTTATCAAATTAAACCAGACAGTGAGGACATTCTCAAAGACTGGGATAAATTATTGAGCTATCTTCTAGAGAAAAATTGAAAATGACCTGAAAGATTTATAACACTCACATGGAGAATAAATGTGGGTATAAGGTGGCAAGTACTAAACTAATTACGCATGATGTAGATTTAGGAAATGTTCCAATGAAGCAACATCCTTATAGACTTAACCCTGTAAAGTTGGCGCAGGTTCAAAAGGAGATTGAACACATGCTGAAAGAGAATATAACTGAAGCGAGTTGTAGCAAATAGAGCTCCCCCATCGTTATGGTACCAAAAGCTGATGGTACCCAATGATTATGTGTGGACTATCGCAAAGCCATGCCATTTGGTATGAAAAATGCACCATCCACATTTCAAAGACTAACCAATTAAGTCATTTTGGGATTGTCCAATTGTGAGGTGTACACCATCGATCTGGTGATTTACAATCACAAATGGAACGACTATTTGGAGCATTGATTGGAATTGTTCAACTGACTTCAGCAGGCAGGCTTGGTGATAAACCTGGATAAGAGTGAGTCCTGGACCATATCATTGAACATGGACAAATGGGCCCATAGAAGGTGAAGACATACCATCAACGAAGGAGGCTGTGCTATGATGTCTGGGACTGAATGAGTTTATCAAAAGTTCATAATGAATGTTAGTAGTGTGGTTGCTCCACTGACTAACTTATTGGAAAAGTGCAGAAAATCTCAGTGGAAGAATTTACAGCATGATTTCTCCACTGGTTGATAGGTGGCTAACAACGTGAGTGATGGTTGTGTCGGTGATGTACTGTTGTAAGAAGACAATAAGAGGATAGAAAGATCTATTGGGTATTTTTTCCAGAAAACTGAATAATTATCAACAGAAATATGCCATGATTCTTGAGAAGAAGACCTTGAATTTGGTGTTGATATTGCAATATTTCAACATTTTATGTTGCCAGTAATGTGTTTGAGGCAATTGTATATACTGATCATAACCCGTTAAAGTTTTTAGAAAAATCTAAGGATGAAAACACCAGACTGCTTGGATGGAGCTTATTATTGCAGCCATGCAATTTGAAAATTATATACGTGGCAGGATGAGATAATATAATTGCTGATGTGAGGTTGCGACTTACATGAAGGAAGATGGATGTGCTGGGTGGGGAGAAAACAGGCAGAAAGGGACTATAGTAGTGAATGGTTGCATGCTTAGTGTCAATGTAAACTATATGCATTGTAGTGCACTGACAATGTAAGACTAAGGGTTTTTTGAAAAAGGAAGTCATCTTTGTATATTGTTGGTTCATTTTTTAAGTGCGGATATGTGATGATACTATAGTTTTCAGAGGTGAACTTTAGTCTGGTTTCTTTCATGAAGATAAGTTGAGACAGAAGTATCAAGAAGTCTGCTCCAAAGTCAATAAGGTAAGCAATTTGTGAAGCACTATTTTTAAAAGTTCTAAGAATAGAAGCAGCCTGAATGGGTGGGATGAGGCTCCCACAACTCCAGGATTTTCTTTTTCAGTTTTTCTTTCCTAGCCTTCAATAGAAGTTGCTGAGATCTTGAAGCTGGATGTGCAAATTCTTATTCCTCTCTCTGTTACAGCTAAAAACTGGGAATCTCTTCCTGCTGCTAGAATTGCATGTGAGACAACTTGTCTTACTGAATTTGCCTTTGCCAAGTGTGTGTTTATGGGATGTTACTATATTGGAACAGTTAATTAGCAGTAATTAATATGTATTATTCTGTTTGGCATTCTGATAGAGTTACAGTTAAGCCAATTCTTTTATTTTTGTTTTGTCTATATTTTAATTATAGTGTATGAATAAAGTGTGTTTTGTTTCAAGCCTGGTAGTTTGACCAATTGAATTAATCACAAAACATGCCACATTCCATGAATGCATTTAAGAAAACTTATAAAACTAAGTCTACAGCAGTACCTCTTAGGTATAAAACAGCAGAGAAAATAAAATAAAAATAAAGATTAAAAATGAAGTTTACTTCAGTACCTGAGCAGAGAGCTGTTTTAAAAGATGATGATCTTTGACTCTAAGGTGCAGACACAATGGCACCAACTCTAGCAGCACAATCAGAGTCTTGCTGATGATGTAGTGACGTGACTCATGTGGTGATGTGAGAGCTGCAATGATATGAAATGTGATTAGGAACTAAAGGCTGTTAAAACAGGAAATTATACTTTTTTAAATGAGGTAAGAGAATATGAAAAATATTGAAAGGGAAGACTTAAAATGAGGTCTCTTTGTAATACGCTCAACCAAAAATCAATAAGTCGATTACTTGTGCAACTCGGGCATTGTTGCTCAGTATTCATAAAGACAGAGGTTATAACATACTTGTCATGCTTCTGCAACAACAAAAGTGTTACCACAATCCACAGACAAACAGTTGGGTCAATATTTATAAAAAGATATTTGACAACTATTCTTCTTGATCAATATACATTATTTTTGGAGTATACTGCATTCACAAATTTTGCTGAGGTCTTGAACTCCGTGTTCTACAGGTCTATTTTTCCAGTGGATTTTTTGTACTGCAGTGTGGGTTGTCTCACTGGTGGTCCATCTGATTCAGCAGTGTCCACAGTTCTGGCCTCTCACGATGCTGGGTGGATTTCTGTGGGCTACAGGTATGATTAATTGCAAGTTGATTTACTTCTATATCTGAAACAAAAAGTCCTTTCTGTATTTGACATGTGTGTGGATGTCTTTCTAGATTGCGAGTGGAAGGAGGGGAAATGTTTTGATTCTCAAATTGATATCCAAGCAGAAGCTTGAAGGTGTAATACAACTGCAGTCGTGACCTTAAAATTGTGCTTTACTTTGAGGGCACTGACTGGTGCACATAAGTACAGTGTAACACTTTTTTGAGAGAGTATTTGATAAAATTTAGGGCAATACGATGAACATTGATCTTCTGATTGTTGACTGTGAATGTTATTACTGTTATATCTTTGATTGTTTTGACATTCGTTACTTAAATGACCTATAAATCAGCATAAACTGAGCTACATGGGAAAGTTTCAAAAATCATATGGGCTGCACTCACTGTGGATTGTGAGCTTGTTGCTGTCTCTGGGTGCCATGAGTGAACATTGATTCTATTTCTTTAACTTCAATGCTGCTTACTTTGATAAGCCATAACCTCTTACCCCGCCAAAACAAATGCATTGTATTTGTTCATCTTAATTTCATATTAACATCTAATTTATCCACACAATGCAAGTGAACATCACAATATGCAAATGCAATTTTAATATTAGGAATGTATTCTAATTCAATATTGTGAAAATATGTATGATCTCCATATTCATTTTAGTTTGGGAAAGTGCACTTTGTAAAACCTTTTGCTTTTTCCTAAACATACGTCAAATTTATTTACATTCGACAGTTTCCTCTCCCCAGAAGCTTCTCCTTAGTGCAGAGGCTGTCTGAGCCAGTCATTTCCTCACCTATTACTAACACGTACAATTTCTGATAGGCCTCACTTTCTCATGGGCTGGAGTGTAATTTTTGGGTGATATTCTTCCTTCCCATGGTACTGAAGCCAACATTAACTTCCTTATTTTAGCATGGATTAGGACATCAGGGAAGAATAGTAGCAATATATCAGAAATCCAATATCTGTTTAATATAAACAATGGTTTTCATGAATAATTTTCATTTTTCAGGAAATATCACAGTTATTCCTATCTTGAAAACAGTTGGGCTTGGCATGGGAGGTTTAATCTGGGCTACCTTTAGCCTTTTAATGGGCTGGGCTAGTTCAAGGTAGGTAAATGCCTTTATAGTTATATTCACTTGATGGATTATATAATTAATAAGTTGTTCATGTAGATGTAATTGGCAAAGAATCCTGCAGTCAGTGTTGTTTCCAATCTTATGGGAAAATAAAACTGCACGGTTTCAGAGTGATTGTGTTTGGTTTTGAGTGGAGGCAAAGAATTCAGAATTGTTCAGGTCTCAAATAGGATTTAAGGTTTGAAGAAGTTTATTCTTCCTAAAAGAGCAGTAAACATTAGACACATATATATGGTAAATGTGACTGAAGCTGTGACAATAAGCTACTTTGATGAAGATGTGGGCAGCTTTCTTCTGGAGAAATGCTGGTGGCATTAGATTAACTACTGACTGAGATGGTGAAACACAGTACAGTAAGTTGTAATTTCAGCAGCAGTTCTACTGTATTAGCACAGCTGCAGTGGAACAGAATGCACATCATCAATGTAGAGGCTGTATTAAATCATGGAAATTGGATCATTTCCATAGTTGGAGTCAGCTCCCAAAGTTTACATGAGTACTTCATTGGCACATGACCTCATCCATCCTAGAAAAGTCTAAATCTGGAAGGCCCCAGAGACCACTTTGTGCTCGTGGAAAAATCCTTTAAAAAGGTCTTTCACTCCAATGTTGAAGTGGATTGTTTATAGAGAAGGTAAGTGGGTCAATTATCTTTGCCTTCCTAATGTTACTTTGCTGCTAGGTTAAGGATAAAATGATGTCTGACAAGAGTCAAACAGTTGAAACACAATATTATGCGTGGTAATCATGGAGATTTTACATTTGGTTCTCTCTCAGAAGATTATGTGCATTGGATAGAGTTTACAGTTGTCTAACTTGACCACATGTAAGCAATGTGGATAGAGATCAATCCACAAGAAACACAGTTATGGGGTGGTTTCATTTGGTTCTTCTCTGTTCCACTAATGTAAGTAAACATTTTTTAATCTCACCACATTGTTCTTCATTGTTAATTTGAGCCAGTGGAACATATGGATGTTCTTAATCATACTCATGTGGTGGGAATTAGGTATTTAATGCTTCAGCGCATCTACGAGTGTTGGCACACCTTGTGCACTTACTAGAGAGAATGGAGATTGGAGCAGAAAGTGACACCACATAGTTACTGTGGTACTCTGCTGGTGGGCCCACACCAAATGGAATCTGAATCAGCTGTCAATGATAAAAGCTACTATGGAGTAACCGAGGACATTCCAGATCATGACAAACACCTGGAGACGTTGGTGGAACTTTCAGTAACTTGGATGACATTATTAAGAGCATAAATACAGTTAATTGGTATAATTTTCACAAGTACAGTCAGTGGCTATGATCTTAATGTTTAGATCAGAGTGGTGCTGGAAAAGCACAGCAGGTCAGGTAGCATCCGAGGAGCAGGAAAATCGACGTTTCGGGCAAAAGCCCTTCCTGATGAAGGGCTTTTGCCCGAAACGTCGATTTTCCTGCTCCTCGGATGCTGCCTGACCTGCTGTGCTTTTCCAGCCCCACTCTGATCTAAACTCTGGTTTCCAGCATCTTCAGTCCTCACTTTTGCTCGGCTATGATCTTATTGTCAATACAGATACATGGTGACAAGAAGATCAAAGTTGAGAATCAAATATTCCTGGGTATGTCATTTTTTTTGAAAGGACAGACAGGAAGGAAAGAGTACAATGTTTCCTGTAAGCAGTGCATGGCCATACACTGGGAAATCAAAACTCGTTCCCATCCCATGAATGTCCACACATTGGACATTACACACAGACCAGGCAATTAAGGAGTCCTCAGTAGACCTCACTGCAGCAAGTTCCCATCAGCCACATATGGACAGCCCATGAATTCCAGGACGTGCCTGGAAGAGCGTAGAGAAAGACCAATCCTGGTATGGTGCAAGTTTTTGTTGGTAATGATATTCTTGAAGTGGAGATGAATGTGCCCGTACTTTCTGAACAGGACATTGATGACCATATGGTGAAGTACACAGCAATTACTAAGAGCTAGTGTGGCCAGAATTATACGTTTGAAATTGTAGAGTGTATTAGCTTCTTCATACAGCGACAGTCTCTGCTTGAATTACACAAATCTTATTTTCATATCTTGATAGTGGATAAAAGCATGGGAATTACAGTCCAAAAATTGCTGATTTTGTACAGCAAGTTTATGTACAGCACACTTACAAGATTGTCCTGGCAGGAATTTTGAAACTGACTTTTCTGTGACAGAGCCTCCATCGGGACGACAATGAAGAAATTTTATGTTAACAGTGACCTTGATTTGCAGAAGATGATGTTTACATCAGATGGACTTTGTGTCATTAAGAACGGCATATACAATGTTCAGCCGGTCAGCTGTGAACAAAGGACAATAAGAAGATTTTGCCAAAGTCACAGAGTGTGACAAAGTGGCATTTCAGCCTCTAAGTGAAGTGAGGTGATTGTCAAAAGGCTTTGCAGTGAGTGTCTTGATCAAGCACTGCACAGAACAATAGAATAAGTATAATGATCAAATAAACAAATATTGCCTAGAAATGCTCACAAAGCCACAATATTGCACTACATTGACAGTTCTGAATGATGGTTTAGGTGAATTTCATCTTTGGGCAAATTCTTACAGAGAAGCTGTTTAAAATTTGAAGCTATGCAATTTGCAAAGGCCAAGGTTAATAAACTGAAGATTCAGTATCTAGGTGAACATGTTCTTTGGTGTGATGAAGTGAAGAAGGTTCTGACTATTCTCAACAGCGTTATGGACATGGCTGACAACCTTCAATATATTCAACTGCTACGCGACCATCTGGAAAGCAAATTTCCAAAAGAGGAATTATGGCAAGCATTTGATCAGGCTGCAATCATCAAGAGCACTGATTATGAATTTGAAAAAGACAGCATTGCATGACTAATATTCTACTTTCGTACCAAACAATGACGAAAGTGTGGCAAGAAAGGTATGTGAGGAATACTCCAAATTAATGGTTGTGGTAAAAGTCATTACATATTCCATTCAGATTTTCAGCAATTTAGTGGATTATGCCTTAAAAAATGACTAGTTTGAAGAAATTTTCAGCTCTGGATATGTATCCAGTGTTGCAGGAATCAGATGCCAGTGGTGAGCCTGGATTTAGCCTTGTGAACTTGATTATGTGTAAATCCAGAAATAGATCACCTGAACAATTTGATGCGAATTGTCATAATTTCATCTGGACAAAATATCAACCTGAATGCAGTATATAAACATTGGACCGCAAATAAAGAGAGGCTCAAAACGTTGCCAACAAAGGAGAAGATAAATTACTTTGGTCCTCTTTTGGTCATGCAATGTATGTAATGTGCATAGTGCCTCCATTATTTGACCTCCAGACTTCTGATCCAAGCAAACAACTTTGTTCATTTTAGCAGGTGGAATAACAGTAACTGTAAAATAACATAAATACACACTTTTTACTAGTTCATAAACAAACTGGGAAACAAAATGCAATTGACTTCTGCTCAGCAATGTGCTGCTGAGATTCTGCACAGACCCCAGAAAAGTTAGAAGCAACACTGAAAGAGTGGTGGGGAAATATTGTTAATATGGGATGGAATAGGTTTGAGAGCAAGAAATGATGAGCAGTATCCATATGGGTGGAGGTAAGAAATAAGAAGGTGAAGATAGCACTGGTTGGGCCTCTAGCAGTAGTTATTCCATAGGACAGAGAATAAATCAGGAGGGCATGTAATAAAAGCAGTAGGTTAATCATGGGTGACTTTAGTTTTCATGTAGATTAGGATAATCAGATTGATCGAAGTAGCCATTAGAAAGAACTCATCATAGTGTGTGTTTGGGACAGTTTCTGAGAATAATCTGTTCAGGATCCGACCAGGGACCAGGCTATTTTGGATTTGGTAATGTGTATTGACACAGTTTTAATAAATAATATCATAGCAAAAGGTCCCCAAGGAAATATTGACCATAATAGGATAGCATTTTGCATTTAGTTTGAGATGGTGGACATTGGGTCAGAAACATTCATGTTAATAAGGGCAGCTGCAAATGACTGAGGGCAGAGCTAGCTGGACTGAACTCTAACAGCAAAGACAGTTGAGGAAAAATGGCAGATATTTAAGAAAATAATTCATGGCTCGCAACAAAGATATTTTCCAATGAGGAAGAAGGATTTTAGGAAGTGGATAAGCCAACCATGGTCAACAGGGGAATATATGCATAGCATCAAATTTGAAAGAACAAAACATACAATGTGGAATAGATTAGTGATAAACCAAAGGATTAGGAAAGTTTTATTAACCAACAAAAGATGACCAAAAACAATGAAGAAGGAGAAGATAAACTTTGAAGGTAATATCAAGATGAAGACCAAGATAAAAAGAAAGATGCCAAAGTAACACAGGCCCCTTAAAGAGTGAAGCTGGCGATATAAAAATGGGGAAAATTGAAGAGGAGTTGAATAAATGTTTTATATCAGTCTTTCCAGAAGAAGGCACTAATAGCATTCCAAAATTACTAAATAATAGGGAACAAAAGGAGATTAGGAAATAAATACAACTATCACTGGAGAAAAAGTGCGAGAGAAACTAATGGGGCCGAAGACTGTTTTACTCCATGGACCTGATGGGATGCACCTGAGGATATTAAAAGGACTACAGGTAGTTATTCTAATGCGATGGTTGTATTCTTGTACAACCCCACATTATAGAAAAATGGTACTTTAGAAAGAGTGCTTAAAGTGTTGGTGCTATAATCAAGTTACAGCCAACACACATCCTAAAAACTCACAGTTTAGAAACAATGTCCCCAATTCATCAATCGTTTTACAGCAAATTTGCGTTCACAAAATGTGTATTATAGCAGAACAACCTGTAACTCCAGAGATAGGAGTGCACTGGTGGTAATCCTTGGATTCAGAAAAGTCCCAGAGGACTAGGAAACAGCCAATGTAGCCCATTTATTTTAAAGGAGAAGGAGTCAAAACAGATCAATTAGCTTAAAATCTATTATTGGAAAAAGGTTAGAGTTTATTATAAAGGATTAATAGCAGAGCATTTAAAATGTTTTTGATTAAACAAAGTCAGCATGGCTTTACTAAGTGGAAATCATGCCTGACAGATTTATTAGAATTCTTTTAGAGAAGGTAACAAGCAAAATAGATAAAGTGGCATGTGCCCCTTGCCTGATGTGGGAGCTCAGGGACGTGGCTGATGTCCCTGACTCTTACACTTGCAAGACGTGTGTCCAGCTGCAGCTCTTTGATCTCATGACGGCTCTGGAGCTGCGGATGGACTCACTGTGGAGCATCCACGATGCTGAGGAGGTCATGGATAGCATGTTTAGTGAATTGGTCACACCGCAGGTTAGAGTTGCTGAGGGAGACAGTGAATGGGTGACCAAAAGACAGAAAAAGAGTAGGAAGGCAGTGCAGGTGTCCCCTGCGGTCATCTCCCTCCAAAACGGGTATACTGTTTTGGATACTGTTGGGGGAGATGCTCACCAGGGGAGGGCAGCAGTTGCCAGGATCATGGCACCGGGGTGGGCACTGCTGTTCAGAAGGGCAGGAAAAAGACTCGTAGGGCCATAGTCAGAGGGGATTCTATTGTGAGGGGAGTAGATAGACGGTTCTGTGGCCAAAAACGGGACTCCCGGATGGTATGTTGCCTCCCAGGTGCTCAGGTCAGGGATGTCACTGATTGGCTACAGAACATTCTGAAAGGGGAGGGTGAACAGCCAGTTGTCTTGGCGCATATAGGCACCAATGAGGTAAGTAAAAAATGAGATGAGGTCCTCAAAGCAGAATTCAGGGAGCTAGGAGAGAAGTTAAAGAGAAGGACCTCAAAGGTAGTGATCTCGGGATTACTACTAGTGCCACGTGCTAGCCAGCATAGAAATGAAAGAATAGGCAGGATGAACACATGGCTTGAGGGATGGTGGAGGAGTGAGGGGTTCAGATTTGTGGGACATTGGGACCGGTTCTGGGGAAGGTGGGACTTTTACAAAATGGACGGTCTACATCTGAACCAGACTGCAGCTATTGTCTTTGGGGAAGTTTTCGCTACTGCTGTTGGGGAGGTTTTAAGCTAAAATGGCAGGGGGCTGGAACCAGAAGAGAAGACTACTAGACAAAGAGGTGGAAACTGGAGACCGTAGGGATCATGAAGGGGAAGAGCAGGCAGAGAGCAGATCGAGACAAAAGAACTGGCGGCCTGAAGTGCATATACTTTAATGCAAGGAGTATAGTGTGTAAGGCAGATGAACTTAGGGCTTGGATTGGTGCCTGGGAGTATGATGTTATTGCAGTCACAGAGGCTTGGTTGAAGGAAGGACATAATTGACAACTAAATGTTCCAGGATATAGTTGCTTCAGACAGGACGGGGGGGCGGCGGAAGTAAAAGGAGGGGAGGAGTTCCATTGCTGGTCAGGGATGATATCATGATTGTGCTAAAGGAGAACACTATGGAGGGCTTGAACAGTGAGGCATCATGGGTGGAGCTGAGAAATAAGAAGGGTGCAGTTATATTGTTGGGGCTGTACTACAGGCCTCCCAACAGTGAGCATGAGGTAGAAAAACAAATAGGTAAATAGATTATGGAAGGATGTAGAGGCAACAGGGTGGTGGTGATTGGAGATTTTAATTTTCCCAATATTGACTGAGATACATTTAGTGTCAGAGGTCTAGATGGGGCAGAATTTGGAAGGAGTGTCCAGGAAGGTTTTTAGAGCAGTATGAGCTGAAAATGTGTTGCTGGAAAAGCACAGCAGGTCAGACAGCATTCTTCAGGAAAGGGCTGAAGAAGGGCTTTCCTGAAGAAGGGCTCATGCCCGAAACGTCGATTCTCCTGTTCCTTGGATGCTGCCTGACCTGCTGTGCTTTTCCAGCAACACATTTTCAGCTCTGATCTCCAGCATCTGCAGTCCTCACTTTCTCCTTTTTAGAGCAGTATGTCAATAGTCCAACAAGGGAATGGGCCATATTAGACCTGGTGTTGGGGAATGAGCCAGGCCAGGTGGTAGAAGTTGCAGTGGGGGATTTCTCTGGGAACAGTGACCACAATTCTGTAAGTTTTAGAATACTCATAGACAAAGTGGTCCAAAGGGAAGAGTGCTAAACTGGGCCAAGGCCAATTATATCAAAATTAGGCAGGAGCTGGGAAATGTGGTTTGGACACAGCTGTTTGAAGGGAAGTCCACATTTGATATGTGGGAGGCTTTCAAAGATAGGTTGAAGATAGTGCAGGATAGGCATGTCTCTTTGAAAACAAGGGATAGGAAAGGCAAGATTCGTGAACTGTGGATGACAGGAGAAATTGTGCGATTAGCCAAAAGGAAAAGGAAAGCGTATATAGGGTCCAGGCAGCTAAGAACAGAACGGGCCTTGGAAGAATATCGGGAGAGTAGGACTAATCTTAAATGAGGAATCAAGCGGGCTAAAAGGGGTCATGAAATATCTTTAGCATGCAGAATTAAGAAGAATCCCAAGGCCTTTTATTCTTATATAAGAAGCAAGAGGATAACTAGAGAAAGGGTTGGTCCACTAAAGGATAAGGAAGGAAGGCTGTTTGTTGAACCTGAGAAAATGGCTGAGATTGTCAATGATTACTTTGTATCAGTGTCCACTGAGGAATGGGAGGTGATGAATGCTGAGATTAGATAGAAGTTTGTTTATTCTGTATCACATGGACATAAGGAGGGAAGATGTCTTGAGTAGGCTAAAGGAATTAAGGTGGACAAATCCCCAGGACTGGATGGGATTTGTTGCTGAGGAAGGGCGAGGGAGGAAATAGCTGGGGCCCTGACAGATATCTTTGTAGCATCCTTAAACACAGGTGAGGTGCCGGAGAACTGGAAGGTTGGTCATGTTGTCCCCCTGTACAAGAAGAGTTGTAGGGATATTCCAGGAAACTACAGACCAGTGAGCCTGACGTCATGTGGGAAAGTTGCTGGAGAAGGTACTGAGGGATAGGATCTATTTATATTTATCAGTGATAGGCAACATGGTTTTGTGCGGGAGAGATTGTGCCTTTTCAACTTAATAGAGTTCTTTGAGGAAGTGACCAAGCTGATAGATTAAGGAAGGGCTGTAGATGTCATATACATGGACTTTAGTGAGGCGTTTGATAAGGTTACCCATGGTAAACTAATGGAGAAAGTGAAATCACATGGTGTGTAGGGTGTACTAGCTAGGTGGATAAAGAACTGGTTGAGCGACAGGAGATAGAGAGTAGTAGTTGAAGGGAGTTCCAGTTGTACAGATCCCACTTTCCTGGACTAGTGTCCCAAGATTTAAAACCCATTTCTATGACACAATTTTTACCCTTAGGTTTGTATCTTTAGTTTAATTTGCCTTATGACAGTTTGCTCATAGCTCAGGAACTATCACAGAGATTATTACCCTTGCAAATATACACACTGAGTAAAATCAGGAAAAGGGTTATTTGTAAAGAAATGAATCCATGACAATTGTACACTGAACAAGGACTATTACAGTGTTTGATAAGGAGAAAATTCACAGAGTTAAGTTCTGATCTTGCACAGCTTTTCCTTTATGTGCATGTAATCAGCACATTTTGATCTTCAAAAGCCCCACATTGTTTTGAAATGAAATGTATTTGTATACAATATGTTCTGCGTCAAGTCATATCTGATAGTGGGCCAAAGTAAATTATATCCCTCGAACAGCTGCATCTAACCCTGGGGAATACAGTGATTAGATTAAACCAAACCAGTACTGGGAAGCACAGATATTACTGGCTTGGATTCAGTATAACTAGAACATAACTGGACAATTTGTCATTTAGCTTCAATTATTATTCACGGTCACATCAGTATTACATTTTAATGATCACATAATTCCCTTCTAAACTGAGAAATTTATCACTGCATGGATAGCACAAATACAATATCTGTTCTCTCCTTATTGATCCATTTTTTTCTCATGGGTTAGCCAATGTGCTGTCTAATTTTCAGGTTTCTAATTGGTTAATTTATATTTTCAAAGCCTCCTCAATCATTAAACAGAAACAAACAAATATATAATCCTAATACCAGGCATTGAATTTCCAGGGTCCATTCACTTCCACAAACTACGGCAGAATTGGCCCTATTTATTTCCTGCTGGAGCGATGGGACTTTCTCAGATGACGAACCGAATTAATTAACTTTCAGTGACACATTGCCAAGAGCAACAGCAGTATTAAGCTGGCTTCTCCATACAATCAGGGAAGGTGGTTAGAAATGACATATCTAAAGAAACATTGAAGGATTTCTATTTAAGGGGGCATGGGTAAAATTCAATGGCAGCAGTAATTGTATTCAGGATTCCACTAGGAAAACAAAAAGAATGGAGGGATTGTAGCTTTGTGGAAATGGAGCTCTCCCTGTCCAAGAGTATAAAGGTATAGGGCAAAAAAATCCTCTTTCAACAGGATGACAGGAGCAGTCCAGTTAGTTGTCACCAAGCTGCAAGTTTTAGAGGTTACCTGCAGCAGGAGTATGGCACCAAGAAACTGGATCCAGTTCTGGAAAAGGCTGAATGAACTCATATGATCTGGCAATGGTGAGTGTTTACAACTCTCAACTAACAGCTGTCACAGTCTTCTGTATAGTTCTAAGCTGAAAGTGTCTTGTGGTGCAATGGTACTGCCCCTACCTCTGGGCCAGGAATCTTGGATTCAAGTCCCACTTGCTCAGAGAAGCATAATAGCATCTCTAAACAGTTAATCGGAAAGTTCTAGCACTGCTCTGAACTATATCCCTTGCTTTCAAGTAATCCTTACTCTCCAGCCTCCATCTCAAACCTCATTTGATTAGGTATTCCTCACACTCACACTTAACCAATTACCCTATTGTTTCTGTTCCTCAGTCACTATTAATCTTGTGGCTCCCACAAGTCTGAAACAATCTTTCTTTGATACATAAAAGTATTGAGCTGATATTGAGTGTATTTCTCCAAATCTCACCATATGATATATACACACATGATGGTATCATTTCCATAGTAAAAGCAAGTTACTGGGGATCAGAAATAAAAACACAAAATTCTGTAGAAACTCAGCAGCTCTGGCAGTATCAGAGAGAGGAACAAAGTTAACGTTTTAAGTTCAAGCAATAACTGCTTCTCATTCTACAAAAGAGGGAAATTTCCAATGTTTTCTGTTCTTAAAACAATTTAGCTTCTAACATTTTGTGATTAACAACAATATAATGTAAGATTTTGTGGTTCAAATTAACCATAATTTTAAGATCTACATCAATTACAAATGACTGAATTAGTTTTGGGAAAGAGGCAATCTAAAATGTTTCCTAGCTCTGATTAATTATGGGACTCATTTACAAGTGTGTTTATATAAGTTAATCGAAAGTAAATAGCCTTTAATAAGGCAGTGAATTCAGTTGTTTCACAATGGTGTACCAGCTCACAGGATCTGACTTTGTTGGACATACTCCATTGTCCTCTTCTGTTGACTGAAATTGTTCTTCCATCTCTTTTCCATTCTAGCCAGTACCCCAGTTTATCTTAAACTCTAATTGACTTCCCACTGCATGACTAGTTTGTGATCAATCTCTGATTGGCTAGGTAGTGTGTGTCCATTCCTAATTGACAGAACAAGTTTTTTTATTTGTTTGAGAGCATGTACTATTACCCCCGCCCAATGATTTCATATCATCCCAAATGTCTAATTGATTTATCAAAATATTCTGGGAAATGTGAAAGCCTATCAACCTCTTAACTGTTGAAACAAATTAAATGAAGTTACTTATCAAAAACCAGACTGATTATTTTGATCTCCAAAGAAGTGAGTCAATTAGCAATTACCTTAACACCATATTGAAGTATGTTAAACCCAAGGCCACAATAGTGTAATTGCTAGATACAGAAAAATACATAAAAATAAAAGTCCAAAAATATTATACATGGACTTGTTACATCCTTTGAAGTTACAGAATTAAACTATTTCAAAACATTGCTGTGTCCTTGAGTAAAAGCTTTTTACGTCAAAGCATTTTCA
Organism: Chiloscyllium plagiosum; assembly: GCF_004010195.1. Taxonomy (NCBI): domain Eukaryota; kingdom Metazoa; phylum Chordata; class Chondrichthyes; order Orectolobiformes; family Hemiscylliidae; genus Chiloscyllium; species Chiloscyllium plagiosum. The sequence continues at coordinate 121,736,627 of NC_057710.1, forward strand.
TATTTTTTAGCCTGAGTTTACATTAATGTAGGACAAAAAACTGCCACAAAACTATAAACCCACGCCCTTACTTTTGACCTGGACATATGTTTATATCTCAATACAGAAGTTTTTTTTAACACCTAACCACAACTAAACAGAAATTAATGTAGTTCTTCACTTGCTTAATTCGTTCAAATGGACTGAAAAATAACAATTTTATAATAAGTCACTGTCCTTTTCACCCACCTATCAATCTCTTCTAACTGTTGATGTATGAAGTAAATTAAATGAAGCTACTTACCAAAAACCAGACTGATGTATTTTGATCTCCACAGGAAATGAGTCGCATCAGAAAGAATTATCAGCAAATATTTGACTCCTCACACTCTTCCTATTCACACTTTCCCATTGCAGGAGAAGATAGCCAAAATACAGGGAACAGACAGAAAACTAGAGGTAGAATGTGTTCAGGTCCACTGTGAGCCTGATGGAGGAGGACACACTCTGGCAATTGGCAAACTGGTCATGGTACAGCCATTGCTGATGGAGAGATGGGGTTGGCTTCAGAGACCAGGTGATAGATTGCCACATGACACTCTCACTCATGTTGAATTGATATCAATGGTATATGTATATCTACATAATGTTAATTCAGAATCTAATTTCACCCTATGATCAATCTAAACTCAATTCTTCCATTTCCAACACGTACAGAGATGAAGCTGGCAGAGGAAGTATTGCAGGAGGCTGAGGAGTCCTCCATAGAGGAGCATCATTTTGAGGATGCACTGTTACATGATTCCTCACACCATCCACTCACACCTAGTGCAGAAACACTCATCTCAGTCAATCCAGTTTCACAGGTCGAAGAGGTGGCATGTGGTGAGGAGCACTTCAAAAATGAACAGGTTAAATGCTGGAGACAATGTCAGCAATGGAGAGTCCTCAGAGATATTTCAAGCTCAGTTAGATACAGGTGCTGAGACTCTAGGCTCTAGACCTAAAGGAACTTGTGAGATGGTTATTGAGGGGCAGTGGTAGTGTCCCTACCTCTGAGCCAGCAGGCTTGGCTTCGAGTCCTACCTGCATCAGAGGTATGTAATAACATCTGAATTTCCAGAGGTCATGGACATAACATGAAGCTGAGTGAGTGTCAGGAATAAAAACAGAAATTCTGGAAAAACTCATCAGGTCTGATAGCATCAGTGGAGAGAAAGCAGATTTTAACACCTTGGTTAGTGACCCTTCTTCAGAACTTTTTTTTTGTTCACTGTCATGTAACCCCAGGCAATTGTATTGATTACCATCTCCGTTGAAAGAATGAAGGATCAAATGTGACAGGTAACCCAGTATATGCTGATTCATAACTAGGGCCTGCACATTATGGTTGACAGTTTATAGAACTTCCTTCAAATTACTGCAGTGGTAGCTGAAAGGCAGCCAAGTTCTCGCCTCTTGATTCACAGGGAAGTGACAGTGGACCCTCAGATGGAAAATGGAGAAAGTGTTTGTGCCTCTTCCTCGAAGCCCCTGCTACTGCCACTCGCTGTAGTGACCAAGTTAGCCTTGACACAGCTGCAGGTTGGGCAGATAGGCTGGACCACTGTGGGCTGAAACATCCAGACTCCACTGAGCACTGAGACCGGTACAAACCAGGTGGAAATACCAAAAAAAAGAAAATGTCTTAACTGCACAAAAAGATTTACTTAACTATTTGTTACTGTTCCACACCACTGATGCTTTCTGTTTGAATTTTAAAACTATTTTATGTGAGTTACCCATAGAGGGCTTGATGGAAAGCCTGCAATGGATGCAAAGCTTACAAGTGAAGCCTACAATTTTGCAAACCTTACAAGTGGAGCATGCCTGAACAAGAGAAATTAAAATTGTGGCTGCACTGGACATCATTGGCATCAGGATGCTTCTCTTCCTCCAAAGAGGAGGTTGCTAGATGCTCTCTATCTTCATCTTACGACAGTTTCACCCTCTCCCTGCAATGCAATGTGGTGAAGGACACAACAGACCAGAGTAACCCTGGAGACTCTTCATGAGATCCATTGAATGGAGCTTCCAGTTCTGATAAGCCCCTTGAACTGCATCTGAAACAGTCCAACAGTTTGTTGTATAAGATCCCCAGTGATGATGTGGCTCCTGTTGCACTTCTTCTGTGCTTCTGTTGGAGGATTCCTCACTGAGGTCACCCGTCAAGTACGAGTCTTCTTGACTCTGTGACCACCAGTAACTAAGTCTGATAAATGGACAGAACATGAAGTTCTGACAGCTCCCTCAACATCTAGCACAGACTTACATGATGTTCTTGCATTTCTTATGGTACAGCTGCATAAGATGCCCTCATTTTTCTTTGTGTGTGCATTAAATATTTGATTGCTTCTCTTGGAAGGGGTGTAAAATTAATGAGATAACAAATGGTACCTTTGATTTAAAACTCTTTTATTGTCACAGTCTAACAACTGTCCTGCAACAACAGGGAGGCTATAACATTTCATTTTTTAAGAAGTTACTATATCTTTTTCAAAGAGCTATATTTAAATATTCAATGTTATTGATGCTTGTGCCAAAACAGATTGCATTGTTTTTAGACAAAAAAAACAGAAGTTGCTGGAAAAGCTCAACAGGTTTGGCAGCATCTGTGAGAGAAATCAGAGTTAACGTTTTGCGTCTGAAGAAGGGTCACTCGACCTGAAATGTTACCCCCCCCCCACCGATTTCTCTCCACAGATGTTGTTCACCTTTTCCAGCAATTTCTGTTTTTGTTTCTGATTTACAGCATCCGTAGTTCTTTTGACGTTGTTTTTAAACATTTTCTTCTAGTTGAAGATGCCAGTTGTTTTTCTTTAATGAGATGTATTATCTCTGTTATATTGTGATTCAGTGCAGTACAAAAGAGGATACCAACTGTTTAATGCGATCAGCTGTCTAAAATGGTCTTTCTTCAGGTTTGGCTGGTTTGGATTGGATGTGCAAAAAGTTCCAAGTCCTATTCTAAACTACATTGGAACAGCATTAGCAGCTTTAAGGTAATGACTGACACTTTCAGAAATGTACAGAACTGTCTTGATATTATGCAGATCTGTGTACACAGAGCTTGGAATTGTTCAAATGATATACCTTGTAACCGGAATGGTAGATTCAATTTAATAAGTGTAAATAACACTAACAGACAGCATCAATATTTAAATGATCAGAGTAATGAACAAAAATGTTGGGGCAGCTGACAGCAGATGTCCACAGTTCCCTTGTCATAGAAAGACTTCAGCGCATCTTGCATATCCTGAATAAACACTTTCTGAGGCAGTGTCTCTTGGTTGTTTGAACTAGAGCTCAGCTTTTCTGAGAATGAGGAGTGATTCGAGTCTGTGTATGCTGTGCAGGAAGCTGAGAATATCCTGGACTACATGTTCCATCCTAGTCACTCCATAGCTAGAGAGAGTTCGGGAATATAGCAATCTGACAGAGAAAGAAGAGCAGACAGGATAGGAGTCTTCTTGGTGCAGGACACTCTTGAACTTATTTTCAGTGCTGAATACCGATGAGACTATTCAGGCTTTGGAGTAGTGCATCCATGGTACTATGAAGGAAGAGGAGGGCCTCAAAGAAGCAGTACAGGTACACAATCCTTTATCCAAAGCTACAAAATCCAAAAAGCTCTGAAATCTGAGGTTTCTTTGTGAAGTTTTTCTCTGCATAACAAGATTGTTTGGTGTGCAAACAGGTGACCCACCTCGCTACCCACTCGATCCATGTCACTCAGATGTGAGGTAGCAGCGTGGCCCAGCACTGGCAGGTGTCAATGATGCCTCAGTGCTCGTACTGGTTGCACACGAATCTGCTTTAGGTCATTTTTTAATTTCACTGTGAAAACGTCATTTATTCCAAAATCTAAAAAAATCTGAATTCCAAAAAAATTCTGGCTCCAAGGATTTCGGATAAAGGATTCTCTACCTGTAATCTAAAGGTATTTAATATGGTCACCTATCAAAAGTTGCTGCACGAGATAACAGCATGTGGCATAGGGGCTAAAATATTAGCACGGATAAAGGATGGGTTACTTATTGGGAAGCAATAGCTGGGTCCTCTACTATTTCAAATCTATATCAATGACCTGAATGAACAGGCCAAATGGACAGTATCTAAATGTCCAGATAATGTGAAATTAGGTAGGAAAATAAATTAGGCGAAAGTGAGGACTGCCGATGCTGGAGATCAGAGTCAATATTAGAGTGGTGCAAAAGCCCTTCCCGAAACATTGATTTTCCTGCTCCTCAGCTGCTGCCTGACCCTGCTTTTCCAGCACCACTCTAATCTTTACTGGGAAAATAAATTGTCAAGGGGAGGTAGAGAGTCTGCAAAGGGATAATTGATAGGTTAGGTGAGTGAAGAGAAAGAACAAATGACCGAATATAACATGGTTAAATATAAACTTGTCCATTTTTCAAGTAAGAATAGAAAAGCAATATACTATTTAAATAGAGAGAGATTGAAGAACCTGCGATTCAGTATGAACTGGGGTTTCTGGCACATGAACCATAGAAAATTAGTCTGCAGCTACAGCAACTGATTAGGAAGGTGAATGGAAAGTTGTCATTTATTGCAAGGCCATTGGAATATAAGTGTAGGGATATTATGCTGCAATTCTACAGGGCCTTGGAGAGACACTGATCACCATGTTGTAATATGGCATGCAATTTTAGTATCCTTATTTGAAACAAAAGATTTGGAAACAGTTCAAAGGAGGTTCTCTCAACTCATTCCTGGAATGAAGGTCTTGTCTTATGAAGAATGATTGAACAGATATTTGGCCCATATCTATCGAGGTTAGGAGGAGTAGTTAGAGCTCTTGTTGAAACATAGAAGACCTTGAGGAGATTGGATAGAGAATATAGCAGAAGAATGTTCCTTCTTGTAGTGGAGACCAAAGCTAAGGTGTATAATTTAAAAAGAGACCTCCTCTTTCAGATCGAGATGAGGAGGTTTTTCTTTTCTTCAATGGGTTAATAGAATTCTCTTCATTAGAGGTAGTGGTAACTTGGTCTTTAAATTTATTGAAGGCTGGGTTAAATAGAGCTTGGACATGCAAGAGCATTGAATGTTTTGGAGTAAGGCCAGGAAAATGGAATTGAGACTAGAACCAGCTCTTATTGAGTGGTGGAGTATGTTGGAAAGCCAACAGGCCTTCTCTTGCTTGGATTACTCAGGGTTGCATGAGCTATTGAAAATAGGAAACACATGTTACTGGATAAATGGTGCATGAGAGATCTTTGGAGTACCGCTGTGAGGCCTAGGATGTGAAGAACTTGTTCAGAATAGAAGGTTTGTACTTCGACAAATCTGGGGTCAAAAACCTCATGGGATGGGTTAACTTGCTCAATGGGATAGATAAAATTAATTTGCCAGGAGGGTAATGCCCTTGGATGAAACATTAGACAGGAACACAGAAGAGTTGGAGAGGTAAATAGTGCAAGAGTAAAGAGTAATTCAAATAGGGGGATTGAAAGAGAGGGTGAAAAACAGAAAACCTTCTAAGATCCAACTGAAATGTGTACAGTGTGATTAAAAAGAAAAGAGGTTGATAAATGGCAGGTCTAAGCTGCCAGAAGGACTTGAATATAATGGCAACAACAGGCTCAAAGAAGCAGAGGATTGGAACTGAAGATCCCTTGCTACCGGGTATGCAGTGACGATACAGGATGAGGGACACCTAGATGTATTGATTAAATAAACTATTATATCACTGTAAAGGGGATGGAGGAGCAAAGTTGCAGTTAGGTGCTGAAACTACTGAACACTGATAATGATGGACTTTGTTCAGAATAACTCAGAGAAAGAACAAACAATTTGGCCCAGGTTGATTGCAATCCAGTTCTGAAGAAGGGCCACTGGAACTGAAACATTGACTCTGTTTTCTCTCTACAAACGCTGCCAGACCTGTTGAGTTTCTCCAGCAATTTCTGTTTTTGTTTCAGATTTCCAGCATCCACAGTTTTGTTTTGGATTACAATCAAAACTGAGAAATAAAACAGTGATTGCCTCAAAGAGAAGATGGTTTGATGACAGTGTAGACATGTTCTGATGAAAGAAAAGAGGTGGGTGGGGAAAAACCTTAGAGATATCAATTCAGGTTAAAATTCCTTGATATTTAGAAACGTCTAGGTCAATAAAAGAAGTTAGCTGCTTTTGTTAAAATAAAATCATGCTTGAGTAACTTGACTAATTGATTGACAAAATAATTTATTCGGCCATTCACAGCCTAGAATATGTAAGAGCTCCACTTACATATTTATGTTATGTAAGTGGACTTTCAAAAGGTATTTTCCAAAACAACATATAATGGACTCAAATAAAAATTAGAATCCTTTGGTTAAATGGTAAGTGGCATAATGGATACAAAATTGGCATGTTGACCTTTATTGCAAGTAAGTAGTATAAAGAGATCGAGAAACTATTTTATAGGGCTTTGGTGAGTCCATACCTGAGTATATGTAAGTTCTTGTCTCCATATTGAAAAATGGATGTATTTGCAAAGGATGCAATACAGAGAAAGTTCACTAGTTTACTGCTGATGAGAGTTTTGCCCAGTGATGAGAGGTTGAATAAATTGAGCTTATAATTTGGAGTTTAGAAAAATGAGATGTAATTTCTTGGGAATATATAAGGTTCTGACGGGGCTGGATAGGGTAGCAATGGAGAGATTTCCATTGTTTTTCAGACAGGAAGTAAATATACAGTTCCCCAAGGGTGATTATAATAACTGCTGATCTTTTTTGTGCTTGTTTGACATATTCAAGATATAATTTCAAAATTTGCAAATGTCGTATCAATGAAGTGTAGTAAACTATATTAGCAGATAGTAATTGGCCTCTTCAGGTACAGACTGATGAAATAGGAAGGCGTAACAAGAAATTTAACACAGAGAAACATACACTGTGATAGAATGAGGAGAGGTAGTACAAAGAAAATTGTAGAATTTTTAAGGGGATCATCAGGACAGCTGATGAAGTATGTACATGAATCTTCAGTTATGTCCCCTTCAGGTTCTTTTGTCAAATAGTTAAAAATTAGATCCTTTATTACTGACTGGTAGCTGTCCATTCTTGTTTACTCATATCAAAACATCTGCATGAAATCCCCTTTTAGTTTTTTATATAAAAACAACAACCCAGATTCCTCAGTCTCTCCAAATAATTATTGAACCAAAGGATTCTTTCCTGTAAGTCAATTGGTTATTGTTTGCATTGTCTGTGTTTGCAGTTTTAGTGTATTTGGATAAAATGAGTAAGAGAGATTGATGTCTGAATTTCCCTAGATCCCACCACAGTTTCCAGTGAAGGAAAGACCTACAGTGAAAATGCTTTATAGCTAATAATGGACTGGAAAGTGCATCGTAGTAATGTGGGAAGATTACAATGAAAGCAAGATTAAAATGTATCTATTCAAAGGGAATACATATTCAAATACATTAAAATTATGAAAAATGCTGGAACTGTCAATTTTAGGAAAATGTTACTCAATAGAAAATCTTGCAGCTAAGTAGTGTGTTTATCTATTAGAAAAGTTTCAAAGAAGATCATAACTAATGCATTTAATGTGAGCTGTAGTGATTACTGTGTAGCCAAAAGTAAAACAGATTGCAAGTCTATTTCATATAAGGAGATAGTTCATTTTAAGACTGACATATCATAATAGATCTATGTACATCAACAATGTAGGCTTGATATTCCTAATGAAAAGTAAAGCCTGGATTTTGCAGTCAGCAGCAAGCATTGTTCTAGCTCAGAGGTGGGGAACCTTTCCATGTTGGAAGGGCACATTATGTTAATTGTAATCTAATAAGGCCGCATCCAAGAAACTTCAATTATACTTCAAAATTCACATTTTTAAAATTGTGGCCGCCAGTCTGTGAGTATTATTTCATTGAATTTTCTTTTACTCTCTGGTACATTCGTTTTAAGATTAAAATAAAAATAATAAAGGACGAAAAAAACAATTAATAAAAAATAAAAGATTTGTTCTGCAAAATTTGGATTCATTCAAAAGGCCACACACAATGGCAGAGAAAGCCGCAGGTTCCCCACTCCTGTTCTAGCCGTTCATTATGTGTCTACTTGCCAACAGACCTTCTATGGATTTTCTCACCGACCTTAGAGTGAATAGAAATCCACTTTGGTGCAACACCAGCTATAGTAAATCTGAACTCTGATTGTGGCAGCCAGCCATCCCATTAACCTATCAGTTTAATCAGTGGCATTCAAAGAATCTGAAGCCAGAAAGTCCAAGTTTGAATAGTTACAGCAAAGCCAAATTATGTATAAATAATGAAATAAAGGTGAAGGAAGAAAGATGGGCTTGTTAAACAGAGATTTAAAAAAGACAGAAATAATTGAAAGTTGAAAGTATGGGACTGCACATTGTACATGTTAATTTTGAGATGACATAACTTGTTGACCTTGATTTATCACAGCCTATAAAAAAAGTCACTGACGCTAAAATGGATATTCCTTATTATTTCTGTGTGTCTAGTTGGTACATTCCATACCTTTAGACCCTTTCATGCATTTGCAGAACCTTTCAGCAAGAAACTGGTGAAACAAAACGGTTAGAGAAGCAAGGCAGCTTAGATAACAGCCTCCTGATTTCTGCAATTAACTCCGTGTGTGGTTATTAGAAATCATTGTCAGTTTTACTGTTTCAGAACAGTGAGTAATGTTAGCCTCACTATAATTCTTACTGCAAAATCCGGGCCAAAATCTTTTCAGGAGCACAATGACAGATTTCAAACTCAGTATTCTAACTCATTTCAGCGCCGGAATTCTGATTTTTGTGAAAACTGAGAGTAAAGAACTGCCGCCAGAAGAAAAGTCCCCCTTAATAGAGGACAAGGAAATGGAAGCTCTGCAGGTGTGGCAAATGGACATAATTACATCTTAGTTGTATGTTAAGTAAACTTTCATTATGAAAGAAATGACTTGAATTATATGTATCTCCTGAATTTCTTCAGGAAGCAGCGCAGGCAGGTATGTAGCCCAAGGTCTCCCTATTGCATCATGAAATGATGCCCAACCACTTTACATCGATAACCACTTTTCCTTCAAAATTTAAAGAAACACCATTCTCACTTCTTCAAATGAAAATTAGTGCCTTTGTATCTGGTTCCTAGCTATATCTGTCTTTTTGTGGAACATTCCTTCTTCCAGTTCAACATGGGGCTCCCTTCTGCAACTTTTTCCAGAATATTGATGATTATCATCTTGTTGTAACCCTGACTCAGAAAAAAAAAATGCTTCCCATTCTACCCTTCCCTCAATTTTTATATAATTGATCTCTGATACCTCCCTTCCCTGACCTCACTATCTCAATTTCTGATCAGGTTACTAACTAATATATTAATTGTAAGTCCACTGATGCTATCTGAAGTGTATTTCCTGACCCCCTGCATTGTGAAAGGATCCTACTTCACGCTCTAAATTCCTCTGTCCCTGTTATAACTGTGCCACTGAAGCAATTCTCCATACTAGTATATCTAAAATATTTGCCCTTTTTCCTGAAATGAGACGTTCTGTAATCACAATGGTGATATCAGATACCCACAATTCTCTGAGAAAATGAAACCGCTCTGTTATCTAAGCGGGTGGATGGACAGAACTTTCAACTGTAGTCTCATCATACTTCCCACACTTTCTCCTTTCCCTCCTTCCCAGGGCGATAGTGGACTTCTTGCATCCACCTTTCACTCCATCATATTCCATGTTCCATGGATTATTTTCAGCCACATCCAGCCTAATATTTCCACCAAATATAGCATCCCCTGCCCTTTCTGAATTCTGTAGGGAGTTTAGAATTGATCCCTTTGTGATAACCTGGTTCGCTCCCCAGTCACCCCCCCCCCCCCAAGCCCCGTAGCGTGCAAACACAGGAGACAGAGCAACTAGAATTTCACCGCCTCTCTCATCACCATGCAACGCCATAAAAATACTCCTCCTGGGTGTGGGTGCAGTACACGTGCTTCTTTTAATTAAATCACTTGGATCTGCTACTCACAATGGGATCTGTTCTGCAACAGGGAAACCAAAAGCAAACTGGGTGACCGCTTTGAGGGCACCTTGATTCAATCATCAGGTATGACTTTGAGCTTCCAGTAGCCTGTCACTTTAATGCTCCACCTTAACCTCGCGTTAACCTGACCTGCTTTGCTGGACTATTCTCGTCACCCCCAATGTAAGCTCCTATTGAAACAGCACCTCGTTTCAACAATTTCAGACATAAATGCTACATTTGCCTCCCACCCCCACATTGTTTGCTTTTCTTTGGATTTGTTTCTCCCTATTTTGTTTCAGACAGCAGCATACCTACTCTTGGAACAGCTTCTGTTTCCTTCCTTTTCCTGCCCCATCACCATTCCCCTTTCCCTGTAAGGCTCAAATCCTGTCTCATTTAACTTTTGCGGACTTCCGCACTATCACAGACCTTTTTTTGTGTTCTTAAACTACATACCCTTTGCTCTAAACATATTATATCTTTAAATGTTCATAGTTCTGATGAAAGGTAAGCATTAATGTTACTTCTTTCTCCATAGATTCTAACTGACCTGTTGAGTATCTCCTGCTTTTACATCAGATTTGCAGCATCAGACTGAAATCGACTGCTATTGTAGTTCACCGGGGCAAATGATCAAGTTGAAAGTGTGTTAACCGAATCATTCAGTGCTTTTAACGGGAAGACCTAGTGATTACTCCACGTAAAGAGGGTAATCTATATGGCACAAGTTGTCAAACTTGTGTGATAGTCTGGGAGTAGCGTGTACTTGAAGATTGGTCTGCTGGATGCAGTTTTGAGCACTAGGGAGAAACATACACAATTTGGCATCCTGCTTTGTGTCATCTTTCCCCATCTTCACTGACCCCTCTCGGAGGTAGGGTCAAGATTAGAGTGGTGCTGGAAAAGCACAGCAGGTAAGGCAGCATCTGAGGAATTTCTGATGAAGGGCTTTTGCCCGAAATGTCGATTTTCCTGCTCCTTGGATGCTGCCTGACCTGCTGTGATTTTCAGCACCACTCTAATCTTGACTCCAATCTCCAACATCTGCAGTACCACTTTCGCTTTTTGGAAGTAGTGCAACCTAGATGGGCACAATGCCAACCTGCTGACATTAAAGAGCGGTTTCCTTATCGCAAAGGATTGTGGGTGTCCTGTATCACCTTTGCGGCACTGCTGTTTTCCTACTAGAAAGTACTTCAAAGAAAAGTGGGAAATTCAGTTGGATGAACAACAAATTTCCGTTAAAAGACGACCAGCATTTCTCTCTAGTTGTAAATTGGGACTCTCATTGTCTCAAAATTTTATTCAACCACATTGACTAAATCATTGAAAACTCACAACTCAATATGCGCACTGTATATTTGCCTCAATCCTCCTCTCACCATGACAACTGGACGTGTCTCTTTACAGAAAAACATTCTGTCCTATTATCCGCTTAATTTATTTATTTTTAACAATATTAATGCCACCACCTGTGACACATTCTGGATTTGACCTAATGAAAAGATGTTCCCTTCATTGCTGACATCCTATTGTCTATTATTCCCTTCTGAATTCCATGTAGCTGAATTCTAAAACACACCTAGATACTCAATTTCCTGCTTTCTTCCTCCAGGGGTTGAAAGCAATTCTTGTCTCCAGGTCTGTTTATAATTAATATAAATGATTTGGGTGAAGGGATCAAAGGTATAGTAGCTAAATTTGCTAACAACACAAAGCTAGCTAGGAAGGTGAGTTGTGAAAAGGACGTAAGGAGCCTACAAAGGGATATACATAGGTTAAGTGAGTGGGCAAAGGTCTAGCAAATGGAGTTCAATAAGAGAAATTTTGAAATAATTCATTTGGGCACATAGAATAAAAAAGACACATAATATCCAAATAATAAGAGTTTGCAGAACTCTGAGATACAGAGAGATCTGGTGGTCTAATGTGCATGAATCACTACTGCAAATAATCAGTAAAGCTATATAATTTTATCATTTATTGCAAGGGGAATTGAATACAAAGGTAATTAAGTCATACTTCAGTTATACAGAGCATCGGTGAGACCACATCTAGAGCATATTGTGTAGTACTGGTCACTGTACATACTGTCCATTGAAAGTAGTCACCCATTTTAAGACAGATGTGAGAAAACATTTTTTATTCCCTCTGAGGGCTGTCAGTCTTTGAAGTTCCCTTCCTCAAAAGACAATAGATTCTTGATTAGCAAAGAGGTGAAAGATTACTGGGGAAATGTAGGAATATAGCGATGAGGCTAAAATCAGATCAGCAAAGAGCCAAGTGACCTACACTAGATCCTTGTTCATATATCTGTGAGTCTCTTACTAACAAATTCTTTCCCCAGCCCTCACTACATTGGTAATTCACAATTAAAAATCACACAACACCAGGTTATAGTCCAACAGGTTTAATTAGAAGCACACTAGCTTTCGGAGCGACACTCCTTCATCAGGTTGTACACCCCAGTCCAACACCGGCATCTTCAAATCATTGGTAATTCACACCTGTGGTTTGCACACTGTGCACATTCTTTGCCTGCACTTAAGGAACCATTTTATATAACCCTGGATGCCAAGCCAATAAATGCAGGGAACCCATAGCTTGCAAACCATTTGCAAACAGCAGACAAGTATCATATGATCTAATAATATCTAATTGTATTATAATATCTAATTGTATCTAATGAGAGTTGGTAACCCAATTCATTTAAGTGATTGTAGAAGGGAATTTTATCTGTAGAGTGTATATTTGAGCATTAATGGAACTGCACATTTCCATGATGTGTATGGATCTATTTTACTGCATTCTAACATAATATGATACTTAAAGAGATGCTGTCACTCTCAAGGCACTAAACAGAACATGTGTGATTTATTTGGGTAGTTTTTTATTTATACAGTTGCAACTAAACTGAATTTAAAATAGGGTGCCTTGCTAGATTTTTCTAGATATTAGTTTTCAGTCCCTTAGGTGACTTTAGTTTTGTTTGTCATCTTGCACAGCTTGGATCTTCCTTTCCCAAGGAAACTTCCATTTGATATAGGAATATAAGAACAAAAGTAAGTCACTCAGACCATCTAACATCCCAATGCCATTCTAGATCATGATTGATCATCTACTCAATGTTATTTTCCTATAATATCTCCAAATCCCTGGATGGAATTGGTTTCCAGAAATCTATTGATTTCTATCTTGAGCCTGCTCAATGACAGAGCTTTCACAGCTGTCTGGATTAGATTCACCACTGAATGAAGAACTTCCTCCTCATCTCAGTTCTTTATCCTGAGGTTATGTCTCCTGCTCTTAGTTTGGATGCTTCCGCTGTGAGGTGACTCTATGTAGACTCAATCATTCCCTTTATGATTGGGAATACAAATTTACAAAATAAATTTAACTGAGATCACATCTCATTTTTTTGAAATTCTGTAAAATACAGACCAAATTTCCACAATCATTTCTCATAAAGCAAGCCTGCCATCCCAGCAGTCAATCTGGTGAACCTCTGATGAACTCTCTTTGGCAAGTGTATCCTTCTTTAGATAAAAAGAACATCGTCCCTTAAGAAGCCTCACCAGGTCTCCATAGAATTACAATAAAACATCTTTATTTCTGTATTAAAATCCCTTTGAACTGAATGCTAACATACGTTTTGCTGTTGAGAGTGTGTTGCTAGAAAAGTACAGCAGGTCAGACAGCATCCGAGGAGCAGGAAAATAGGTGTTTCCGGCTGGAGCCCAACGTCAATTTTCCTGCTCCTTGGATGCTACCAGACCTGCTGTGCTTTTCTAGCAACACACTCTCAACTCTGATCTCCATCATCTACAGACCTCACTGTCTCCTTACACTCTTTGCTGTGCTAATTGTTTGCCGCACCTGCATGCTAGTTTTTAGCAACTCATAGTTAAGGCCACCCAGATTTCTTAGATACCTACACTTTCAAACCTCTCACGATATAAGAAGTATGTTGCTTTTTTCTTCTACCAACATGTATAACTTCACACTTATATTTTATATTCCTTCTGTCATGTTCTGGCACATTAAATTGACTCTGTCTGAGTCAAATTAAACCTTCCTTGCACCTGCCTCACAATGTTCTCAGTCCAATTTGGTGTCATCAGTAAATGTAGAAATGTCACAATTTTCCCACACCCAAACATAAATGTTAATCAACACAAGAAATCTGGCAAGTATTAATAGTTATCCTATCTTTTTGACAGCCTTCACCATTAGAGGAAACTTCAACTAAACGAGGAGATGCTTGCTGGATTGATAATCTCAATCCACTGCAAAAGAAACTGGTGTAAGCAAAACAAATATATATCATAGGCTGTAATGCTGAGTAATTTCATAGTCAACTATTTACAGGACCTACTTAGAAATAAACCATTAGTTCAAAGGGATTGTTCACCTTCCATTGTTTTCTTTTTAAGTCATTCATTGGGCATAGGTGCCACTGTTATTGACCAATCCGACTTGTCTTTGAGAAAATAGTGACCTTCTTGAAAAATTGCATCCACAATTACTGAGCTCCAAGATTTTGATGCAGCAAACAATGAAAGTCAGCAGCACCTTTTCAAGCCAAGGTACTGGGTGCCCTGGTGAGGAATATGTATGTTATGGTGCTCCTATACATCTGCTTCCCAGGGTGGAGAGGTACTGTCAAAGATGCCACGATGAGTTGCTACAATGGATCTTCTAAATGGAATGTACTGCTGTCAAAGTGTTATTGTAATGGACAGAATATATGTTTGAAGTAATCGATGAAGTGTCAAACAAGCAGTCAGCTTTGTTCTGGATGCATTGAAATTCTTGAATGCTGTTAGAGCTGCAAGTGGTGAATAATCTGTAACACTCCTGACTTGTTCTTTGTAGATGGTGCAAAGGCTTTTGGGAATTCAGCACTTAGAATCATAGAGATATAGAGAAGTATAGCACAGAAATAGACCCTTTGGTCTAACTCGTCCAGATTCTAGGTTAGAGTGGTGCTGGAAAAGCACAGCAGTTCAGGCAGCATCCGAGGAGCAGTAAAATCGACGTTTCGGGCAAAAGCCCTTCATCAGGAATACAGGCCCCTCGGATGCTGCCTGAACTGCTGTGCTTTTCCAGCACCACTCTAATCTGGACTCTGGTTTTCAGCATCTGAAGTCATTGTTTTTATCTAACTCGTCCAGGCTGACCAGATATCCTAACCTAATCTACTCCCAATTTCCAGCACTTGGCCCACATCCCTCTAAACCGTTCCTATTCATATACCCATCCAAATGCCTTTTAACTGCTGCAGTTGTACCAGCCTACACCACTTCCTCTGGCAGCTCATCCCATACACACTCCACCCTCTGTGTGAAGAAGTTGCCCCTTAGGTCTCTTTTGTATCTTTCCCCTGTCAAGCTAAACATATGCCCTCTAGTCCTGGACTCCCCCCCCCGCCTGCCCCCCCCCCCCCAGAGAGATGACCTTCATGATTTTATAAACCTCTATAAGGTCACCCCTTAGCCTCTGACACTCCAGGGAAAACAACCCCAGCCTGTTCAGCCTCTCCCTATAGCTCAAATTCTGAAACCCTGGCAACATCTCGTAACTCTTTTCTGAACCCTTTCATATTTCATAAAATCGTTCCGATAGGAAGGAGAGCAGAATTGCATGCAATATTCCAAAAGTGGCTTAACCAACATGACCTCCCAACTCCTGTACTCAATGCTCTGACCAATAAATGAAAGCACCCCAAACACCTCCTTCACTACCCTATCTACCTACTATCCTAGGTCTTGTTGATCAACAACACTCCCTAGGACCTTACCATTAAGTGTATAAATCCTGCTCTGATTTGCTTTCCCAAAATGCGGCACCTCATATTTATTTATATTAAACTCCATCTGCAACTCCTCAGCCCATTGGCCCATTTGATCAAGATTCTGTTGTATTTCTTGAAATACAAACTATTATGTGTCCATCATCAAATATTTTACTTAATTTTTTCTAATTCAGCATTTCTTCTCATATCTCCATAATTGTCTTTCTTCAGATTTAAGACCCTTGTTTCGGAATGAAATATTTCACATTGCATGTTAATGCAATATTCTGTCCTATTATGGTGGCTATTTCCCTCCGTCAATAACTGCATCTATGATGATTAGAGATATGCTTTTGGGGTAAACTCAGAGGGCTTGACTGGGTAGATGTTGATAGTTTCTGTTGGCTGGAGAATTTCAAACTAAAATTCATTAGCTCAGGAAAAGGAGTTGACCATTTAGGGCTGAGCTGTCAAGGTGTTGTAAATCTTTGGAATTCTCCACATCAATGGGCTGTGACTGCTCAATCATTGTACGTTTTCAAGATTTAAATTGATGAATGTTTGGGTATTAATGGGATTAGAGTATGGAGAATACTGTAGGTAGATGTAGCCAAAGTAGAAGATAAGCCCTGATTTCATTGAACTGCTGGAGTCAGCTTAGTAGTGTTGCAAAGTAGTGTTGTTAAAAGCTACTTCATGCATTCAAACTAGAACAGCTCCAGTATAAATGCAGTAAATAAGTGAATTTGAAATTCCTTTGATCCTAATACTGTGTTTCAAGTACTGAACATGTTCTTCCATTTCGGAGGTTCAGTGTTCCATATCAGGGAAATTCCTTCACGACTGCTGGTTCTAATTTATTATATTCTTAACGATAAATGGTATGAGAGAAGCTTTGTGGATGACAGCATTAATTTAATATCTAATTCAATGGCAGTAGTGAAGATGCTTCACTTGTATGGAACACTGAACCTCTGGAATGGAAGAATACATTCAGTACTTGAAACACAGAACTAAGATCAAAGGAATTTCAAATTCACTTATTTATTGTATTTATACTGGAGCTGGTCTGGTTTGAATGCAGCGAAGAAGCTTTTAACACTATTAACAACAGTAATTTGCATTTATGTAGCACCCTTGCTGTTATAATACATCCCAAGGCACTCTAAAGACACAGAACAAAAATTCAATACTGAACCACTTACAGAGTTATTATTAGGATAAATGATCAAAAGCTTCGCCAAAGAGGTGCACCAGATTTTAAGAAGCACCTTAAAAGAATGGAAAGAAGTGTAATAGTAGAGAGATTAGGGAGGGCAAGTCAGGATTTAGGGCCTGGCCAGCTGAAGGCACGGTCATTAAAGCTGCAACAAAGACAACCAGTGATGGCCAGACATAAAGATTTTAGAGCATAGAGCGATGTAGGGGATTCTCAAAAGACTGTGGATACTTGGTTAACTGCTTGTGATTGATAAGTTTTTGTTAGGAAGGTTAATGGGAGATTTTGACAAACAAATAGTGTATATACAGTCAAGGTCTCACATTAGCTATGATCGAATGGAATCTGGGAGCAAGTCCAATGTGATCAGCCAATCCCTCTTGTTCCTATGTTATGATTTACATTGCTAAATCTATCTTCCTCATCCCAGCATCAAAATCAGAGACTGAAATTTGAAACGAAAGCACTGTTGATATAAAAATGGCTGCTGTAAAGTAAATAAGGCAGTTTACTTTGTTTTCAGATACTTATCTAATTTGTTGTCTTCTATGTTATTCCCCAGTGGCTGCAGTCTTGCCATGTGTGCGGGTTTACTGTATGGCTCTAGCTTTGTACCAGTCCTCTACATTAAGAACCATGCTGAGAGAAATGAAACCGAGTTTTTTGGTGCAAGTCAGTTTGGTAAGAAAGTACTTGCAAGCAAGCTGACGAGAAAAATAAACTATATACTTGTTTTCCATTTTGCCATTCCAAACCATTAGAGATGTAATAGCTTTTGAGTCATGTACTATATCAGTAATGTAGCAAAGAAATTACTTCTCAAATTATGTGCAGATCTGAACATATAAATATGCCAAGGTTGATGACGACAAATGTCCAAATAAGTTAATATGATGATCAGTTTAAAGATGGTTATACTGTATAGCTGTCTCCTGCTTTAAAGTATAGCATAGATTCTCCTCAACATTTTCTCCATAAATCTGTTATGAGCCTGTACATTTGATCATCTACTCTGCAGTGTGTGGATGAACAAAGCCAGTTCTAACCTTAAATTTAAGAAAATGTGGTATCTCCTGCATTTTGGTCTAGTCAACTGAAAAGGTGGAGAGTAGACTATATAAACATTTGCTTCATGTACAGTACCCGTGTATTTTCAGTGAAGGAAAGCACTAAGATTGTCAAGATACCATTTCAAATACTAATAAAACCTATACGTTCTATTGGAACATTGAGTCATGACAAATGGAAATATCTATCTTTATTTTTATTATATTTTTAAAAATAGCCAGGATTGAAGTCAAAACTGTCGTCTTTCAAGGTGTTTTAAAAAGGAAGACAGGAGATGGGGACGGGTGTTCTGTGGGGTGTAGCTCAAAGGAAGAAATCAGGCTTGGTGGCACCTTGGCATGCTGTCTGATAGGATGAGAAGCTGCCAATCAATACTCAGATGCCTTTTTTAATTCACTTGTGGGATGTGGGTGCTACTGGCTGGCTCATCCCTTGTTGCCCTGAGAAAGTGATGATGAGCTGCTTCCTTGACTCACTGCAGTCCATATGCTGTAGGTAGCCTATTGGAGCTTGTTCTGGAAGGCTTTCTCACCGGAGGGTGGGGAGTTAAAGATGCCCAACTCCCACATTTAATACAAAAATAAAAAAAACTTTTTTTTTGAGTTTCAAGGAAATTGAGTATAATCACCCTTGTGTGGTTTCCAGTGTTGTATTTACCGTGTCTCTGTACCTGGAGGAATGTTTGGAACTTTGCCAATTCAGAAACCTTTCAGTATTTAGCAACATTCTGTAAGGGGGTAGGTAATTGACTTGTCGTCTTGGGAAGCTAATGGACTGTTGAAAATAAGACATGCTTAAATTAAGTATAAAGTTCAACACCCTCCCAAATACAAGAAACTTCAATTGGTACAAGAACAGGAATTGCTGGAAAATCTCTGCAGGTTTCACAGCATCTGTGGAGAGAAATCCGAATCAGGCCCAGTGTCCCTACTTCAGAACTTCAGTTAATGTTGGATTGAAGATTACTCTGGTAGACAGATCATTTGTTTTCTTCCACTACCTTTATTGGATTGTTTGGGTGCGGCAGTGTAAGATGAATCGATACTGAAGAAACAGAATTCCCTTAATAGCATATCCAGTTGTTGACAAAGGAATTAGGCAGTGTCCCTTCAGGAGGTTTAGCTCTGCTCACCAACTTCCTTGTATTCAGTGCACATGAATCAAAAGAAAGCTCTACTCCAACGCATTCATTAAGTCCAATGCTTGGAGCTATCTGTCAACTGTTCAAAAGGATTGAAAAGGAATTGGTTGGCTAAGTTGGCTAGACAGCTGGGTCTGCAATGTAAAATGACGCCAACAGCATGGAAACCAAAAGCTTTTCTTTCTCTCCCTCAATTTCTCTTTCAATCTCAGAAATCAATATTGGTGAAAAAGAGATTTGGAAAAGTCAAAGCCTGAAAATTCAAGGTTACCTGCAGGTTTTTTTTTCTCCTGTGGAAACAGGGCAACAACTAAACAGCAGAGAGTTGGCTTTCACTCTCGCAACTTTCAGATTCTAAACACCTTAAACTAAAATTACTGTTACCTTCCTGTTTGTATAGATGGGAAGTCTTCTGCTTCCTTCCTTTTCCTTTTGTGTGTGCATGTTTTGGATGTCGCATTTTCTTATTTTTTTTCAGTTTAATCACTCAAGAAAATCTTAGAATTGGCGGTCCTTCACTTTTGATTTGGTTAACACAGTTTATTTACTAAAAAAAAATATTTGTTTCCACTGATCAAAAGAGGGTTAAAAATGAATGGAACTTGTTAGAGAAAAAGGCTCTTCAGCCCATTCAGTCTGCACTGTTCAGAAACAACCACCTGCCTAGTCTAATCCAATTTACCAGCACATGACCCAATTGCCTTGTATGACTTGGCAGAAATATTAACATACATACCTTATAATTGGTAGATGGGATGTAAATTTACATGAGATGTCTAAACCATCTGCCAATAGTACATCTCAAGGACAGTTGACGGGGCTCAAAGGGAGTCTGAATATCTGTTGGAGTACCTATCCTGTGTCATTAGTTAGGTGCTCACCTGTAACACTGTCTTCTCTTCTATTTTAGATATGGATTATGTTTTTGCATACTGCAGTGGGATTATTCTAACCAGTACAATCTATTTTCTCATATACTGTGCAGTGAAGAAAAACAAACCAAGTGTTTATTCAACTGCAATATTACCTGGTAAGGTGAAGTAATTAAAAGTCACTGTGTTTGTATAATGCTGCTAGCATGATAGTTCTTAGCTAATTGAGTAACAAAACTCAACAAAATTCA
The DNA here is from genome assembly GCF_004010195.1 of Chiloscyllium plagiosum. Classification (NCBI taxonomy): domain Eukaryota; kingdom Metazoa; phylum Chordata; class Chondrichthyes; order Orectolobiformes; family Hemiscylliidae; genus Chiloscyllium; species Chiloscyllium plagiosum. The sequence continues at coordinate 121,757,007 of NC_057710.1, forward strand.
ACAAAATGGAACAAAATTTGCACATAATAGTATTTATTATTGATTATGATATTTCCTGTACAAGGCACTAGTACTTGGCTAACAGTAAATCCTTACTAACTCTAATAAGTATAATAGTAATTCTCTATTTTCAGTTTCTTGATCCAGAATGTTAGTTTAACACTTTATTACTGAGCAATTAGCTAAAAGCAATTTGCTCCATGGTGACATTCATTGGGACTTTTGATAAAATGTGAATTTTTCAGTTAGCTCATGCTAGTTTTTTGAGTTAGGTAATGTGTTGATACAATGAGCAAAGACCTAGGGGACAATATTGAAGAGCCTCAGCAAGACGAGACACTGGAGAAAAGTTTCTTCTAAGTGCAATGGTGATATGAGGATCAGATATAGAACAAAAACATGTCAGTTTACTCTTTCAGAAAGAAAACATATATTCAGTCTTGAAGAGTATAAGCATAGACCGAGATGTCAAAAGTTTGCACAGTGCATTCTCATTTATATGTGAGAAACAAATAAATAAAATTGAGCAGTGAAGGAATAAGAATAATTGCTGTTTTAGAATAACTTAATTACTTTCAGAGAATGTGGAAGAAATTGTAAAATTTTCCTTCAGGTGATAAGATGAGTGAGGTGAAACCTATCCAAGCATCATTTTCTTCCCATTTCTTTAGATCATATATTTGAAGTTTTCTCAGGAAAAACTTTTGAAGTTGTATGTTTGCATTGCATTTTCAAACAATTTGCAAAGATTTTAAGAAGTTCAAATGTGCATTAAAGCCAAATAGGCCATTGCAGTTCACGCTCTGTTTCAAACTAATGCAAATAGGGTCAACTTTCTCATGATAGGGCTACTGAACTCGAATGCTCCTCGTTCATTTTTAGCAATGACAGGAAGTGGTGTCTTGGTAATCTACATCTTGAATATTACTGAAAGGAAGGAGACGCAGTGTGAAACGTTTTGACAATATATCCTTCCTTCCTTCACGAAACCAGGAAATATTTCAATAAATCTGCACTCCAAAAGTGGGAAGGAGGAGATACCTGGTAGTAGCCACTGACAAATCCGTGAACAAATAAGGAATCAGAGGACCAGCTCTCCCTTTGACTTTGTACACAGAGTTAGGGAACCACGAGGCATGTAGTCAATCAGCCCTGCGTGTCTTTTTAAAAATTCATTCAGAGAATGAGTGTGTTACTGGCTTAATGAGCATTTATTTCCCAACTCAAATTGCACTGAGAAAGTGGTGTTCACTGCAGTCCATGTAGTGTAGGTGTACATATAATACTGGTTAGGAAGGGAATTCCATGATATCAACCCAGTGGCTGTGAAGGCAATGTGTTATATTTTCAAGATAGGACAGTAAGTACTTGTGAGCACAGTGGCTGAGTGGTTAGCATTGCTGCCTCACAACGCCGGGGACCCACGTGTGATTCCAGCCACAGGCGACTGTCTGTGTGGAGTTTGCACATTCTCCCCATGTCTGCATGGGTTTCCTCCAGGTGCTCTGTTTTCTTCCCACAGTCCAAAGATGTGCAGGTTAGGTGAATTGGACATGCTTAATTGCCCGTAGTGTTCAGGAATCTGTAGGTTAGGTGCATTAGTCAGGGGTAAATGTAGAGTAATAGGGTAGGGGAATGGGTCTGGGTAGGATACACTTCAGAGGGTCGTGTGGACGTGTTGGGCCAAATGGCCTGTATCCACACTGTAGGGATTCTATGATTAATTGGCTTACTCGGGAGAAGCATCGTCTTCTCAATTTCAGAGCTAATCAGTTCAGAAGCAGATATTGAGCTCTCTAGTAGGGATAGTGTGGCAATGTTTTGTTGTATATTTTGTTCTCAAGGGAGATTGTACAGTTGTTGAATCACAATGAGCTGGATGTTCACTTACTGTAAAATATAGCAGTTTAATTATTATATTATTCTCTTTTCCATTTCCATGGAGAAACATATGTAAAGGCATCTGAGATAGGGTTAGAATCAACAATGTAGTGCGGAATCCTATAGGAGTGAGGGGTATGCAGACTAGGGTGAGATTTGCTGCAGAATTGGACAAAACTTCCATTGAGGCCTGTCTCTATGATGGGTGTAACTTATTCCACCTTTGTGTTTGCTGAATAAAGAGTTGAGCTTCTTGCCAGGCAGTGGGAGTTGCAAGTTGAGGGGGATTATAACTTGTTCAATGCCTTATAAATGCTACGCTTCATTTCATTAATGTTCAGATTCCCACCTGACCAAATGCACCAACAGTCCAAATATGGAGAAAATTCAACATGAAAATCAGAACGGGAACCTAGTGACTTCAGGGCTCCAAGGGCATTGGTTATGTGCATCCACACTTCCACAGACATTGGCATTCAATGTGTGCCAGTCTTTAACAACTCTCATGGCAAACCTCCGATTCGCTTACAGTACACTTCTGAATTTCAATGCTTCATTGTCGGCCGCACTGGCATCTATCATCGCAATGCTGCAGCAAGGTCACAGTCCTCTCAAAGACATGGGACTAGCTCATGGCCTGAACCAGATTGTATCCCTGAGTTCTTTGTTTGCGGTCATGGTACTCATTCATTCTCAGCCTAGCTCACTACTGACACCATCCTTTCCCTGCACTGTCATGCCTTGCCTTTGTGCACTTTCCCCCATCTGCCAGAGATATCAGGCTCATATTACTCCTGTTTTACATTTATCCTGTATTTTTCCCAATGAGATAGATTCAATATATGATTGAATCCCTTTGCCCTAACAAGACAGTCCTGTGTATTAATATATATAGTTTCTATCAAGTGCAATGCATCACACTGAGTCCAACTGATAATCATTAACAAATATCTGGCGTAATTTCCAGCAGAGATGTATTATTTAGTAAATTTTGGTTGAAAGCAGAATCACATCTCATGTTGGAAGTGGTGTTCTGAGGCTTGCAAACATGGCTGGTTGAGCCTGTTGCGAATGGTCAATGGGTTGTGTTGCTTGATACAGTCCACCAATTATTGGGATGTATGGCCACCATGCCTGGCATGACACCTGCACTGAAACTCATATATCACATTACTCATTTGTATGGGAGGTAAATCTTCATGGCTTAATAGTCAGCCTCTTGTCAGTGGAGAAAACCAGTCATGAGTTTACCAGTTGTTTGAACTGTTGAGACACCTTCCTCTTTCAGGGTCACCTGAAGTAGACTGTTCAGTACAAAAGTGGTGCCCATTAGCCCTTTCATGAGCTTGCACAATATAGGACAAGTGATAATTTCATCAGGATAGCTACTATCACGCAGTCTAGTTTTGACAGTTTTAGCAAGATGTTTGCCGATTAATCTAAACATCTATAGGATGTAGATTCATGATCTGGATTGAGAAACTGATATAAATTGACAAAGTTTGCCAAGGTATCAAATTAAGAGGGACATTTATTTCTGAATTGGAATTCAGGAAATAAAGACTGAGTTGGGGAGATTGATAATGTGATTGAGTGGAAACAATTGCAGATTGTAAATTGGACAATTAATGTGAATAAGTATTAAATAATGCACTTCAGGAGGAAATTGAGTAATAAGTATACTCCAGAAATGATGTTGAAAGAACAAATGATTAATCTCAATGCTGTCATCACATTTATGGAAACTGCTGAAACTGTAATGAGTAGTTGCTTTTTATTAACTTCCAGATTAGATAAGTATTTATATAGACCCTGTTCCCCTTCATGATGTCTAACTCAATTGGCTCAAGTATTGGGGAAACTGATGCACAAGAGTTTGGTTTAGGGAGGGTACAATTTATTCTGCAATTTGGAGGCAGTTTTGAAACAACGGGAGGCTGTCAACTCAAACTGTTTCTAGCTCTTTGTGGTTTGACCCGAGGCAGCTTCGGATGGCTATTGGCAACATGCCTCTCAATGATAGGATGTCAGTTATGGTCCTCAAAGACATTAACAGGGATTGGAACTTCCTATTATTTGAAAAGCAGACAGGACCACTGCAGTCTTCATACATTATCAGCCCACAGGGAGTGAGTGCAAAAGGTGGGACTTAATGTGGCTTGACATTATTTGCCATCTGACCTTCTCTTGCCAAAAATGAAGAGTCTCTGGTCAGTCATCAGGTATAGGTGTACCATGCAGCAGACTTTCATGAAGTGCTCAACTTGAAAGCCCAGCAATGCTCTCGTCCTCATCTCCCTCTCCTTGCCTTGCTCCCTAAGGTACTGATGTATTGTTGATGCCCTCATGTTGTGAGTGCTGATTAACTCTGCTAATGCATTGCTCCTACACAAATGGCAATTCCAGAGGCATTTCTTACTTGTTGAGCTCCCATCAGGGTGACCATAAACACCCAATCCTTCTTAGATAGAGGAGCGATGCCAGAGGACGAGAGAACTGCACGTTACTATTTTGTTCAGAAAAGGGTGTAAGGATATACCCAGCAACAACAGATCTGTCAGTTTAACTTGTAAGTTCAAAAGCCTTTGGAAACAATAATTCAAGACAAAATTAATCGGAATTTAGACGCACAGATTAATTATGAAAGCCAGCCTGAACTTGTTAAGAGCAAATTGTGCTTAATTTGTGTCAGTTTTTGATGAGTTAACAGTGTGTTGTTGGGAATAATGCAGTTAATGTATACATGGTCTACCAAGCAACATTTGATAAAGTGCCGAATCACATTCTTGTTAGCATAGTTGAAGCCCATGGAATAAAAGGGATTCTAGCAAGATGGATACAAAATTGGCTGAGTGTCAGGAAACAGAGAGCAGTGGGGAAACTGTTTTTCAGATTGAAGGAAGGATCATGGTGGGATTCCTCATCCATCAATGTTAGAATTCCTAATGTTCTTATATAAATATAAATGGCCAAAGGTCGTATGGTCAAGAAACAACTTCAGCATTTATAGAAAACAAAATACTTAGAGACAGCTTGAACTGTGAGGAGGATAGTAATAAAACAGATGATAAAGGACAAACAATTTGAAGATGAAATTTAAAACAGAAAGACATGAAGTGATTTGTTTTGTTAGGGTGGATAAGTGGAAGTAATTTAAATGTATGGTTTGATTCTGATGTGGGCCAGGAGTTGAATGGCGAGGGGCCAAATGTGTTCGATATCTTTGAAAATGCCAGGGCAGATTGGAAAATGCATTCTGGGCTGTGCAACCTGAGAACAAAATCAAGGAAGTTATAACAAATCTTTATAAAACAGAAATATTGCTTCCTGTTCTGAGCACCACACTTTAGAAAAGATATGAAAGGCAGAGAACTTTCACAAGAATGGTGTCAGGGATGTGGATGGATTAGAGAAGCTTAGGCTCTAATCCATGGAGGGAAAAAAAATTAAGAGGAGATTTGATGCATATGTTAAAGATCACGAGAAGTCTGAAAGAATGGGTAGACTGCATGAGCTGCCATTGGTTGAAGTATAGAGGTCCAGATGATGCTAACTTAACGTGATTTACAAAACAAACGACAGGAACAGGGGAAAAAAGTTATGACACATTAGAGTGGCAACAATTTGGAATGCCTTACTTGAGAGTGTAGTGGAGGAAGAGTACATGCAAGATATTCAAAACAGAATAGGATAATTGAAAAGAAAAGTGATTGCAGATCCATGAACAAAAGGACAGGAGAGTGGGATTAGGAGCATTTCTGTGGCAGAGAGTTGGCAGTGGCATCATAGCAGAATGGCTTCCTTCTGTGCTCTAACAATCCAATGATAAGGTCAGTTGAAATCCTGCTGCTCCTGAAATAATTGAAGTAGGGAGCCAAAGATGATCCTGCCACATAAAACCCTTACAGAGTCTGGAGTCCTGTGCATTTGTTTCTCAATACTCCAGATATTCTAGTCATTAATTTCAAATTTTATCCATTTTCAATTTGTTGAACAGATTCTGCACTTTGAGCTGGGTTTTCAAGCATTCACAATCAATTCTTCTTATTCTTTAGAGAAACAAGTTGTCCGTATGCAGATAATTAATGCTTCCCAATTTCTTTTATTCTTAGCTTTCTTTTCAGGACTCCTGTGGGGCATAGCAAACAGTGCATGGTTTCTGGCAAACTATTTCCTTGGTGCAGTTATCACTTTTCCTCTTGTTACTGCTGTGAGTACTGCTTTTATTTGTAACTGTATCAACAATAATATAGAGTAACATGGAAAAATCTGAATTATTGTTAAGCTGAATTGGAAAGGCATAGGAAATCAACTGTTAGCTGTGCAATTGTAAAATCACTAAAAATCACAAGCCAAACGCGCAACTTAGTGTCTTTTAGCAATGTTGGGTATGTAGATATAACTGCTCTCAACACCATTGCATCTCAAAGAGACACAGAGAATTAATTTAAATTCATCCTCAGGACATTGATATCATTGGAAGCCATTCTGAGGATATGGTGGTGGGTCTCCTTCCTGAACCACTGCAGTCCGCTGTTGTGATATTGTACAACTGACTGGCTTTTTCAGAAACTTCAGAGAGAGTGTGGACTGGAATTACATGTAGGCAGACTGGTTAAGGACAATGGGTTTCCTTGCCTAATAAACATTAGCGAACCAATTCAGTTTATACAACAACCCAATTGCTCATGACAGACAAAAAGGACATACATTTATATAGCATCCTCCATGACCTCTGCATGTCCAAAAGCACTTTACAACAAATTAAGTTCTATTGAGTACGGTTGGTGTCGTACTATATGAAACAGCAGCTCAATTATACACAGCAAATTACCACAAACAGCAATTTTAAATTGAATTCTCAAATTGTCCCAATATGATTTGAAGTCAGACTTTTAGGATTAGAATGTCCAAATCTCTGAATGGTCCAGGTAGATAGCCACTGCACAAATGTACCCAAAAATATCTATTATTTATTCTTCCATGTGTTTGGAAGTATGTTAGTTTGGTTATGCATTCATTCCATAGCAATTTCCATAAGTTCCCCTTCTCACTTACCAGGCTAGGGACAACTCACCAGAGATTATGACCCTCTCAATTCAGGGTCTCTTTAAGTGATAACTACTCAACAGCCCTATTAGTGAATTTGAATTTGTGGTCTTGATATTGTTACAGTGATGCCAAATACAGATTCCGTACCCACAACACATTCTGCTTTCTTAATTGATGCTTCAAGGAATGTTTCAAAGAGCTAAAGAGAGAGAGCTTAAAATCCACATTGAGTTGTTGGGTTAGGGTTAAGGTCAAACCTGACAGCTTTTAGTTAGACGTTAGGCACATCCAACCACTTGGGGCGATAAACTGGGACGCTACCATATTCCCCCTCTCAAGTTTATATTCCAGTTTTTATTAGTCATTTGAAAAATTATATTCTTCACTTTGACTTCTTATTTCTAATAGGCTTTTTTTCAATAATTATACTCAATATTTCACCAGGCTGTAGTATGGTTGTACTTTTTTTTTTGTTTTTGCGGTGAGAATGTAATTTCTCTCCCCTTCGGCTTTTCTCGGGGTGGAGGTTTTTTCTCTTGCTCTATCCTTTCGGCTCACAGCTCAGTGGAAATTTCTTTCCCAAGTGGAATGTTTGCTGTTATACAAATAGATAAAAATCGGTAAAATAATGCTTGGGGTGGGATTAGAATGACCAACGTCTTGGAGGTTAGAAATAAAACTCAGAAAGATCTGTTCACATATCAGCCAGAGTTCCAATTTGCAGTTATTCTGGATCATAGATTAGATCAATGCTTACAAGAGACAAATTATGAAATGTTGACGTTTAACAGAACTTCATTGTAATACTTAAAATGTATTCAGTGACATGTTGCAATGAAATAGAGCTGGCAGTCCTTCAGAGCAAGAACAAATTATTGTGCATTTGGATGAAGAACTCCAAGCTCCATTTTAACTCGCCGACTTAAGTCAGACTTTTATTTGAGGGTGAAGATGCTTTATTGATACAGGACTTTTGAACTGCACTTACTATCGTTTTATTTTGTTTATTTCTATAGATGGTTTGATTTCAGGAATGTGTCTGTTCACTGTCCTTTTCAAATAAAACTCATTCGATGTCACTGGTGCTGTTGGAGTGGTGGTGCGAGTGCATTTAAATTTTTTTCGTGGACATAATTTGTATTCTTTCGCAGGATGTGAGCATTGCTGGCAAGGGCCTGCATTTATTGCCCATCCCTAATTGCCTTTGAGAAGATGCCTGTTTGGTTCGTTGCTTTCCTTCAGTTGCAGGTACACACACACACAGTACTTAAGGAGGGGAGCTACAGGGAGTAACAGTGAAGGAACTGCAGGTCAGGACTATCAGTGACTTGGAGTGGAACTTGCAGGTTCCTATGTATGTGTTGCCCTTCTCCTTCTCGATGATAGAGGTCATGGGTTTGGAAGTGCTATAGAAGGAGGCTCCACAGATTTGTTACAATGTATATTACAGATACCAAGTCGTAAATTGAGAATTTAACTATACTTCTACCAACCAAATATAGGATAAATATAACCTGCTTGATTTATGAAGTTTATTTAATTGAAAGGTCAGGCATTACTTGTTGTTATTTTGTGTTAATGAAATGCAGAATATGGGAATATTTTAACTAGTTTCCAGTTTAAGGAGTAGGAAAACTTGTGCAACTAATATTTCCTTAAACACCAACCAGACAGTCTGAAAACTTGTAACAAAGTATATCATCCAACTCAAAGGAGTAATTCTTTCAACAGGTCCATTTTACCATAGGTATTGAATGTACCATGTTGACGCAATGGACATGGTCATAAATCAAAAACCTGAGATACAGCACAAGTCATTTTGCATTTGTATAGTGCCTTTACGAGACCATACATCACAGATATATTAGACGTAATTATCACAGTCACATAAGGAGATCATAGAACAGATAAGACCGTAAGATATAGGTGCAGTATTGTGCCCATCAAGTCTGCTCTACCATACTTCTATGGTTTCTCAACCCCTAACTCCTGCCTTTTTCCCATAACCCTTGGTCCCCTTATTAATCAAGAACCTGTCTATCTCTGTCTTAAATACACTCCATGATCTGGCCTCCACAGCAATCCTGGCAATGAGTTCCACAGATTCACCACCCTCTGGCTGAAGAAATTCCTCCTTGTTTCAGTTCTAAAGGGACACCCCTTCACTCTGAGGCTGTGCCCTTGGGTCCTAGTCTCTCCTACTAGTGGAAACATCTTTTCTGTGTCCAGTTTAACCTCTCAGTGTTCTGTAAGTTTTAGTGAGATCCCCTTTGTCCTTCTAAATTCCACCAAATACAGACTCTCAGTCCTCAACCACTCCTCATACAACAAGCTCTTCACTTCCAGGATCACTCTTGTGGACCTCCTCCAGCACCAGCATATCCTTCCTCAGATACGGGGCCCAAAACCGCTGGCAATATTCCAAATATGGTCTGACCATCGTCTGAGGGATATGGGCCAAGTGCAGGCAGGTGGAACAAATTTAGTTTGGGCAAATGGTCAGCATGGATTGGTTGGACCGAAGGGTCTGTTTCTGTGCTCTATGATCCGGAAGAATACACACAATGTCAGCACCAATATGTCTGTCAAAAAGTGTGATTATTTCAGGCTTCTGGGAGATGATATGGTGTTAGCAGCTCTTTGTATACAAAACACAAACAATTTAATAAAAAACGAAATGTATGTGAAATTAGTTTGAGAAAAAATCAACCTGAATTAGTACCAGTGAGAGACAGAAAAGCTAAGTGAATTATACTAAAACAAATGGTTGTTCCTCTTGTATTCAATGCCTTGACTAATAAAAACAAGTATCCATTGTGTCTTTGTAACCATTGTATCCAGCTATTCTGCTGCCTTTGAGAATTTGTAGACAGGTGCACTAACGTTCCTTTGATCCTCTCCACTGGCTGAGGTCCTACCATTCAATATATACTCCATTACATTGTTTAGCAGTGTATCACCTCACATGTTTAAGTTAAAATCCATTTAGCATTTTCTGTCCATCTGATTAGCCCATCTATATCATCCTGTAATCCAAGGATTTCCTCTTTGTTCTTTACAACACCAACTTTTGTGTCATCTGCAAAACTACTGATCAAACCTCCTACATTCATGTCTAGATCATTTGCTTATATTTGAAACGGCATGGGACTTAGCGCTGAAACCTGGTATGCTACTAGACACAACGTTTCAGCCATAAAAGAATCTTTGCCTTTCATCCTCTATGCTAACCATTAAGGCAACTTTGGATCCAATTTGCCAAACTGCTCTGGATCCCATGAGCTCTTATCTTTTTCACCTGTCTCCCAGGTGAGACTTTTTCAAAATCCTTACCGAAGTCCATGTAAACTACATCCTTTTATGATTCACTTCCTTTATGCACACATTGAGCCATCTCCTTGATAAAACCTTTCAGGTTGGATCTCCCCCTTGACAATCCATGCTGACTGTTCTTGATTAATTCTTGACCCTCAAAGTGGAAATTAATTCTGCCCCTCAGAATGCTTTCCAATAGTTTCCTTCCTACTTTTAAGAGACTCAGGCTTGTTCCCTGATTTATCCCTACCATCCTTCTTGAAAAATGGTACCACATTAGCTGTTCTCTGGCAGTTCTCCTATGTTCAGAGTGGATTTAAAAATTAATGTCCAGGCTCCTGCAATTTCCTCCTTTGCTTCCCATACAGCCTTGGATACATTTCATTTGGGCCTGGGGACTTATCCATTTTAAATCCTGCTAAAGCTGTTAGTACCTCCTCCCTCTCAAGATTAATTTTTCATCTACATCACTGTCATTAACTTTCTGATTTTCAAACCTCTAGCATTCTTCTCTATATTGAAAACAGATGTAAAATATTTTTTAAAACTCATCTTTGTCTTCTGGTTCTAAAATAATGAGAGTTTTGAGTTCAAACAACAAATTAGTGAACTGCAGAGCACTTCATGCTATATTACAGTAAGCAAATGGTTTACTGGAGATCAATAATAAATTGCAAGAAACATTTGAGCATTTAAAACAGGAAATAAGATATAAAAAATCAACAGATCTGGCGCAAGAAGAAGTTGAGAAATTTGCAGAAAACAGATACGTGAAGTGTATGGAAGACAAATATAATTTTCAGAATTGTCACGCAGAAGGGTCTCAGTAGAACAGGCACAGCATTGCACCACCATCAATAACGTTGTTTGAAAAATCTAATAAAACTACATTAAAAATTCAAAGTTCATTTTAGATATTTAATTATAAATATCAATTGTAAATATTCTTCAGTTCAGACAAAATGGTAAAAGAAATGATTGGAACAGTATGTTAATATATAGAGACACTTGTGTTTTTTGAAAAAGTTAGGAGCTGCATTCTTGTGTGCATATGTACATATACATAATCCAGAATGTCACATCACTCACTATGACATTAAAGCCAGTGTATCAAAAGGTTACGAATCTTTGGAATTCACTACTCCAGAATGCTCTACCAACATCTATATTTAAGACTGGGTAATGTACCTTTTTGGTTCTTTCGGAAATTAAGGGACAATGGGAAGTCAGCAAGGTGGAATTGAAGCCACAATGGATCATGATCATTTTGAATAGTAGGCTTTCTAGGCTGGATGAGCCACTTCCACAACAATTTGTTGTGTTCTTAACAAACATGTCCAGACTAGAATATATTTAGCCTTTTGGGTTCTTAGCAATCAAACACCCGTATAGTAGCAGCACAGTTTATTTTTAAAAGATGGCAAAGGTCTTATGACCTTGCTGAATTATTTGGTAGAAATACTATACATTTTAGTAGAGCTTATTGTGAGAAGTTACAGCTTGGGTTTACAGAATTACTTGCAGAGTTTTATTGTTGTGGAAGTTATGGCGCCATCTTGTGTGGATCATAGGAAATACAGGCATTTACCCATGCAGGGCCATTCTGGTGGTTTTGACACCAAACTTCATTGCCTGAAGTAAACTACCTCTCACTCAGAGGAGTCTTGTGTCAGACATTGACGTGCCTGATGCTGTTTCATCCTCACCCAAAGGTGCAGGAAAATCAGATTTAACCTGGTGTGATGTCTTCTCCCCATTAGCAACTCTGCTGGAGTTAGCATAGAATCATAGAACCCCTACAGCGTGGGTATAGGCCATCTGGCCCAACAAGTCCACACTGAGCCTCCCCTACTGTATTACTGTACATTTATTCCTGACTAATGCATCAAACCTACACATCCATGAACACTATGGGCAATTACGCATGGCTAATTCACCTAACCTGCGTACCTTTGGATTGTGGGAGGAAGCTGGAGCACTCGGAGGAAACCCATGCAGCCAGGGGGAGAATGTGCAAACTCTCTGTAGTTGCTTAAGGGTGTGGTCCTACAATCAAATAGGAGCCAGGACATTTTGGTATTGAGTGAAGCTGTCGGCTGTTTCTTTGATCCTGTCTTCAAATTTTGGACTGTTCTTTCCATCAGAGCTGTGCCTATGTGCCAAATGCTGTTCGTCTTTAGCATATACTCTAATTCCCTATTAGTAAATGATAGCCCGTTGTCTGGGACCAACACGTCAAGAGTTCACGTATTTGCAGCACCACGTCTCACTTAGCATCGTAGTGGGCTAACATCTTAGATGATAATAGCTGCTTTTCCACTTCCCTGAAGGTTATTTCTTGGCTATGAGATCATTTCCAAGGCTGACCCTTTTTCAATAGCAGGTGTAAGGGTGCCAGGATGGAGGTCAGGTTACATATGAACTTTCCGTAATAATTCATCAATCCAAGGACAGATCTAAGCTCCGATACTGACATGGAGCTGGGGCACCTTTGATTGCCCTCACCTTATCTTACAACGAGTGATTTTATTGACTTGGTGGCCCAAGCTGGTCAGTTGGGATGCTTGGAACACGCATATTTCCTTCCAAAGGCATACCCTGTCATGGAGAAATAATTAAGCACTATGTCCAATTTCTCTAAATGTTCTTTATTGGTCTTCCCAGGTATTAGCACACCACCTGGATAAATGGTGACTTAAGGTAGACCTTGTAAAATGTTCTCCATTGTCTACTGGAAAATGGTACAGGCTGATGATACCGCGAAAAGCAATCTTATATATTGGTTCAAACCCTTATGGGTATTAATTGTAGCATCCTTCTGCAAATGCTGATCTGATTGCAATAGTAGGTATGCATGGCTTGTGTCCAGTTTCATGAAGGACAGCCCCACTCCATCAGCTTTGTGTTTAAATCCTCTATGCATGGGATTGTGTATTTATCTAGCTGCCATAACTGGTTTACCGTTTGTTTGAAGTCCCCACAAAGGTTAACTGGCCCTTTGGGGTTCACAATCAGTACGACCAGTGCTACCCATTCTGGAAACTGCACTGGTTTGGTGATTCATTTATTTTCCAGCCTCCTGATCTCTGCCTCTATTCTTCCATGTAAGGCCAATGGTACTGGGCGGGCCTTGCAGAATCATGGGATTGCTTATTGGTCAACATGGGAAACAGCCTTGGCCGCTTTGATAGTCCTAGACTTGCCTAATGAACTTCTGGATATTTAATTAGGTCTTCACTCAGGCAGCCATTTTCTAATCGAAAATCATTGAGCCAATCAAGTTGAACCTTTCTCAACCAATTTTACCCCATCAAGCTTGGGGCTGTGCCTTTTACTACAATCAGTGGTAACTGAACCAATTGCTTCTGATAAGAGATTGGAACTGAAGTTGTACCCTGAATCTGTAAAGTATAGGTCCTCATCCTGGCTGAGGTCTTACGCATACTTTAAGGGTTGGAATCCAGACTGAATTTTGGTAAAGACTGGTTCCACAATCACTGATACAGCCGCTCTGGTATTGACCTCCATTAGAACTGGGTGACCATTTAACCAGATATTTATTTTGATTCTGATTTGGATGTTACTAAGTAATTTAACTGTTCCAAACCAGCTGTAAGTGGGTTTTCCAGTGTGTGCACTCTCCGGATACCAGCCTATGAGTTCTCTTACTCAATTCAGGCCTAGTGGGGCTTTTTTGCTGTCTTGACACCACACACTGGCAGCAACTACAATGGCCTGCTGGCCTGGATCCTCAAGAAAATTTTAATCATTTGGCCGAGGCTTGTCTTTGTTTTGGGGTTTTGCTGTGGGCTGACCTAAGGTCCCTCTGTTCAGGATGTCCTAATTGAGGCTATGCCATTGCCCAAGCTCAGGCGCACTGGTGAGGGTATCCACTTTCATCGAGCTGCGCTGTGACTCATAAGCTCCACCTGCTGCATTTTCTAACCATAAAGCCAGTTGTAGTACCTGTTTGAAGTCCAGTTGAGTTTCAGCTAGTGGAGAGTTTTATATGGTCACATCATTAATCCCACAAAACAAATGATCTCTCAGCTTCTCACATACCAAACTCACATGCCTCTGCCAGTTGTCTTAACCTCATCAAAAATCCTGATGCAGATTTCCCAGGTTCTCAAACTGTCAAGTAAAACTGATAGCATCTCAGAATTAGAGGAAGCTTGGGGGTTATAATATTCCTTAGCTAAATATATCTACTTTTGAAAGATTTTAGTATCTGGTGCCTCTGGGAAAGTTAGGCTCCCAATAACCCAAAAAGCTGCAGGTCTACAAGTTGTCAGGAGAAATACTCATTGCTTTTGTCTGCTGCACTGTCATTTGCCTGAAAACAAAACACGTTCTCTCCACATACTGGGCCCAGTCTTTAATGGCAGGATCGAACAGGTCAAGCTTCCCAAATAGTTAATTGTTTACCCCAATTCAATGATGACCATTGTGAGCTAATCTCTTCAGAGGTATGTTTTTCTCTTTTTGCCACTGACCATAAACAGGTCCAGGCAGCGGGCCGTGGAGGGGGTTGTTAGGGCCGACTGCCTGCCCCTCTTCCGCGGTTACGTTAGAGCCCGAGTGTCCTTGGAGAAGGAGCACGCGGTCTCCACCAACACCCTGGAGTTGTTCAGGGAGAGGTGGGTGCCGCAGGGAGTGGAGTGCATTATTTCCCCCTCCAACTCTATTTTGATTTAATTCCCTGCCCTCCCCTTCACTGTTTGATCACACAGCATCGCCCTTTGATGTGAAGGGCACTGCTTGTCACT
>NC_057710.1:121772903-121867843 GCF_004010195.1 Chiloscyllium plagiosum
AGCATCAGAGGCTGAGGGGTGACCTTATAGAGGCTTACAAAATTATGAGGGGCATGGATAGGGTAAATAGGCAAAGTCTTTTCCCTGGGGTCGGGGAGTCCAGAACTAGAGGGCATCGGTTTTGGGTGAGAGGGGAAAGATATAAAGGAGACCTAAGGGGCAACCTTTTCATGCAGAGGGTGGAGCGTGTATGGAATGAGCTGCCAGAGGATGTGGTGGAGGCTAGTACAATTGCAACATTTAAGAGGCATTTGGATGTGTATATGAATAGGAAGGGTTTGGAGGGATATGGGCCGGGTGCTAGCAGGTGAGATTAGGTTGGGATATCTGGTCGGCATGGAGAGGTTGGACTGAAGGGTCTGTTTCCGTGCTGTACATCTCTATAACTCTATGACTCTCTCTGCAGAAGTCTCGCACACCGCCCATTTTGAGAATTTCCTGATATACTAGAGATTTCCAGCAGCTGCAATGGTTTGCCCTTGTATTACCATTCTCACATTATCCACATGTATTGTGGAGAGGATGATATTACCAATGTGATGATTTTGCTGGGTGACAGATATGAATTTAATGTCATTTTATATTGTAAATAACAATCACTGTATAATTTCATGTAGATTGTATACTATGAGTGCCAATCCCTTACACAAGTAAGTGGACTGGAAGAATTAACTTTATCTGCTGCACTAACAGCAGTTTCACAACTTACCCTTAAAAGAATCATCCCAATTTTCCTTTTCCTTTTCACTTTTCAGGGTCCTGCTGTAATCTCGCTAACGTGGGGAGTATTTTACTTTAAAGAGATAAAGGTCAGTTAATCTGAATTTTGAAGGATTAGCTTTCGAAATCTAAGAAACTCCATGACAATAAACGGAAACAGTAACATTTTCAAGTAGTGATGATGTTACAAAAAGATATGGATGGCTTGAAACCAAACCATGCTCTCGAATTATGAGGAAAAATCGATATGATGTAATAACATGTCATTAAAATTAACTGTAAAAGATGAGATCTGCTTACTGAATTTAAAAGCAAGGAAACTATCAAAAACATAAACGGTCTGCCCTTGATATTACAAAAAGAATATGGAGGATGGTCAAAACATTTATAGGGATGAAACTCCGAGGAAAGGCTGAAAAGACTGGGTCATAACTGAAAGAAATTCGGCCGCTGTAAATCAGAAACAAAAATAGAAATTGTTGGAAAAGCTCGGCAGCTCTGGCAGCATCTGTGGAGACAAATCAGAGATAATGTTTCGGGATGAGTGAGGAAGGGTCATTTGAGCTGAAACATTAACTATGATTTCTCTCCACAGATGCTGCCAGATCTGCTGAGCTTTTCCAGCAATTTCTGTTTTTGTCTCTGAATAGACTGGAGTTATTTTGTTTGGAAAAGAGACCGACTTGATAAGGTGTCTTTAGAATTATGCAAATGTTGTGGGTGAGGCCAAAACTAAGGGCCATTAGTATAAGACCGTTATTCATCGATCCAATATGGAATTCATAAGATATTTCTTAACTCCGACAATTGTGCAAATATGGAACTCACTGCTAAGGAAAATAGTTAAAATGAGCAAAAACACATTTAAGGAGAAGCTTGATAAATACACGAAGGAGAAGGAGCAGGAAGATATATTTGAAATAGGGTGAGGTGAAGAAGGATAGAAGGAGGCTTATGTAGAGTAAATACATCACTTAGAACTATCAAGCCGAATGGTCTATTTGCTGTGACTAAACTCTGTGTAGGTCTATTTTAGGTAATAATTGTATGAATTACTGTCTAACACATTCCTCAGTCCAAGAATATACCAAATGGTATTGATTAGTGATGCCCAGCTCGTGTGAATATTCAGTAGTCAGGGCGTTCAAGTATTGTTGTCAAACATTTTACTTTTAAGAAATTTACATTTAGTAGAGCTAAAGTAATTCTCTCCACCAGGACAAGCTTTCAAGGTAATTTATTCCTGATAGTTAAAATTCTGTTACTAAGTGTTACAGTGAAAAAATATTCTTCTTCAATTCAATGATAATGGTTTCAGAGTATATTCCCTACAGTGTGGAAACAGGCCTTTCAGCCCAACCAGTCCACACCGACCCTCTGAGGAGTAACCCACCCAGACCCATTTCCCTCTGACTAATGCACCTAACACTATGGGCAATTTAGCATGGCCAATTCACCTGACCTGCACATCATTGGACTGTGGGAGGAAACCGGAGAACCCGGAGGAGACCCATGCAGACACGGGGAAAATGTGCAAACTCCACACGGACAGTCACCCGAGGCTGAAATCGAACCGGGGACCCTGCAGTGTTAACCACTGAGCCACCATGCTGCCTCTTTTAGATACAAGTGCAACCACAAATATATACATAACTGCTCATCTCTTATGGTACTGCTCCAGGTGGGCTGAAAACCCAAATGCAAGCTCTCCACTCTTCATGATGTTGAGGGACTTATTGGATGATGGATGCTGCTGGTAGTTATTCAACTTCAGTGACTCATTGCAGTTGTATATATTCATATTGCAACACTAATGGAAAAATGGTTACAGGTTCTACATACACGTTAATGAAATCCAGCTCCACTACGTCACCACCTCTGTCAACTCCTCAATTTTGTCCTGTTTGTCAGACTGCTTACCTGAAAACCACAACTAAATGAGAAGACATTACTTCCAATAATTGTTGGAAAGATTAAAGCTCCTGTTTTTCACAATCTGTTATAAACTTTGTTCTCAAGTCCCCAAACCATTCCTCTTCCCAGTCAAAGAGTGTGTTGCTGGGAAAGCACAGCAGGTCAGGCAGCATCTGAGGAACAGGAGGATGAACATTTGGGGCACAAGCCGTCTCTTCCTTGGAAACTGCCTGACCGGCTGTGCTTTTCCAGCACCACATGCTTTGACTCTGATCTCCAGCATCTGCAGTCCTCAATTTCTCCGTTCCTCTTCCCAGTAACTATCTGATGCTGAAGCAGGCTATTCACAATCTTGGTGTTCTATTTGACTCCATGATGAGATTCCAATTAAATATCTATTCAATCATCAAGACTGTCTGCTTCCATCTCAGTAACCATCTCTATTTTACTTCTACCTGAACTCATCTACTCTTAAATACTTGCCTTTGCTACCTCAAAAGTTGATTATCCATACACTGTTCTGGCCAGCCTTTCATCATCTATGTCAGCTCATTCAAAACTCCACTGCCCATATCTAATCTTGAATCCAGTCCTATTCAACTGTCTGAACTACATGCTTCATGGCCTGCAGACCTTGTTTTCAAATCTCATCGTGGACCTGCCCCTCAATTACACATTTGTGTAATTGCCTTCAGTCTTATTGCCTTCCATTATTGTTGGCTGTGCCTTCAGCAACTCAAGCTCTAAGGTGTTGGATCATGTCCTTATACTTGGCCATTGTTTCATCTTTCCTTCCTGCTTTAAATCTCCCCATAAAATCTCCCTTTGACTGAGCTCTTCTTCAGCTAATTATACTTGGCATGTTCTACTCCATTAAAAGTGCTATATCAATGTAACCTGTGCATCAAGTATCTCAATGCTTCACCATTAAGATAAGTTGAATTTCTCAGTTATTTTGATCGTTGGATAGTTATAAATTAAATTCACCAAAAAAAAGTCTTGCTCATTTTCTGTTTCTTTTTAGTACCTGATTATGATTAGAGTAAGGAATCTCATTCCTTTAGATTTTTATTGTTTAGTTTAAAACAGTCAACCATTATTTTAACCTTTCATTTGTTTATTTTTTTCTCTCTCTTTATCCAATCTTGCCTTCTCTATTTTTATTCCCGTTGTTGCATCTGATGCGACTTTGAATTCACTTGCTTTAATTTGCAGGTTATTTGCAATCCTTGCGTTGACAATTTTTCAATTCTTCAATTTGGTTGGTTAAGGCGATGCACAGTTTCTAGTCTTGCTCACTTAGATCCCAGCTGACAGCGTCCATCTTTGGAATGTTATCCCATTGCCCTGCCAGCAACCTGCCTTGCAAAAATGTTAATGTTAAAGTAAAAAAGTATGTCTAACTAACAGCAGACATTATTTTGTAGTAAAATCAGGATGTCTTGTGGCACAGTGGTAATGGCTCAGAGGTTCTGGGTTCAATCCTACCCAGAACTTGATGGTCACAGAACATGACCAAACAGATTGATGATAAATTTGTCAATCCTGCTGATACCCTTTGGCAGACAGTAAGGGTGGAAGACTTTCCTGTCAAACAGCAACCTTGTGATATTTGCAGCGCAACATTCTCCATACTAAAAACCTTTATATACAATTGATATCCTTGTTCCAAGGGACTATCTCACACATAGTAAAATCTAACTCAAGGTATCAAATACTGTTAATTTGTCTTGCTCTGCATTTTTATTCACACATACAAAATAAATACGATCAACAAAGAGAGGTGAATCATAGTAGCCCAGTATACATTTCAATAAGTTAGCCTATTGTGTCAACCATTTGCTGTTTGACCCTTAGTGGTTTACGTAAAAGGATATGAGTGGTTTAGACAAAATCTCATTTAGGGATTCATGGTCAATTTATTAGAATGGTCTGTAATGTTAAATCTAAATAGAATTCTTGCACAATGCCCCAAAACATGTGTTATTCACAAAAGAGAACCACTCCATGAGACGTTGCCCCGATTGGTTCTGCTTTCTCGGTTCAGTACAATCACACCTACTCTAACATCTTTACAAAACATACTGCTGCTGGTGAAGTTGTGCTGAACAGATGCACATATAATGGAATGGATGGCTAAAAACAAGCACACAAGCTCTCATTGACTACCAGAATGTCAGGATAAGCAATTATAAAGATATGCTCACTTTGCTGTTTGGTGTTAGTCCTCCCTCAATCAATGAATTTTTAGTAATTTAATTCAATGCATTGATCAAATTAAAATATAGTTTATTTCCTGATATTTAAACAAGTTATAATTGTTCTGTCTCCAGGGTTTACAGAACTTCATAATCCTGGGTGTAGTACTTGCAGTTGCAGTTACTGGAACAATACTCATAGGCTTATCTAAAATAGAGGGAATTGCCTAATGCACATCGTGGAAAACAGAATAGCAGAGTACCTACCGTCTCTCAGAAGGAATAAAAACCCTTCTGTACTGAACCTGATACAAATTATAATAAATATTTGATTGTATTTTTGTGTGCAATATTATGTCAAATGTCTAAGTTGACGCAAATATCATAACATAGATGCACTTCTAGTTGAAGTGCATTGATTTAAATACACTATGTAGTCATTAAAAAGCAGAAATTAATTGTAAGTAGCGTTTTAGCAGAAAAGTGTTATTGTAATGCTGAGACTGATTCTCAGTCTCTTACCAGGATTCTATTCTATTCCCTGTACATTTTTTTTGAGTTGGACTGTATGCTAATAAAGGAGGCAATTTGTGTAACAAGAAAAGGTTATTATCTGTACAAGTTACAGCAGAATATCCTGTGTGCATGTTCTCCCTTCATTCCATATGGCTTGGACTTTATAGTCAATATCAGTGGTGTAATTGCTGGCAGTCACCTCAAATACATTGTGAAACTGACGAGATCTTTTGACATCAGCACAGAAGTCCAGAAATTGCTGTCAGTGATTTCTAACTTGTCCACAGAGAGTCACTGCCAATAGAATTCATTTAGATTAATTTGATGTGAGTTTCCACTTTTTATGTTATTAATCCTGATGTAAAATGCATTCTTGTTAAACAATGTGTTAAATCATAATTATTGATTTTTGGCTGTAAAAAAAGTGATTGGCTGTTTAGCTTGCAAATGATACCACTGCTGCTGGGCGCCAGAGATCTCCTCAGTCAGTCCAAAATTGGAGTTTATTAGGAAAGGTGAAATCCACACAACAGTGATTGCAAGATTTTTCAGGGAGCTTTAGGACGATGGTGAATGCCCTTATCTCAGATAGACCACTCAGTCCAAACCCCTCTGATTCAGTTATTTTCATCCATTCCTTGTTTTGTTTTTACTCTATGGAGCAACCTAAGAGGAGGCCTCCATAAATTAAGATGGCATTAGCAGGTTGAGGAAATGGAGGCAAAAACAAAAATCAGAGTCACAAATAAAGGACATAGAATACCATAAAAGCAAAAAGGGCACTTCAACCCAATTCTCAAGATTCCCTGTGGATAGGTTTGTGCCCACCAAAATATTAAATGTTTAATATTAACCAATTACTAATGCAATCAAGTCATTCATCTTAACAGGTTAAAGTGTTAGGAAAGTGTTGTTGAATAAGAATTCCAATCAGGAATCTTGAGATCAAGTAGGTCACATTGATTAGTCAAAATCAGAGGCACCCAATCACAAAAATATTTACTCAACATGGCACACTCTCTTCCTTTTAAAAATAAATGAATGCGTAAAGCAAGATCTAAACAGCATAATTGGAGGACGAGTATTCCTATTCAGTGTTGGGAAGGGAGAGTGCACATTAGCTAAAAATAAGGTTATAATATTAAAATATTTGAAGATGCTTTTACAACAGCGAATAGAAAGATGAGAGGACTAATTAATTGAGTTACAGAGGAGAAAAAGATTTGTAATTGTGTTATTTGTGGAAAATCAATGATCAGAACTGATGGTCTGTCTTCAGCATGTAAGATTTAATTGGTGAATATTTTTTGAGCAATAATCTATTTAGATTGTAAGGTGAAGCACCAGGGAATCAGTGGTGAAGAATGATAGCTATGCAATACATTTGTGTAGAAAGGAAAATGTAAATAAAGATTACTTGACATTTGTTTCCCACTATGATTTAGCTTGGAGTGTGTTTGTATCATGATTTTCCAAGAGAAATATTGCACCCTTCTTTGGTTTAACATGAAAAGTTAAGTACAGTACATGATCCTAAATAGCTAAGCAATTTTAACATTGCTCATTTAACTCAAGGAAACATGAGACACAATTAAAAACCTATCATCATGCATTCTGATTAATATAGTACAGGTGGAAACCTACTACCAGTAACTCAAAATGGCTTCACACAATTTAAATGAGACCTAAAGATGCCAGGACAGTGGCCATTTCTCTGAGAAGCTCATCTCATAGAGTCATAGAGGTGTACAGCATGGAAACAGACCCTTTGGTCTAACCTGTCTCTGCCGACCAGATATCCCAACCCAATCTCGTCCCACTTGCCAGCACCGGGCCCATATCCTTCCAAACTCTTTCTGTTCATATACCCAACCAAATGCCTTTTATATGTTGCAATTGTACTAGCCTCCAACACTTCCTCTGGCAACTCATTCCATACACGTACTACCCTCTGTGTGAAAACGTTGCCCCATAAGTCTCGTTTATATCTTTCCCCTCTCACCCTAAACCTATGCCCTCTAGTTCTAGGGAAAAGACTTTGTCTAATTCTCCTATCCATGGCATCTCATGATTTTGTAATCCTCTGTAAAGTCGCCCCTCAGCCTCTGACGCTCCAGGGAAAACAGCCCCAGCCTATTCAGCTACTCTTGCTAGCTCAAAGCCTCCAACCCTGGCAACATCCTTGTGAATATTTTCTGAACCCTTTCAAGTTTCACAACATCATTCTGATAGGAAAGAGACCAGAATTGTACGCAATATTCCAACAGTGGCCTAACCAATGTCCTGTACAGCCGCAACATGACCTCCCAATTCCTGCACTCAATACTCTGACCAATAAAGGTAAGCATACCAAACGCCTTCTTCAGTATCCTATCTACCTGCGACTCCACTTTCAAGGAGCTATGAACTTGCATTCCGAGGTCTCTTTGTTCAGCAACACTACCTAGGACCTTACCATTAAGTGTATAAGTCCTGCTAAGATTTGCTTTCCCAAAATACAGCACCTCACACTTATCTAAATTAAACTCCATCTGCCCCTTCTCAGCTCATTGGCCTATCTGATCAAGATCCCATTGTAATCTGAGGTAACCTTTTTCGCTGTCCACTACACCTCCAATTTTGCTGTCATCTGCAAACTCACTAACTATACCTCTTATGCTCACATCCAAATCATATATATAAATGATGAAAATTAGTGGACCCAGCACCGATCCTTGTGGGACTCCACTGGTCACAGGCCTCCAGTTTGAAAAACAACCCTCCACCACCACCCTCTGTCTTCTACCTTCGAGCCCATCCAACTTCAATATGGTTCGTGGCAACACTGGAAGCTCAGATCTCATCTCACAGTATGGTAAACGTGGGCCTGTATTTCTGAAGATTGGTAATTGAAACGTGTCAAAAAGTGTGGCAAAGGAAGCACAGCAGATTAGGCAGCATCCGAGAGGCAGGGGAATCAACTATTCGGGTATAAGCCCTTCATCAGGAACATGGAATGTGGTGGGGGAGCAGGGGGAAACGTGCTGAGAGAAAAATAGGAGGGTGGGAGTTGGGCTGGGGGAAGGTGATAGGCAGATGCAGGTGGGGGATGATGGTAATAGGTCAGAGGGGAGGGTGGAGTGGACAGGTGGGAAGGAAGGTGAACAGGGAGGACAGTTCAAGAGGGTGGTGCCGAGTTGGAGGGTTGGATCTGGAATGTGAATGGGGGAAGAGGAGATGAGGAAACCGGTGAAATTGACTTTCATGCTGTGTGGTTGGAGGGTCCCAAGGTGGAAGATGAGGCATTCTTCTTCCAGGCGTCAAGGGCTTGGAATTGGCGGTGGAGGAGGCCCAGGACTTGCATGTGCTTGGTGGAGTGGGAGGGGGAGTTAAAGTAGTCGGCTCGGTGGCGGTGGGTTTGTTTGGTGCGTGTGTCCCAGAGATGTTCCCGGAAACATTCCATCAGTTGACGTCCTGTCTCCACAATGTAGAGGAGACCACATCGAGAACAACGGACATAGTAGATGATGTGTGTGGAGGTGCAGGACAATCTCTGGCGGAGAACTCTTATAATACGAATCTTTTTAAGGGTGAATGATCTCTATTGGTCAAAGTACAACTCGAGAGAGGATCCTATTCTTGGCTTTCTGACTTCCACTCATGAATGTGGATGGTTGGTGTGGGTAGATTCCAATGCAGTTAGGTAACACCAATCTCCCCCCTCTGCCCCACTTATTGTCTTAGCTGAAGAAAGGTGACTACCTGAGGGACAGCTGTTTCTACTTATTAACAAAATCACATATCCAAATTGCTGACAGCAGCCAAAGAGGAAAAACGAAGCTGCTTGAGTTTTCATAATGGACGAATACAGCTCATTTAATGGCCACATCAGCAGTTTGACAAAAAAAAATCTTCGGATGTGAAAGGATCCGTTGGAGCCTTGGATGGAGGTGAGGGAGGAGGTGTGGGCATTAGTTTCACACCTTTTGCGGCAGCAACAGAAGGTGCCAGGAGTGGAGGATGGGTGGGTGGGGTTTGCATGGACCTAACAGGGAAGTCACCGAGGGAATGGTCTCTGTGGAATGCAGATGGGGTGGGATCTGATCGTAGGTGGTGGAAATGGTGGAGGATAATGTGCTACATCTGGAGATTAGTGGAGTGGAATGTAAGGACTGGGCGGTTCTATCTTGTTGCAGTTGGAGGAGTGGGGTTCAAGGACGGAGGTGCACTGGAGGGCATCTTACCGGGGTGGGGGGATATTGGGGGGAGGTGGGTTTGAAGTAGATGCCAGTGTTGAGCCGGTCGTCGGAGATGGAGATGTTCAGGGAGGGCAGGGAGTTATCGGAGGTGGTCCAGGTAAACCTGAGGTCAGGATGGAAGGTGTTTGTGAAATTGATGAACTGTTCAACCTCCTCGTGGGAGCACGAGGTGGCACTGACACAGTCATCGGTGTAATGGAGGAAAAGGTGGTGAATGATGCTGGTGTAACTGCGGAAGATGGACTATTCCACGTACCCGAAATGGCAGGCATAGCTGGGGCCCATGTGGGACCCCATGGCTACCCCTTTGGTCTGGAGGAAGTGGGAAGATTGTAAAGGAAAAGTTGTTGAGGGTGAGGACTAGTTCTGCAAATTGAATAAATGTGTCAGTGGAAGGGTACTGGTTGGGAGGTGGGAGAGGAAGAAACAGAGGGTTTGGAGGCCTTTGCCCTGGTGGATGGATGTGTGCAGGGACTGGATGTCCATGGTGAAGATGAAGCGTTAGGGGTTGGGGAACTGAACGTCATGGAGGAGGTGGAAGGCGTGGGTAGTGTCCCGAATGTATGTGGGGAGATCCTGGATCAAGGGGGACATAACAGTGCCAAGATATGTGGAGATACGTTTGGTGGAGCAGGTACAGGCGGTGATGATGGGTAAATCGAGGCAGTCAGGTTTGTGAATTTTGGGTAGGAGGTAGAACCAGATAGTGCAAGGCACCCAGACCAAGAGGTTGGAGGCCATTGGTGGGAGATCCCTTGAGGGGATGAGGTTGTGGATGATCTGGGAGATGATGCTTTGGTGATGGGAGATGAGGTCATGGTTGAGGGGGCAGTGGAAGGGGCTATCGATGAGTTGGCACCTGCCTGCAGCAGTGTAGAGGTTGGTGTGACAAACTACCACTGCATGCCATCCCGCCCCCCCCCACCCCATCTGTTGGTTTGGTTGGGAGTTGGGGTTGGAGTGGAGGGCTGCGCTTTGTGAGGGTGAGAGATTGGACAGGTTGAGGCGGTCAATGTCAGGGCTGCAATTGGAGATGAAGAGATCGAAGCTGGGTAACAGACCAGCATGGGGTGTCCAAGTGGATGGAGTATGTTTGAAGTGGAAGGGGTCCTCAAAGGGTGGGTGGGTGGGTGACCCGATGGAAAAAGTAATGCGGAGGCGGCGGAAGAAAAGTTTAATGTTGCAATGCATGTGGAATTTGTTGACCCAAGAGCATAGTGAGATGAAGGTGAGACCTTTACTGAATACTGATCGTTCATCCTCAGTGAGGGGGAGGTCAAGTGTTTTGGTAAAAACATGGCAGGGCTGGCGTTGGGATTGGGGGCAGAGACTGTCTCAAGTGGGTGTGGTCATGGCATCATTAGTGACCTCACCAAAGGAAGTGATGTAAACCATGGTGGTCAGGGGGCAGAAGCAGTGTGTTTGATGTGGTGAAAACACAAAAAGACCATAGGACGTGGCAGCAGAAATAGGCCATTCAGCCCATTGTGTTTGCCCTGCATTTCAATGAGCTCATGGCTGAACTGATAATCCTCAATTCCACTTTCCTGCCTTTTCCCCATAACTCTTGATTCCCTTCCCTCAACCTTGAATATACTTAACAATCCAACCTCAACAGCACTTTGCAGTAAAGAATTTCACAAATTCATTACTCTCAGAGAAGAAGTTCCCCTAACCTATGTCTTAAATGGGCCACCTCTTATCCCCTCTGGTCCTAGACTCTCCCACATGGGAACAACAATCATTGGAACTTACCCTGTCAAGCTCTGTCATTACCTTATTTGTTTTGATAAGTTTGACTTTCATTCTTCTAAATTTCAATGAATACAAGCTCATCCTATTCAACCTCTCTCCACACCTCTACCACCATACTTGGTACCAACTTAGTAAATGTTTTCTGGACTGCCTCCAATGCCAGTATCTTTCCTTAGGTGAGGGCCCAAAAACTGTCCACAATATTCCAGCTGCCATCTGACAAGTGCGCGGGTTTCCTCTGGGTGCTCCGGTTTCCTCCCACAATCCAAAAATGTACAGGTTAGGTGAATTGGCCATGCTAAATTGCCCATAGTGTTAGGTGAAGGGGTAAATGTAGGGGAATGGGTCTGGGTGGGTTGCGCTTCGGCGGGTCAGTGTGGACTTGTTGGGCCGAAGGGCCTGTTTTCACACTGTAAGTAATCTAACCTAAGTGCCTTGGGTGGTTTCAGCAAAATGTCCCTATTTATATACTTCATTTCCTTTGAAATAAAGGCCAATACTTAATTTGCCTTTCCTGTTACCTGCTGAACTTGCTGGCTTTTTGTGATTCATTCACAAATCATTCTTCTGTAGCTTTCTGCAGTCTTTCTCCATTTTAATAACATTCAGCTTCCCAGTATTTCCTGTCAAACTGCATACCTTCACATTGTCCCACACTATATTCCACCAGCCAAGTTTTTGCCCATTTGCTTAACCTTCCTATAATTCCTCTGCAGACGCTGTCATCCTCACCACTTGCCTTCCCACCTTATTTTCTTTTCTCATCTGCAAACTTGGCTATAGTACATTTATATCTCTCATCTAAGTCATAACTATATATTGTCAATAATTCTGGCCTTGATACTGATTCCTGTAGCACTCCACTGACTCTGGGAATCACCATTGCAATCAATTGTGTAGTGGTAGAGTTAAAATTCTCACAACATGGACTGCTAGGTGCTTCAGGAAGGCATCCCTTGCTTCACCAGTGGTTGTAAAATCCAGGCCATTGTTAGTATGCAACATGCTACAAGCTAACAGTGACCAGAAAATATGAGAATATATGACATGAACAATGTTGCTCTATCCCAGCAGTAAAAAAAGCTAAACAGGTATTCCCTGCAGTTGTCTCTGCAGCTGGAGATACTGGTGCAATCATACTTAAGTACAATATTTGTGCTAGAATTGGGTCTGCTTCCATCAGCATTTCTTACACATAGCTGTATACAACAGGCAGAGGACAAAAGACAGAGAGTGGCACAGTGACTAGCATTGCTGCCTCACAGCACCAGGGACCTGTATTTGATTCCACTGTCTGGTGACTATCCGTGTGGAGTTTGCACATTCTCCCCGTGTCTGCGTGGGTTTCTGCCCACAGTCCAAACATATACAGGTTGGGTGGACTGGCCATGCTAAATTGCCCAGTAATGTTCAGGGATGTGCAGGCTAGCTGGATTTATCATGGGCAAATGCAGAATTACAGGGATAGGGGAAGAGTTGGGTCTGGTTGGGATGCTCTTTGAAGGGTTGGTACGGACTCCATGGGCCGAAAGGCCTGCTTCCACAATGTAGGAATTCTATGATAAGTGTAGCGCTGTGAATAGAATTGTCAATATTTGAACTTAGACTGCAAAGACAAACAAATTAGTCATTTTAAAAATGATATGGAGGTGCCAGTGTTGGATTGGGGTGGACAAAGTTAAAAATCACACAGCACCAGGTTAATAGTCCAACAGGTTTATTTGGAACCACTAGCTTTCAGAACTCTGCTCCTTCATCAGGTAACTGTGGAGCAGGATCATAAGACTCTAACCCCACACCTTTAATGTGTTGTCCGAGCTAAGATGTCACTTTTCTTATAAGACCTTATGTTATCTCAAGAATGTGATTTGAAAGAAGTTCTGGGATTTACATACTAATGTATCAAAACCTGCAACCCATTTTAAAAGATGGAAGACTTAACAGCAATCTAGGTCTGTTCAATATATCCTATCAGTTGCATGCATGACACTGTAATCTTTTGATATAAATTCTGTGTCTTATGATCCTGCTCCACAGCTACCTGACGAAGAAGCAGCGTTCCGAAAGCTAGTACTTGGACTACAACCTGGTGTTGTGTGATTTTTAACTTCATTTTAAAAAGAACAATCTCCCATCTTATTCTCTGTTCAATGTACCTACATTATATGCAAACTACAAATATGACGAGAAAGAAATTCAAATTCTTTTTAGGCAAATATAATATTAGAGAAAAACAGAATTACAAGTTATACTTTTCACAAGAAAGACCCCTCATTGGGGCAATTCCACATTTTATTTACAATTTTGGAGCATCCAGTTAATATGTTTAGATATATCTGGATAAATTTCTTAAAGTTAACTATGTACAAGAAATGGTAAAGATGAAAACAAATTTAAAAATTATATATTATACAGGGAACCATTTGCTACCATTGTCAATAATCTGAAAGGTATAAAATCAATACTGATTTCATTTGGGACTATACAGTGGTATAGTAATAAAAAAACAAATATTGCAATCTGACTGAATGTATTTGTAAATGGTCAGCAATTGTTTTAAATGCAGTTGTCACAAATTCTTAAATATTACCACAGTTCAATATTTGCATAAGTCATATTGATTGAACAGGTGTTCCAATTTCCAACTTACAACAGATGCAAACTACACAATAACCAGCTTTTGATAAGGTCTTGCTTAATTTCTCATTTTTGTCCTGCAAGTTTTTGTTTTAAAAAGACATTTCTGTTACAATACTTTGAACACAAAGACAAAGTTTTCGTGCATCCGGAGAATAAGGCTGGTTTCTTGCTGGCAAAAGCAGCTTTTTATTGCTGTAGTCCTGTTCTAGTTACAAACCATTTGAAAGTGTTCATTGTGCCTTTGCTGTTTCTTTCTCCTTCAGTTGAAGTTGTGTCAGAATATATAGGATGACTTGATAGCAGAATATATACTGAGCCTGCATACAGGAACATAAAACTTTGTTGAACACAGCATCATTACGTTTAAACAAAAAAGGACTTGCATTTACTTAACTCCTTTTAAGACCACAAAACATCCCAAAGCATTTCACAGGTAATAAAATACTTCAGTGTATTCACTATTGCAATCCAGTAAACATGACAAAAACGTATGTACAGAAAACTCCCACAAACAGCAAATAAAAAAAAAATCAAACTGAAACAGATATTGCTGGAAAATCTCAGCAGCTCTGGCAGTATCTGTGGAGAGACGTTAGGTTAACATTTCAGGTCTAGTGACCCTTCATCAAAACTGAAAATACAGCAAACATTTGTTTAAGTGCTATTAATTAAGAGGTAAAGGTAAAGTTGCTAGAAGTTCCCAGAAGACAAATGGGTTACTCCCTCATTAGAGAGACATGACTGGTGGCGAATTTAACCTAAGGGACTCTACACCTCAGGTGAGTGGCAAAGTTGAAAAAGCAAATTCAGCCAGTATGGGAATTGGCTTCCCACTTTTGGTGCCACGCTGCATCACCAATCAGCTGTCCAAACTACTGAGCTACCGGTAAATATCAGGTAGGCTATCAGGGATAATACTTCCCCTCCTCTTCAAAGTAGTGTCATGGGATATTTTACATTCACCTAAGAGAGCATAGGGAACCTTGTTTTAACATCTCTTCTGAAAGATGGAAAACATGCAAACAGTAAAGCATGTAATGCCCCATCTACCACCAACTTCATAAAACTGTTAATGAAAAGCAGTGACAGAACTGAATACATTACTGTGGATAATTATAGTGTGGAGATGCCGGTGTTGGACTGAGGTGGACAAAGTCAGAAGTCACTAGGTTATAGTTCAACAGGTTTACTTAAAATCACAAGCTTTCAAAGTCAGCTGATGATGGAGCAGTGCTCTGAAAGCTTATGATTTTAAATAAACCTGCTAGACTATAACCTGGTGTCATGATAATTATAGTCTGCATTTTTAAGTTGGACTGTTATAAATTCATAATAGCCTTTTTAGTATAACCGTGCTCATGAGTTTATCAAGTACAGAACTTTATAATAAACCAAAACACCTTAAAATGTGTCTTACATAGGACCTATAACAGGTCTCAACAAGTCTAACCAGGCTACACTTGAGCCTGCTCCTAACTTTCCTCAATTATCCATTCCTTTCTCCTTCATACGTTTGTCTCGCTTCTCCCAGCAGAAGCGATGGCCTAGCGGTATTATCTCATGACTGTTCATCCAAAGTCTCAGGTAATCCTCCAGGAGCCGGGTTTGAATACTGCCATAGCAGATGGTGGAATGTGAATTCAATGAAAATCTGGAATTAAGAGTTTAATGACAAGCACGAATCTGACGTCGATTGTTAGAAACTCCCATCTGGTTAACCAATGTCTTTTAGGGAAGGAAGCTGCCATCCTTATCTGGTGTGGTATTCATGTGACTCCAGACCCACAGCATTATGGATGACTCTTATGGGCAATTAATGCCAGCCTAGCCAGTGACACGGTCATCCTGTGAATGAATTTTAAAAAATGTATATATGCTATTCATTCAATCATCCATTGCTTCCACTCTGAGTAAAGGTGCTTCTTTGAAATTGACTATTTGATTTCTTGGTGCGTATTTTATATTGTTAGGCTCCAGTTATATTCTTTCCTTCAAGTGGAAACATTCTTGTTATGCCTACTCGATCAAAACTTTTTATAAGTTTCGACTTTTATCAGGACACCTCTCAGAGTTCTATTACCAAGGAAGATACGTAACCTGTTAGTCCACATTTCTTCTATCCTTGGAAATGGTTCTTGCGCCACCTCCATAATTTCTATATCTTTTTTCAGTGGAATGGCTGTGAGGTGACGGGGCTTGTAAAATTTATGAAATTACCTGTACATAGGTAACAACCAGTTTGGAGAAATAAAATTAAATAACTGATGTAATAACTTGGCTCAGTGATTAGCACTGGTGCCTCAAAGCGTCAGGTTCCCAGGTTCAATTTCAGCCTTGGGTGACTGGGTGGAGTTTACACATTCTCCCCAGTCTGCACATATGCCCCTGCCTCATACTGGAACATTTACTACTTTTTGCATCCAGTGGAATTAGAATACCCCACTTCCACTCTCCCCCCGCCCCCCAGCAATATGCAAATACTCCAACTTCTCTGATCTCTAGCACTTTGGGTTTTTGTTTTCAGATTTTGCTAGTAGGATTTTATGCGGACTTAACAGAAAAGAAACATTATAACTGGAAAGTACTTTTTGTTCTTTTGTCCACACAAGAATATCATTCAATGTAAATAATGTACAGTACTGTAAAGTGACCAGAGCAGAACTCTGCTGCACACTTCCTCAAAACTTGGTGTGTACTTGTATCCTTTAAGTGATTTCACCAGCCTAGACGGCAGCAATAAAGGACAATTTCCACTTAGCAATTAAACAGATTTTATCTTCCTGAAAACTCACCTCAGTCTGGATCATCCCATATCGCTGGCATCTCATAGTTTCAACAATGTGAGAAATGTCAAACTGTTGGCAGACAAAAGGAAGAGTTGCAAAGTGAGTAGCAATCCAACAGAACAAATGTGATTAGAACTCTGCAACACAGAGGTTTCAAACCAACAAAATCTAATAAAAGGGAGCATTACTATTCAACTCTTTCATGCTACTCTCTCTAATTTACATTAGCTTTCCATTCCATCTGTGAAAATAACCCTCCTTTGCATCAGTCAAGCTACCATTCTTCATGTACGGTCAGAACAATTGACAGGTTTTTTGTTTTAGCCATTCAATATATTATTAAAAACTTGATTAGAAGCACAAATCCATGGGCATACCCAAGAGGCAAACTAGCGACCTTGTATTATAGTGTTATTTGAAATAAAATGAAAACTGACCAAAATTCCTTACACCATTTCAAACCAAGGGCAATAAATCCAAGCCATTGTTCAAAACTAGATTTCACAAAATGCAACTGACTCAGTATAACAGATACTGTAAGGTAGAGAGAAATCAAAAGGTGCATCTACTGTCTTTTCTCAGTTTTCCTTAATCTTTACGGATAACAAAATGATAGAAATCTTTACTTTCTGTTAACATGTGCGCTGTATGGTAAAACTAATTTATCCTGTGATTTTCATTATTTGCATTTCAAAAACGAAACTGCACAAGTACAGGTATTGCTTTTAGGTCCATTTCTATAATGCAGCCCTAGCTGCTGAAATGCATTTCATAATAACATGACATCAAAATAATATTAAGTTAGTGTTTTTGAATGTAAGAAAACATCCTAAAAACACTTACCATGAGAGATTATCTAACACAATTTGACTCTGAGGCACAAAGTGATATTATGATTGATCAATAGCTGGGTTGAAGAGCTGAAAGTGTGTTGCTGGAAAAGCGCAGCAGGTCAGGCAGCATCCAGGGAACAGGAGAATCGACGTTTCGGGCATAAGCCCTTCTTCAGGAAGCCCTTATGCCCGAAACGTCAATTCTCCTGTTCCCTGAATGCTGCCTGACCGGCTGCGCTGTTCCAGCAACACATTTTCAGCTCTGATCTCCAGCATCTGCAGACCTCACTTTCTCCAGCTGGGTTGAAGAGGCAGGTCTAACGGAAAATCTTAAAAGGAAAAGGAGTTACAGATGGAGAGAGGGGGACTTAGAGATGGAGAGGTTTATTGATGAATTCCAGGGTGTAGGATCTACAAAGTTGAAAGCAGTATCATCAATGCTCAAACAAGTAAAATCATGCAAATTCAAAAGACTAGATATGGATGAGCATTGATATCTCAAGAGGTTGTAGTGCTGGTGGAGGTTTCAGAATAAAGGAGAGATGAGCCCTGACAGAAATCTGTAAACAAGGATGAGCATTTTAAAAATCAAGACTTTGCTGAACTGGGACCAATACATTGTAGTCAGTGTGAGATCATGGTTGACTGGGATTAAGTGAGAGTTAGGATAGACATTATTCATTATTTTGATGGAAGCTGCAGACTGAAAATAAATCTTCTGTTTTATAGTATAATTAAACCTTTCCTGTTGAATTCAAGTTCGGAATTGCCACACAACAAAACAATTTTGAATTAAGGCTGAGAATTTCATAAAATCGTATACTGGGTACAGCACAAGAACAAGCTGTTCACAGTGTTGTATGTATCCTGGCTAATATCTGGAGAAGTCACTTTACTAGCCGACCCTTACTCAGGAGCCCTGCATTTCTCTTTTTCTCCTCAGTACTCCCACAGTGCATTTCAGATGCTAAGCATTCATTGCGCAAAAATGCTTTTCTGGTTTTCCCATTAGTTCTTTTGCAAATCACCTTAGATCAATGATGATCTGCCACGGCCCCTTATGATTTTGAACATCAAATCTTCTCACCTTTTCTTCTCCTCAGGAAAACCAACTCCAGCTTCTCCACGCGAACCATGCAACTGAAATCCCCCATCCCTGGAAATATTCCCAAATTCCCTCTCAAGGACTTCACAATCTTTGTGTATAATTCTGGACTTGGCACTTTACAATGTTTTATAAAAGCTTCTTTATAGCTTCTTTGCTATTGCCAGCAGTGCTTCTATTTGGAAAGCCCAGGGTCTGATGTGCCTTTTCAACCACCTCCTCAAATGCCTCAACAATCTTCAACAAGTTGTTTTCCTGAGTGTTTCTGCACCTCCTACAGAACTGCTCTACTTTATTATGCCTCTTCTCAGGCTAAATGTACCATTTTTTAGTTTTCGGTTTTAAATTTTACTTGTCACATGTCCACCCATTCCACCAGGCCAGCAATGCCCTCTTGAACGCCATGAATATCTGTCTCAGGTTAACTTCCCTCTACACCCAATTCTAGGTCATCACAAGAATTCAACAGTCCTTTCCATTTCCTGTCACTTGGCCAACTTTGCATCATGCTGCCACTGTCTTTATTCACTGGGCTTCACCTTTTTTTTGGTAGTTTATCAAATGCCTTTCGGAAGTGGAAATACACCATATCAATTGCATTCACTCCAAGCATTTCTGTTACCTTATCAAAAAAAGGTATATTGGTGCAGTTAAGAATAGGTAATAACTGCTGGCTTTACCAGTGATGCCCATTTCCCATGTACAAAAAAAAACATGAATTACCATTGATAACTATGCTGGCTTTAATTAATCTACACAGAGAACATGCTCAAGTGACTGCTAACTGTGTTCCGGATTATCACTTCTAAAAACTTTCCCATCATTAAAGTTGAATTGCCTAGTCCGTAGTTACTTAGTTTACAAAGTGATTGAGGTATACAGCATGGAAAGAGACCCTTCGGTCCAACCTGTCCATGCTGACCAGATATCCTAAGTAAATCAAGTCCTATTTGGCCCATTTTCCTCTAAATCCTTCCTATTCATATATCCATCCAGATGCCTTTTAAATCATTTTTGAATAAGGGTAGCACTTGAAATTCTCCTGTCCTCTGGCACTACATTCGAGGAGGATTGAGAAGATTATGGCCAGTTGCTCCGCAATTTCCATTCTTATGAACTTCAGCATCCTGGTTATTTATCGGTTTTTAGCAACTTTTCTAATAACTTCTACTTTGATTAGCTCATACTAATCACAATTACCTGCTATTTTACTATGACTTGGACATTGTCCTCCTTGTTAAAGACACATGCAAATGAGTCAGTTAAGCAACTCAGCAAGCCTTCCAACTCCATATATACGTTTTTGATTGGCCCCTAATCAGCTCCAACTCTCTTCTTACTAGTCTTTATGATTTAATGGTTATAGAAGATTTTTGACTACCATTCATGTAAGCCATTAGTCTCCGCTCATTCTCTTACCCTGTTTGTGTCTTCTCCACTTCTATAATCAGCCTGGCTCACAAATGAATTATCCATCTATTAACAGTAATACAGCCATCTTTTCTGTTTCTTTCAACTCTATTACTTTCACCATAAAACACAGGAGCAGAAGTAAACTATTCAACCACTGATGTAACTCTGCCATTCAATGAGATCATGGTTGACCTGTTAATCATCAATCCCACTTTCCTGTCTTATCCACATAAGCTTTGATCCCCTGGCTGATTATAAATGTGTCTATGAATGTACTTCATGACCCACCTTTTACAGTCCTTTGCTGTAAAGAATTCCACTGATTTGGGACTGTCTCAAAAGAAGAAATTCTTCCTCATCTCTGTTTTAAATGGGTGACCCTTACTCTGAGAACCCTTTGGTTCTAGACTCTTCTAAATAGGGGGGAATTACCTCTCTTCATCTACCCCATCAAGCCCCCTAAAAATTTTGTATGTTGTCTTTAATTCTTCTGAACACTAATTGTACAGAGCAAACCTACTCAGCTAGCCCTCTCTACCCAGAATCAACCTGAAGAACCTTCTCTGGACAGCCTCCAATGCCAACATCTTTCCTTAGATAAGGGAACCAAAACCATTCTCACAATCCAAGCTGCAGTTTGACCAGTTGTACAGTAATAAACTGGTATAACTTTAGCAAGATCTCATTGTTTTTATAATCCATTCCCTTTGAAGTAAAGGCCAACTTGCTATTTGCCTTCTCTATTACACATTGAATTTGGCTGTTAGATTTTGGTGATTCATGCACAATGAATTCCAAATTGCTCTGTGCTGTAGCTTTCTGCAGCCTTTCTGCATTTAAACAACATTCAACTCTCCTATTCTTCCCATAACCTCTCATATTCCCCTATTATGTTCCATCTGCCAAGTTTTTACCCACTAACGCATCAGACCTACATCCCATTGCAGATGTTGTCATCCTACCTATTTTTGGGTTATTCGCAAACTTGGCAACAGTACATTCACATCCATCATCCAAGTCATTAACACACAGGTACACAGAAAAAAGAAGCTGGAGTAAGCCATTCAGCTTTTTGGAGCTTGTTGTGTTACTCAGTACAGTAGCAGCTGATTGTCCAATTCTGCACCTTATTCCTGCTTTCTCTCCATATTATCTGATTCTTTTCACCACAAGAACTATACCTATCTCATGATTTGGAGATGCTGGTGTTGGACTGGGATGTACAAAATTTCAAATCATACAACACCAGGTTATAGTCCAACAGGTTTAACAGGTCCAACCACCTGATGAAGGAGCGGTGCTCTGAAAGCTAATGCTTCCAATTAAACCTGTTGGACTATAACCTGGTGTTGTGTGATTTGTAACTCTATATCTATCTCCTTCATGAAATCATTCAATGTTTAGGCTTCAACCGCTTTCTGTGGCAGATAATAGTTGGGAAAGTACCTCAACTACGTGCAAACCTTGTTCTTATTTCTATTCAATTAACTGTCAGAAAGTAAGTTGCAAGTTGCAACTTTTCCAATATAAAGTATATTGAGGTTTGCACAGAAATCGCAATATATCACTTTATTACACCCAGGGAGGCAAGTGATGAATGGAACAAAGAAATTACTGGAATTACGGCAAGGAAAAAAAAAAAATTTCTGACCATTTTAAGAAATTGTAGGTTATTTCATGAAACTGTGGTCATGAGTGAAGGCTTCACGTTTTTATTTTATGTGGCAGGAATTTAAAGTGCTGAATTTGTTGCTCTCCCCATTGCACCATAAGTCCCCACAGCTTAAAACTGCTAAAACCTGCTCTCCCAGTTACAAACTGTTGAAAGTTAAAAATCCAAAGTCAGCAGTAAAATTTGTTTGTTTGGTCAAATAATAATAAACTGGTTTGATTTTCATTTCTGTTGGAAGAATGCCTCTTGCTGCTGAACGTAAGCATCAGTGCATCATGTATATACACCAGCTGGATCAGCAAGCCCTTTTTGAAGCAGACAAGAAAGTCTCAAAGACCAGTTCTAATCAAAACATGCTGTGTAGCTCCAGATACAAGATGAAACATGTTTTCTACAGGTGTAAGCACTAAATTAAAAACAGAAGTTATATCATGTTGTTTTTCTTTATGCTTCCAATTTTGTTCCTCACTATTTCCTCATATTTATTTTTTATTTTTACAGTATTGTTGTAGTATTGCAGGCTTCAAAAATATATGTGTACTCATACACAGGGCCCAGCTCCATACAAAAGGCTAGGCAGTGAATGTCAACAAACAATTTTGAGGGTACATAACAGAACACCACAGATCCTGCTCTGAGATAACTCTGCCTTTATATAGCATCCTTCGTAACGTCAGGACAGTCAAAAAATATGTTACAGCTTAGCTATATTTGAAGTGTAGTAAAAACAGAAATTGCTGGAGAAACTCAGCAGATCCGGCAGCATCTGTGGAGAGAAAGTAGAGTTAAAGTTTCAGATCCAGTGGCCCTTCTTCAGGTTTCTGATTTTATGTCTGATTTCCAGCAACTGCAGATCTTTCGGTTTTTTTTGAAGTGTAGTGACTGTGTAATGTAGGAAGCACAGCAGCTAATCTGCATCACGTAAACCCCCAAAAACCACGTGACAATGAACAGTCCTAATGAAATGTTCTGACCTGAAATGTTGACTCTCTTTCCCCTCTGATGCTGCTTGACCTGCTGTACTTTTTTCAAGATCCACTCTTTTTCCACAGTGACCCCAGTGTATCAGATTTTGAAAGATTGATTAAAGGATAAAGATGAGCCAGGATGACTATCT
This sequence comes from Chiloscyllium plagiosum, assembly GCF_004010195.1. Classification (NCBI taxonomy): domain Eukaryota; kingdom Metazoa; phylum Chordata; class Chondrichthyes; order Orectolobiformes; family Hemiscylliidae; genus Chiloscyllium; species Chiloscyllium plagiosum. The sequence goes on from NC_057710.1 coordinate 121,795,811, forward strand.
TGCAAAATAGTGTGGTAGGATATGAGATAGCAGACAATTCAATGTCTAATTCAAAAAATGCCACCACTGGCAGCGAGACATTCATCAATATTGCAATGAGGAGTTTTTCTAAATTTTGTGCTCAAGGCACTGGGATGACACATACTCCTATAATCTTCTGACTCAGAGGTAAAAGTGTTAACAACTGAGCCATGATTGACACTATCTGATATCTACATCTGCACAGTCCAGGAAAGTGGTTGGAACTGAATCCTGGCTGAACCTTCCCTAGCTCAGAAGTCAGTACCTCCAAGTTCCAATGACCCTACGAGCTTGGTTAGCACAGGTTACCATTGTCAGGAGCCATTGGAGTGGCGATCTAGGAAGCCTGATAAACAGCAATGCTGATAAAAAGAACCCAAGCCACAGGTGACCTTAACCATCCACCCTTCCCTGGAAGCAAAATTCCCCAGTTATTTCTTACAAAAAGTTTCACAAGAATTCCAGGAACCCAATGTTTTGTCTAAGCCATGGCTTCAGCTTTAAGTCTCAGGAAATCCCTACACCTGCTTGACAGTAGGCAAGTACACCTTGGGCTAGACTGGAAGGCAGGGAGCTGCAAAGTGGAGCACCTTGCCTCATGCCTGGCTCCTGGCAAATATCCACTCACCATTTGAGATTTCTGAGTGGCTATTTGATTGGCTGGCAGTTTTCAGAGGTGGAATATCCTTTCCAGGTGGGAGGAAAAGTCTCAGCTCAAGATAGTTAACAGGCCAATAACATTAAATGGCTGCAAGGCATGTTGATCATGTTGAGGTGGGCTCACCCATTCCCTTACACTGGTGAGGAGAGGCTACTTGGGACAGACCATCATAAAGTTCAGCCCCTTGTCTTATTCAGTGTAATCGCAATGCTCACATTCTCTGTCCTCAGCATCTTGGCTTGGGTGTGAGATCTCTTGAAACCCATGCACCTTTTTATGATGATGGCAGGCTTTACAAAGGTTTGTTGCAAATGTAATCCCCACAGTACGTTTCTTTGGCAGGAAGCTGGGACCCAAATTATTGCTGTCCCATCCCGTTTTCCAGACATTCTAGCAAAGTCCATCCTATGGTGAACATTCATTCATGGTCTCTGCAAATTGTGCATGTGTATAAGGCTCAGACCATTCAAATAGGGTCCAATAAGATGGTGTGTGTATCTGCGGCTTTGTTAAAATGTTTGAAGGTGCTACACATCAAATAAAACAGCAAAAAACGTTCAGAGCAAACACTGAAGTATATCACAAAAGAATGTGAACTTTCAACCACATGAAAAAGAATGAAAAGTTTAAGACACTTTGGTAGTGATTTCTAATGAATGTGCAACTAGTTATCTTTAACTTGATTTTGGACCTAACCCTCGCTTTTATAATTTTAGCGCAACCTCATTACTCACAAGCCCAAAATTTCTCTACCAGTATTTTGCAGTTTGCAAGTAAATTGAAGGGATCAGTTGTGTCAAATAACAAAATTCTTCAAGTTTTCACTTTTTTTGCATTGCATAAAATGCTCGAGTTTAAGGATTCTTCTATGTGAGTGGATTGTCATATGCAAACTGGTGGAAGTTCATAATTCGGTACTAAAAGCAGAAAATGCTGGAAACCACAGTAGGTCAGACAGCATCCAAGCAGAGACAGCAAGCTAGCGTTTCGTGTCGAGACAACTTAGACCTGATGAAGAGCCATCTAAACTCAAAACATTCTCTCTCCACAGATGCTGCCTGACCTGCTGTGATTTCCAGCATTTGTTGTTTTCAGTACAAACTCCAGGATCTGCAGTAATTGGCTCTTACATAATCCAGTACTGATGTTTTTTGCCAAGCAAAAGTTGATAGAAAGAAGATGGAAATTGCATTGATACAGCAACTTCTACATTTCTCAGAAAATCTCAAAGTGTTAATTACTTACTTTTAAACTATTATATAGCGGAGCATGGCAACTAATTTCTACACTGCCAGATTTCAGAAACAGAAATGAGGTAAATGATCAATGATCTGTTTTACAAATTACTGAAACAAGAATAAATATTAGCCAGGACACTGCTCTGCTATGGTGTCTTCAATGTCCAACTGACCAAACAAAGTTAGTTAAGTGTCTCACCTAAAAGATAACACTTCCAACAATGCAGGCCGCTCTTAGCAATGCATTGATGGGCTAGCCTAGATTATGTGCTCAACTTTTCCCTGGAGTAGCAATTTAAGAAAAAAACCATAAATGACAATTTAGCAGAAGTACTTACATCAAGTCCTTTGCTGATCAATGTCAATACTGTATCTAGACAAATGAGTGTCCCTGAACGACCAATTCCTGCACTACAGTGGACAATTAAGGAGCCAGTACGTTTGATATGTCTCATGTAGCTGAGAAAGGCAACTAATTGTTCTGGTTTGTCCGGGGTTCCATGGTCTGGCCAGGCGGTAAAGTTCAAATGCGTAACTTGTCGTGACTCGCCACTCTGTATAAACAAAGGAATAATTTTATCCAGCGAAATTAACCACAAAACATCTCCTGTCCTGAAAAATCAAATAAATACTCAAAATGGAGGTGGGAAAGCTGATTTTCCTGTGCATCCTGAAACTGGTTGCTGTAATTGTAATGATCTAAATATATCTGTCTTTAAGAGTTCAGCCCATGTAAAAACCCTAGCTTTCTGATGATGGTAGCCTGCCTCATGGCAATGTCAAATGATCAGACATGGGTCAGGAAGTGAAATATGAAAGCAAACTAGTTGCTGACTTGAAACAAGTAAAGGGATAATGCCAATTCTACTGTCAATCCTTAACTTGACCTCTCCTTAAAAACACACAAAAAAAACCTAATCTTGGGTCTTACCTGCTTCTCTCTCATAAAATCAGAGTGTACAGAGGATGCCCTTCAGCCCATCAAGTCTATACCACTAAAAATATACTATAGTCTAGACTAGATGTACAAACAGATAAGGAACGACACCACTTTGACTGGGACAACACGTCCATCTCAGGACAAGCCAAACAGAGACACACACAAGAATTCCTAGACGCATGGCATTCCAACAAACTCTATCAACAAACACATTGACTTGGATTCCATTTACCATCCCCTGAGAAGAACAGGAAATGACATTACCAACGCAAGGAAACCTAAACACACACAAACAGAAAGCAGGCCATGCCACCAATGCTTCATCCAGAGACTCACTGATGAAGTTAACTAGAATGGTGACAAAATGTCTGAAGACGGAAATTCCAGCTCAGCGAGCAAACCTACATCCATTAATGTGTATCTTTGAGCTTCCTCGCGTCTTGCCATTCATTAAGTACTCCCTTGTCTTGTTCCTTCTTCCAAAGTGCATCCACTCATATTTATCAAGATTAAATTCCATATGTCACTGATCAGTCCAATATGTCTATATCTTCCCATAACCAATACCTTCCTCTTTGCTGTCAATCACCGAGCCAATCTTTGTGTCATTTCAAATTTATTTGTCATCCTCCCCTCCATGTTATAATCTACATCATTTATGTACAAACAGTACAGGACCCACTGCATTCTGGGCTCCAGTCACATGAATAGTTTTCTACACTATCCTCTGCCCACTACCACAAAACCAACCTTGGATCCATCTTGCCAAGTTACCTGAGCTCCCAAGAATCTTTACCTTATTTATCAGTTTCCCATGTGGGACCTGGTCAAAGGGCTTAGTGAATTCCAAATAAACTGCATCAACTTCCCTGTACTCATCCAAACATTTGGTCATCTCTTTAAAAAAAAAATCCACCAGATTTGTTTGACATTACCTACTTCTGTCAAAGCAAATACTGATTCTCTCAGATCAAACCCATGCCTCCCTAAATGGAGATTAATTTTCTCTTTCACTATTTTCTTTAATAACTTCCCTTCCACTGATGCTGGATTCACTGGTCATTAGTTCCTTGGTCTATCACTACAACTCTTCTTGTAGAGTCCCACTTGGGAGAAGGAGTACCCCTCTCTGGTGAGAAAAGGCCTTGCAAAGAATCTTAGACCTACTTCTTCCATCTGCTTTTCCAAATGAACATCCCTAGACACTGCGGGAAAATGAGGCAGCAGGTAAGGAATGTCTTTTTCCATTTTATTTATGTCCATAGCCTATGCTCTGTTCAGTCAGCACTGGATGCACAGAAATGGCATGCTGGACATTTGTTCCCTCTCTGACAGCCTAGACAACGTTGTGACATGAAAATGCAAATAATTATACATTTGAGCACTCTATTACATAGTATCTGCTGGCAAAATAGACCAATTGCACCAAAACATTTGGCTGATCTATTCACACAAACCTGTAGGTTAATCATCTCAATTTTTCGAATAATAAATTCTTCCAGTGACTGACAACGTTGAAGGATTATCTTAATCTTGTTGTTAATTATTATTGATTTTCCCTGATGTTCTGGCCAATATCTTTGACATTTGACTTTGCCCCCTTCGACTTCGAGAGTCATCATGGCAATGACGTTCGACTCTTGCTCCCAAACCATCTGCCAAAAATCCGCCAGTGTATGAGGTAGAGGTCCTTGACATGCAATATATATGTAGTCATGCTTATCGACTGGTATTTTTATAAAGCTGGCATTAATGTATTCATGCTCTTCTCCAATAGGAACCCGTGTGCCATCATCTGCAAGTAACAAGTAATGAATTAATTTCCATCGCTTGCATCTATCAATGGCTTAATTATATTTATTTGAATATAGAACTGGGAGTAAAGATTTCATACTAAGCAGTAGAAAATTATCGGAAATCTTGTATTACAAAGTGGTGCAAAAATACTGCCACAGTTATAAATTAATACTATCCTCTACTTGCTTCCTTTTACTTGGAAATTAAATAATTATCATGAACTTTAAAAGCAGCCGTTCTGTGAATAGTGGTGGAGATAGGAAGAGGAAGGAAACTGACAAGAGCTTGGTGCCTGTATTGGGGGGGCGGGGGAAGGAAGATGAGATGTTAAACAAAACATTGAGTTTATGCCTAACCTCAGAAATGTTAGCAAGTGTGTATGCAGTAACTTTTGTATCACAAGTGAGACAATATAATTTGAAGAATTATCCCAACTTCCAGAGATAATCTTGCAATAACTCAGGTCATGAAACATTACATACTATTTATCCATTTGGCGAATTCAAGACATTTCTACCATCTAAGAAGCACAGACAGTCATGCTATGGTATGCCTAAAACTAGTGATGTCCAACTGGGAGATCTTGTCTTTCAAACTGGTGCAAAAGCGTTGCCACTGTTATCAATTAAATACTGTCCTCCACTTGCTTCCTGGTTTAAATGAATGAAACAGTGCACTGACCTTATAATACAGTCAGTGCTGTCTAAATTTGTTAAGAACAGTAGAAATAAGAACCTGATTGGCCTTTGCCTGTTCGTATCTGCTCTGCCATTTATTAAGGTTATGGTTGACCTTCTGCTTCAACTCCGTATTTCATTATCTCATATCCCTCAATTCGCTTCAGTCCAAACATCTAGTGATCTTTGTCATGAGAACACTTGAACACTGACAGATCTTTGGGTTAGAAAATACTAATGATTCACAAGCTGCTCAATTAAGAGATTTCTTATAATATCAGATCTGTGTTCCAGCTTCCCTAATCAAGGAACTAAGTCCTCAGTAGCCACCCTGTCAAGACCCATAAAAAAAAATTACGTTTTAATTGGTCAACTCTTGTTTTTCCAAATCCAGAGTATGTAACGGTCTAGTCAATGCTATCTCTCCTCATAAGGCAATCACACATTTCAGCAGCGAGCTTCATGAACCTTTATTGCACTTTTCGGACAAGATCCTTCCTTCGACAAGGAAATGAAAACTGCACACATTGCTCCAGGTATGGCCTCAACAAAGTCCTGTACAACTGCAGCAAGACCTTCATTGATATTCCAATTTCTTTGTAATAAAAACCAATATACTTGCCTTCCTAAATTCTTGATGTTTCACCATCTTAATTTTCAGTGATTCTAGTACAAACACATTTATGCACCTCTGAATGCATACATTTTCCAGTTTCCCATCATTCAAAAGACATTGTTTATGTCTTCCTCCCAAAAGTGGATATCTTCATATTTTGCCATATTGTATTCATAGTCCCAACAACTCGACCATACTCTTTATATCCCTGCACCGCCCCTGCATGTCCTCTTCATTGTTTACTTTCCTGCATAATTTACTTCTGTCGGCAAACTTGAATATATTACACTCAGTTCCTTCATCTAACCTATAACATAAATTGAAGAGAGTTCAGGCCCAAGTATGCAGCTAATTAAGTCAGCCAACCTAATGAAAAAGAGTTCTAGTTAGTCTGGCTCTCCCTACGTTTACTGGCCATTATTAATCCATTCTAACATTTTATCTCCAAACACGTGATTCCTAATTTTTTATAATAGTCTTTTGTGTTACACCATGTTGAATGCCTTATGAAATTCCAAATAAACTAAATCCACTGTTCCTCATTATCCAACTTACTAGTCACATGCTCAAAAAATTCAGAGATTTGTCAAACACTATTTCCCTTTCATAAATCCATGTGATTCTGCCTAATCATGCTATGATTTTCTAAGAGTCCTGCTGCATGTTCTTACTAATTGATTCTAGTATTGTTTCTACTGATATCAAGCCTGCTGGCCTATATAATTCCCAGTTTTCTCTCTTCCTCTTTCCTTAATCAGTGGTGCTATACTGGCCACCTTCCAATCATAGGGAACTGTTCTAGAATCTAAAGAATTTGGGAAAATCAAACCAATGCATCCACTATCTGTGTAGCTGCTCCATTTAAAACCCTGGGGTACAGTTGCCTGGTCTACCAGAATTCTTGCCACTTTGTCCCATCAATTTCTTCAGTCATACTACTTTGCTTAACAGTTTCCTTACAGCTTTATGTTCTGCTGGATCCTTGGATTCCCACTGTCCGTGAATTACTTTTCTGGGTGTTCAATGATAAAGACAAGTACAACATATTCATTTAATGTCTGCTACATTGTTAATTTTACCTCTCTCAGCTTCTGGACTGCCTGTATTTATTTTCATTATTCTCTTCCTATTTACATAACTATTAATATCTCTTGCTAACTTATTCTCATTCTCGGTTGTATTTAAAAATGGTCCCAATCCTCAGGTTTACGCTCGGTTTGACAACATTTTAAGCTTCATCCATGATAGACTGACCTAGAAAACTATCTTATACCGTTTCAAAGAACTGATCTGTCATACTATAAGTTGAAACTTTATTGCTGGAACAGCACAGCAGGTCAGGCAGCATCCAGGGAACAGGAGATTCGACGTTTCGGGCACAGGCCCTTCTTCAGGAAGGGCCTGTGCCCGAAACGTCGAATCTCCTGTTCCCTGGATGCTGCCTGACCTGCTGTGCTGTTCCAGCAATAAAGTTTCAACTTTGATCTCCAGCATCTGCAGACCTCACTTTCTCCTGTCATACTATAAGTCAAGTTCTGAAGAAGAGTCACAGTGGCTCAGTTGTTAGCACTGCTGCCTCACAGCAGCAAGGTCGCAGGTTTGATTCCATCCTCGGGTGACTGTCTGTGTGGAGTTTGCACATTCTCCCTGTGTCTGCGTGGGTTTCCTCGGGGTGCTCCGGTTTCCTCCCACAACCCAAAAGATGTGCAGGTCAGGTGAATTGGCCATGCTAAACTGCCCCATAGTGTTGGGTCAATTAGTCAGAGGGAAATGGGTGTGTGTGGGATCCTCTTCGGTGGGTCGGTGTGGACTGGTTGGGCCGAAGGGCCTGTTTCCACACTATAAGACCATAAGACATAGGAGTGGAAGTAAGGCCATTCGGCCCATCGAGTCCACTCCGCCATTCAATCATGGCTGATGCGCATTTCAGCTCCACTTACCAGCGTTCTCCCCGTAGCCCTTAATTCCTCTAGACAACAAGAATCTATCAATCTCGGCCTTGAAGACATTTAGCGTCCCGGCTTCCACTGCACTCCGTGGCAATGAATTCCACAGGCTCACCACTCTCTGGCTGAAGAAATGTCTCTGCATTTCTGTTCTGAAATGACCCCCTCTAATTCTAAGGCTGTGTCCACGGGTCCTAGTCTCCTCGTCTAACGGAAACAATTTCCTAGCATCCACCTTTTCCAAGCCATGTAGGGAATCCAATCTAATCTAATCTAAAACCCAAAATGTTAACTCTGATTTCTCTCCATATCTGCTGCCAGAGCTGCATAGTCTTTCCGGCAATTTCTGTTTTTGTTCCTGATTTCCAGCAACTGCAGTTCTTTCTGTTTTTACACTGTTACTCAAATCTGGTTTACTCAGTTCATAGGATGCTTAATGTCTCCATAATTACTGCATAATTATATGGACCCTAAACTATAACCATGGTTAAATGAGCAGATGCACAACTCCAACTAAGCTTTCTGCCTATTGCTGTTTACTAGCTCATCTCAAACTGATCCCACTCGATTCATCCCCCACTATCTTTTTCCCATCCTGTATTGACAGACTTAACTCTCTTTCCTTATTTTTGCCTATCCCTTCTAAGTGTTAGGTGTCAAGAAAATATTTCATTTTTATTATGAATACAAAGGAGGACTGGAGAAATTATTTTTGTTCTATACCACATTATTTCTATAAATTTCTTCTTTCATTTGAACATTGCAAATAAATTAAAATTAGCGCAACTTATTTTTGTTTTTCTGCACTGTCAGCTTTTAAAGAGTTTTTCGAGAATTTCTTCTTGTCAGTTTTAGTTTGGCATGCTTAGAGATCTAACAGCTTTATTGTGTTTAAAGTGATAATTATACAGTCTTGTGATTGTTGTAAAAATGTTCAATTATAGAGTCATAAAACACAGAAACAGGCCCTTTGGTCCAATCATGCCGACCATAATCCCAAACTAAACTAGTCCCTCCTGCTTGTATTTGGCCCGTATCTCTCTAACCATTTCTTATTCAAGTACTTATTCAACCATCTTTTGAATGGTGTAACTGTACCCTCATGCACCACTTCCTCTGGAAGTTTATTCCACACACGAACCATTGTGTAAAACAAACTGCTTGTCATGTCTTTTAAAAATCTTTCTCCTCTCATCTTAAAAATATGCTCCCTTGTCTTTAAATCCCCCACTCTGGGGAAAACTTACCTGTCATTCACCTGATCTATGCCCTTCATGATTTTATAAACTTCTATAAGGTCATCCCTCAACCTCCTACACTCCAGTGAAAAAACGTCCCAGCTTATCTCGCCTCTCTTCATAACTCAAACCCGCTATTCACCGCAACATCCTGGAAAATCCCTTCTGAACCCTCTCCAGCTTAACAATAGCCTTCCTGTAACAGAGCAACCAGAACTGGACACAGCACCCCTGAAGAGGCTTCAGCAACCCACATAAATAAAATGAATGCATCTAACTAAAAGAAAACTTGCAGCTTAGTACTTACATGGCAGTATGTTTTTATATCTGTTTTTCCTCCGATTATCTTTTGTTTGTCCAATTAAACATTCATCCAATGGTTTCAGATCTTGTAGATGCTGTTAAAATATATACATGATTAATCTAGAAGAACTGCAGCTTGTGCAAAACATTATTATGTGCATTGTATTATAAATTATGAAGAATAATCAAAAGCAAAATACTGCAAATATTGGACCTCTGAATTAAAAACAGAAAAGATTGGAGATATTCTGCAGGTGATGCAGCATCTGTGGAAATAGAAGATGGGTCAAAAGTTTGGGTGATGTATTTCTAACTTTTTCACTTCAGATGAAAGGACAAATAGTTTCAAATTACAGAAGAGGATGAGGTGGGGGCGGGGAGGTGCACTGCATACGGATAAACAGAAGGAATGGTCTGTGATAGGGTAAAAGATAGGAGAGATCAAAAAGACAAAGAGGGTCATGGGGGAGAGTAAAATCATGAGATAATTTCTCTGCGCTAAACAGGATGGTTACTCTCCAGCTGATGCTGGGTCAGATTAAATGACAGCGAGCTGGATACATCACTTTTCATTCAAAGAATCCAAGCTGATATATGAGTGAGGCGTACTGTACACTGAGCATTGGCACAAGCGAAGTGAAATTATATGAATTAGGAATGGGAATAGGCCACTAGGCCCCTTACGTTACATTACCATTCAATAAGACGATGGCCGAACTAATTATTTCACATTCCTGCCTACCCCTGATAAACTATCGACCCTTGCTGATCAAGAATCTGTCACCGCTGCCTTAAAACTATTAAAGAACTCTGCTTCCACTGTCTTTGGAGGAATAGTTCAAGAGACGTATGTTCTTCTGTGAGAAAAATATTCTGATCTCGGTCTTAAATGAGAGATTCCTTTTAAATAGTTGTTTAGATTCTCCCACAGGTGGAATATCCTTTCCACATCAATCCTGTGAAGACGTCTCAGGATCTTAAATGTTTCAACCAAATCATCTGCTACTCTTCTGCAACTGGAATGAAACTAAGTTTTGCAGGAATCCACACTAACAAAATATGTGCAAACGTTCAAATGCACAGATTATTTCGACATTAGTATCACAGGTGAGAGGAGGGTTTATTTTGGGCACAACAAAGTATACAGAGCAACTCTACTGTAACCATGACTTTTAAACAATGCAGCAAAACAGTTAATTTTAGTGACAGCTACATTAAGTAACAGCCGAATATCTTTTAATTTCTGAATCCTCAGTTTTGAATAAGAGTCAGACTGAACTTGAAATGTTAATTCTGTTTCTCTATCTACAGATGCTGACAGATCTTCTGTTTTCTCCAGTATTCTGAGTTTGTTACACACTTAATTTTAGTACGTACCTCAAACTCCTGCGATGGAATCTGCTGATCTAGCAATCTGTGTAATGTTTTAACAATGGCGTCCAGTTTGGAGCCTGTGTACTGACTTGCAAGGGGCACCTTTACAACAGAAAGCGTAGCAAGCTTCTCTTTAGTTATTGGCCATTCGTCTACAAAAGTTAAAAAAAAAAGATCAACTCAAAATAGTCCAGTAAGCCAATAAAACAAAATACACCATTATTAGTCTGTCATGCAGACACTGAAGGATTATAGTTAAACTTTGTTTTCACAATGTGTGTGCAGGTCTTAAGGATGCAGCAGAATAATTTGTTTTATAATAATTTAAAGTTTATGTGTTTAATAAGTTCAATTATACACCTGGACATGTATACATCAAAGTACATGCTTATTTTGTCAGCTATAGAGAGTTTGAGACCATGCTCAACTTCTCCTCTACTACTTGTCTTATTTGGGTTAGATACATTTTTGGCAAGATGGTGGAGGTGGCAGGGGAGATGGTGTTCGGGCTCCTAGCCTGTCCGCTCCATCTTGCGTGACCGGCTGCATTCTTCTTTCTTGTTTTTCAAGTTTTATTTTCTTTATTTAACTTTTCTGAATCAAATTAATCTTCTTTTAGCTGCAGCTTGGTGATGGAGAGAGGCTACAGAGAGCTATGAGTAGCAGATCTGGTCCATTCCTTATGGCTTGAGCAACTGTTCCAGTGTCAATGAACATAGAACATTACAGTGCAATATAGGCCCTTTGGCCCTCGATGTTGAGCCAACCTGTGAAACCAATCTGAAGCCCATCTAACCTACACTATTCTATTTTCATCCATATGCCTATCCAATGACCATTTAAATGCTTGTAAAGTTGGCGAGTCTCCTACTGTTGCAGGCAGTGCATTCCACACACCCACTACTCTCTGAATAAAGAAATTATCTCTGACATCTGTCCTATATCTATCATCCCTCAAGTTAAAGCTATGTCCCTTTATGCTAGCCATCACCATCTGAGGAAGAAGGCTCTTACTGTTCACCCTATCTAACCCTCTGATTATCTTATATGTCTCAATCAAGTCACCTCTCAACCTTCTCTTTAATGAAAACAGTGTGGCTGCACCAGAGTTTTGTACAGCTGCAGTATGATCTCATGGTTCCGAAACTCAATCCCTGTACTAATAAAAGCGAGCACATCATACGCCTTCTTAACAACCTTATCAACCTGGGTGGCAACTTTCAGGGATCTATGTACATGGACAGTGAGATCTCTCTGCTCATCTACACGACCAAGGATCTTACCATTAGCCCAGTACTCTTTATTCCTGTTGCTCCTTCCAAAGTGATTCACCTCACCCTTTTATGTATTAAACTCCATTTGCCAACTCTCAGCCCAGCTCTGCAGCTTATCTATGTTCTTCTGTAACATATAACATCATTCAGCACTATCCACAGCTCTACCGGTCTTAGTGTCACCTGCAAATTTACTGACCCATCCTTCTACTCCTTCATCCAGGTCACTTATAAAAATGACAAACAGCAGTGGACCCAAAACAGATCTCTGCGGTACACCACTGGTAACTGAACTCCAGGATGAATATTTCCCATCAATCACCACCCTCTGTCTTCTTTCACCTTGCCAATTTCTGATCCAAACTGCTAAATCACTCTCAATCCCATGCCTCCGTATTTCGTGCAATAGCCTACCATGGGGAACCTTATCAAATGCCTTACTGGAACCATATATACCACATCAACCGCTTTACCCTCATCCACCTATTTGGTCACCCGCTCAAATAACTCAATAAAGTTTGTGAGGCACGACTTACCCTTCACAAAACCATGTTGACTATCCCTAATCAAATTATTCCTTACTAGATGATAATAAATCCTCTCTCTCATAACCTTTTCCAACACTTTACTTACAACCAAAGTAAGGCTCACTGGTTTATAATTGCCAGGGATGTCTCTACTCTCCTTCTTGAACAAGGGAACAACATTTGCTATCTTCCAATCTTCTGAATTGGGGCTCATTCACTTCCTCTCACGTTTTGGCAACAGTGACAGACTGAATGATCTCTTCGGCAGTTGGTTTGGACGGTCAATTGCTTCTTGGAAATTGAGATGGAAGTTGAGAATTCAGACAGTCTCCAGGCTATGGCGGTGGCTGGAGTATCGGTAGTGGCTTTGGCAGGGGTGGTGTTCTGTGTCCGGTCAGTGGAGTTAGGGGCTGCTTCAGTGTGCTTCCTCCTTGGTGTTATGGCCTTCGAGACAGCTTCAGCAATTGCAGAGTATGGCAGTCTCCCATAGCCATGTAGGAAATCAGGAAGCCGTAGATGGAACAAAAAATGAAATTTGTCCTAACTTTCTATGATTTATTTCTTTTCATAATTATGTAATTAAAATGACACCAGCTTATGGCGACTTATACACGTTACTTTATTTTCATAAATAAATTAATAATATTATTCCTCGAGTCTCTACCAGTAACAATGTATCATTTTGAGAAAATAGTCCAATAAATTCCATATGCTTGGTGTAATTCCTGTCAGACTTTTGAAGGAATGCACCCTCCGGGCAACAAGTTCTTGATCACTTATAGTCTGTTTGAGTTTGGGTATTATTTGTATGATAAACAGATTAAACACAAATGGCGCAGCAAAATAATCTGACAGCAAAACCTATTCAGATAATTTATTTAAGAACTGTTTAAGAGAAAATGTATCTGCAGCTTTCATGTGAAGCTTGAGTTAAAAATCCTACCCACAATCTTTTCTCTAAAATTCACACTGGGTGTCATTTTATTGCTATGTTGAATCATATCTACACATGGTATCAAAGCAGAAAATATTTCAACTTAATCATGCAACCATCAATGACACAGCACCTCAATGCAGTAAAGAGAAGTTTTCAGATTGAGGATGATTCAGCAAGTTGGTTTAAAAGTTGGAACTGGGTGTTGAAGGGAAAAGTTCAGTCCTGTTACTTTGAAAATAGTGCCATATGATTTAACAGATATTTATGATTTATTTTAAGTCATGAATTCTATGTCATGACTTGAATATTTAAGGTGAAGCAAGTTTAGAAAACATGTACCATCTCTCAATGATATCAATTTATTATCCTAATACAAATGATGAAAACTCTGCATAGTTGTAAAATGAACGATTCTAGTTTACCTATTGATGAAACATCTTGTTGCAAAGTATCAATTGGAAGTTCCTCACTCCTCCAGGCAACCTCACCCTTCTCTGTATTCTCCACGAGTGTTTGGCTGGAGATATCACAATTGAACAATTATAATGCAGTTATTTAACATGTAATGTCAGCACAAATCTATATTTAGCCTGCGATAGATAATTAGATAATCACAGTATGGGGATAGGAATTGATGTAAAATTGCCAACAACCAATTTTCGATTTCAAGCCATTATATTAAGTACTGTTAAGCTACCATAGTCTGATCATAAAATACTGCCAATATAAGAACAGGTACTTTTCATGTAAATAATGAGTGTTCATAACTCAATACTGAATGCCAGCTTTACTTGAGCAAAGATTAGAATTGACTTGGACTTTAAATATTTTCATATAAATGCAATGTATTTCTACTGATTCAAATAACAACGCTTTAAAAATAATGTTTTCAATGAAGCAAGTGTTAAGTTTATGTAAGGTCAGGGCTTACAAGTTGACTTTTGCAGCTTTGAAATTCTTTCAAAAGACAGGATTTGACTCATCCCCAGAGTACAAAATGTGAACTGCCAATATTAATACAGAAGGACCCATTTCTGTTCGATCGGTCAGTGTGTGTGGTTTGCTCTGTATAGGCATGTCTTAAACTCTTGGGTATCTTCTTGGCAACATAGCCAATATTGAATACTTGATTCCATGCACTGACTTGTAAGACAAGTGTAACCTTAAACTTACCTCTGAACTGAAAGTTTAAGGTCAACTTCCAATGCAATTACAGCCTTAAATCTACGTTAATTAGCTGAAAACCAGAAAGGTGGGGTTCTACCTGTGTGCAGAGAATAGAACATGTATTCTGACTCAACAATATTGGGCTATCTTCCATGCCGAAATAAAAACAGGAAAAGAAAAAGTTTCTTGTTAAAATGCTGAATGAGAATAAAATGGAACTGGGAACTAGGACACATTTGAGATAGCGTGAGGCAATGCTGATGAACTTGCAGGTTGAGTGTGTGCACGTGATGTCACATCGCACTGAACGTAGATTACAGGATGTGGAGGGGACAGCGATATGGGAAGTGCTGCGCGTCTTGGGGATACCTGAAATCCTGGACTGGGTTCAAAACTTGAAGAATGGAATCTCTGTTGGAATTTGAGTGGGCCTGGTACAGCCAGTGAGGAAGGAGATGTGACTGTGAAAGCAAGTTTTGGCAAACACTTTATGAAACACTAGAAGTCAGATCGTAAGTAATGAAGTGAACAAATCAACAAGGTTATGATGGAAGATGAAGATTAAGAATAGTAGAACTTTAAAGTGAACATTCCTGGAGGAGAAGTGGTAGTGAGCTTAACACTTCAATAAAAGCAAAAATACTGCATGCTGGAAATCTGAAATAAAAGCAGAAAAAATGTTGGAGAAACAGCAGATATGATAGCATCTGTGGAAAGAGGAAGAATTAAGATTTTGAGTCCAATATGACTCTTACTTAGAACTTATTTTATATGCTGGGTTGATTTATAGGCTGGAGTCAGGATCTGCAGTATATCAAATTCATGATAACAGTTCTCATTTGTGTACTGTATCTATACATGTCCACCTGTAATGCTATGGGTTATATTATTCTGAGGGGCAACCTGTAAATAAAAACATTCATCTAAGATTATAACTGCAAAAATTTAATTTGTTTTTGAGATCATTCTTAAAATGGTATTGGAACAATATTTGGGAATTCGCCACTAATATGTTATTGCATTTTAAAGCAATTACTGGATTTTAAATATGAATACTGGACACAAGGTCAGCAATTCACTTGTAAAATAGATATGCATTTCAATTAAAAAAGAAAGCATCTGCAAGGAACTTGAAGATAGGATTTAAACATGGCTTACTTATCAACTATTAACCATGATCCTCCTAGCTTGACAAGAATTGCAGGGAGCATAATATGGCCCTACTGCCATTTTTTTTTAAACAATATATCACAAAAGAGTGTAACAGATTATTCGCAATATTACAACTATACTATTTTGTATTATTATGGTGCAGACTCTGATTAGTTAGTAAACTAGCTCTGCATTCTTCAAATCTATTGGGAGAGATTACCTTTCAGATGCATCTTCAACAGAGACCTCTTGAATTATTTTCTCTATGCTGGTTGATAAATGATAATCATTCTTTCTGGGTTGCTGTATAATTAATTAAAAATGTTATTGACCGGTAACAATCAATGGAAAAAGAACTTTAAGAAAAGGCAGTAATTCTATGAAGAATGATACCTTGCATTTTCAATACCAAGAGAAGATCTAGACAATCTATTGCAAAAGGATTTTTGCAAGTACAGTGGGCTTAATGTACTGTTTTACAGTGATAAACTCAACCATTGCCCTCAATTTTAAAGGAGGGAATGAGAATGAAGTGTATGATTCCTGAAATGAAAGGAGAATCTAGAGCCAACGCAGACCTAGCCTTTAACATAAATTCTCTGGATCCTGGGATAGAAAATTAGAACAGACTTTGCACATGTAACAATCAGCACCAAGACACAATTGCTGTTCTATTGGCAAAGGTAACTGTCCAAACCCTTCTCCGGCAAGAATTGCATTCTCAGGTAACAATCCCAATCACTGGAAGAAATGCTTGGGGTGGGATTGTGGGCAGTTAAGTGTTGCCTCCAAAAGCCCTATCCAATTAACAATGGTAGATGGGCTTAGAAGATTAGAGGGCCAATACCAAAAGAGTGGCATCCCAACTCTAAATGCTGGGTGCTGCTGAACTACCTAGGGAGATGGGGTAAAATAAGAGGGGTGGAGATTGTGACTGTTGGACAAGAGGAATAATGGGTGCTATTGTGCTTGTGTCCAAGGGAGAGAGTAGTGCCATCCACACTGAATGGCATCTCTTACTCTGATATTTATCTGGCCTTCCATTTGGAAGCTGCCACCATTTCACAGATAGTCTCCTGACACAACAATACCTGTGCAACCCCTCCATACACTTCCAGCCATATCTTGCCTAAATATGCACTCTTTCCATGACATCCCTAGCTCAGCTCTTCACAACTAATTAGTTTGAAATATAATCATTTGCATTAAGTAGAAAGAATACAACAGGATATACACAGGAACAAATATGTTAAGCGATTAAATAATCTGTTTGCATTAATGTTTGAGGGGATAAATCAAGACACCAACACAACTGAAAGCTCTTCATTGAATAATGCCAGAGGCTCTTCAATATGTCAGAAAACCCAGACCTGGCCTCACGTTAATGCCTTATCTGATAAGCAATACCTTTGATAATGCTATCATTCCCTGAACACTGTATTGAAGTATCTGCCTGGATATCATCTTGCATTCGGAATTAAAGCTATACATTTTAATACAGAACCAATATTTTTTTAAAAACTGGTTAAAAATCACACAACACCAGGTTATAGTCCAACAGGATTATTTGGCAGCACCAGCTTTTGGAGCGTTGCTGCTTCATCAGGTCCTTCTTCAACCACTTGATGAAGGAGCAGTGCTCCAAAAGCTAGTGCTTCCAAATTAATCTGTTGGACTATAATCTGGTGTTGTATGATTTTTAACTTTGTACACCCCAGTCCAACACCGGCACCTCCAAATCAATTTTTAAATTAGAGTATTTGTTCACAGGAAGTGGACATTACTGACATGCAGAATTTATTGGCCATCCCTAACTGTCCTTTAGAAGATATTGGTGAGTCACCTTCTTGAGTTGCTGCAATGCAATTAGTGTAGGCATACCTACTGTTAGGAAGGGAATTCCACGACCTTGACCTATAGGCAGTGAAGGGTCAGCATAAAGAAAGTTCCAAGTCAAGATGGTGGGTGGCTTGGTGGTGAACGTAGAGGTAATGGTGTTCTAGGTGATAAAGGAAGCGCATTTGAAAGGTGCTGTCAAAGTAGGCTTTCAGGTTTGCTGCATTGCATCTTGTAGAAGGGATGCACTTCTGCCACTCTGTGTTAATGGTGGAGGGAGTGAATATTTAAGGAGAATTGATGCTAAGCAAGCAGCCTACACGTGGTTAGACTTTAATGCAGCAATTGGAGAGTATTACATCACATTCCTGACTTGTGCATTGTAGTTGGTGGACAGGCTTTGGGCACTGGGTGGTTCATCACGGCAGAAACTGTTCTTGCACCTCTAACGACCATCACTATCTTCTTTTTTGTTAGGTTACCTCCAACCAATGAGAGCTTTCCTCCTAGTTGTCACTGGCTTTCGTTTTGCTTGGGCTTCTTGATGTCATATTGATCTAATGCAATCTTGATGTCAAGGTTAGTCATTCTCGCCTCCCCTTAAGTTTGGTTTTTCTATCCATGTTTAGTTCAGGTGTGGTCAAATAAGTGGTCCAGGCAGAACCCAAATGGAGAAGCACTCAGCAGGTTATTGCCAAGCAGGTGCTGCTTTATACTATTGTTGGCAATGTCTTCAATCACTTTGCTGATGATCGGAGTGGACTGATAATTGGTTGGATAGAATTCATCCTGCTTTTTGTGGCTAGGACATAGTTGACAACTTTCCACATTACTGGGTAGATGCCAGTGTTGAAGCTTCACTGGAATAGCTACAAACCTTACCACAAAGTCAAGCTGACACAGCAAATATAAACAGCAGTCATAGCCCACTGTGAACTTCTGCCATATCTGAATCAGCACGCATCATGCTGTTTCCCACATGTTAATCTGCATAGGAACGGTCAATAATGAAGTCACAAAGTATGACTTTCAAAGTGACTTACTAAGTGATTCAATTAGCTTCCTCATTAAAGAAATGTCATCCTATATTCATCATCCATTTTATCGCCTAGCTTGGTAGTCAACTAATTACTTGTTCATTGCTCCAAAAACTCTCCTTTAAATTCTCCAATCTGGTGCCTGGATTTACTCAAAGGACTGACAACGTTTTAGTCATGGAATTCCTACAGTGTGGAAGTAGACCATTTGGCTCTTTGAGTCTACACTGTCCCTCTGAAAAGCATTCCACCCAGACTAATGCCTCTAGCCGACCCCTCATTTCCCATGGCTAACAGTCCTGATGAAAGGTTCTGAGCTAGAATGTCGATTTCCCTTCTCCTCTGATGCTGCTTGACCTGCTGTGCTTTTTCCATCTCAACTCGGACTCTCCAGCATCTGCAGTTCTCACTACCTCCATGGCTAACCCAGCTAGACTGCACATCCCTGAACACCACAGGCAATTTAGCCTGGCCACTATGGCCAACTTAGCTGCACATCTTTGGACTGTGGGAAGAAACTGATGCACCCAGAGGAAACCCACACAGACACAGGGAGAATGTGCAAACTAAACAGATAGTTGCCGGAGAGTGGAATCGATCATGGATCCCTCAGCACAGCCAGTCTGCTGCCTCAAATCACCATAAATGCTGATGACTGTCCCTTAGAAGCTAGACTGAATTGATGTGACCTTTAATCAGCATTGTTCTTATTGACTATTTCACTCTCATCTACTGTGATGCACCTCTTGGTGGTTCCAATGGTGCCAGAAAATATTCAATGCTTACTGCTTTTTCCTCTTTTGACTGGCTCCTTGACAGATTTTATTAGATGTCAGTCTCGGGCCATCTTTAGCAGTGCAAAGGAGATGCAGGAAAGGCCCTAATGAAAATTTGCTTCTTCCAGTGCAGCAACCTAGATTCTTGGGGAACATGTCAATTCCCTCCTGGAACTTTTCAACACTGAAGGTCTCTCATTGAACTTCTTGTAGGCTAACTGCATTCCTGAGCATTTTAAAGGCAGTATTTCACTAGGCAGCCAAAGATCTCTCTGGATATGTCTCATTGAAGTGGGGAAGAAGGTATACTCATTATCTCTGACCAAATTTTCAAAGGCCAATATAAAATTCCTGGCACTCCCTAAAAATCCCAGTCAATTGTCTGAACAGGGTCTCAAAAGATATTGATTACTACTGAAGTTTAATTAGCGAGAAACATCTTAGTTCACCTCAGCTCTATTTAAGAGAAGGCCTGTTGAAAGCAGTAAACTGCGCACAGGTCAGGAAGGAGAGATCACATCTAGAGTGAGACATAACCCGGAAAAGCATATAGTTTGGAGGCAGCATAGCATTTTAGTGCAGAAGGGAAACTTTTTGCTTGCCTTTTCATTTCACAGTTTATAAGGTCTTTTTAAAGGATTAATTGAATTCTTTGAGGAGATAATAAACAAGTTAGACAAAGGTGAGTCAGTGGATATGATCTCTTTGGGTTTCCAGAAGGTGTGAGGTTAAAGGATTTTTTTCAGGAATGGCAGCTGGTGACTAGTGGAGTTCCACGAGTGGTCAGTGTTGAGACCACAACAATTCACATTAACTAGTAACACTCTGGAGAAAGGAACTGAGGGCATTGTTGCTAAGTTTGCAGATGACACAAAGATTGGTGGAGGGACAGGAAGTGTTGAGGAAGTGGGGAGGCTGGAGAAGGACTTTGGCAGGCTAGGAGATTGGGCAAAGGAAGTGGCAGATGGAATACAATGTGGGAAAGGGTGAGATGATGCACTTTGGTACAAACAATAAAGGAGGTAATTATTTTCTAATTGGGGAAAAGCTTCAAAAATCTGAAGCAGAAAGGGACTTAGGACACCTAGTTCAGGATTTGTGAAGAAAGTGCTGGCATTGGTGGTGGTGATAGTGGGGTCCACAGGAGGTTTACAAGAATGATCCCAGTGATGAAAGGCTCATCAAATGAGGAGTGGTGGAAGATTCTGGGTGTGGATTCAGTGGGAGTTTAGAAAGATGAGGGGGAATCTTATTTAAACATATAGAATACTAAGAGGCCTGGATAGAATAGATTTGGGGAAAAAGTTCCCACAAGTAGGAGAGACCAGGACTTGAGGGCACAGTCTCAGAGCGAAGGGACCACCCTTATGAACAGAGTTGAGGATGAAATTCTTCAGCCAGAAGGTGGTGAAATCTTTGGAACCCAATGATACAGAAAGCTGTGGAGGCCAAGCCATTTAATCCAGAGATTGATAGGCTCTTGATTAGTAAGGGGGTCAAGAAGATTAAGTCACAAAGGATTTCTGGTGTGTTACTAAATTGATTACAACACTTGCTTTGACTTAGAAGACAATGGGTTAGTTGTGGAGATGTGCTTTTCTGTCTGGAAGTCTGTGACCAGTGGTGTTCCACAAGGATCAGTGCTGGGGCTTCTGTTGTTTGTAAAATATAGATGATTATGGATGAAAATGTAGGTTTTGTGATTAGTAGATTGGCAGATGGCATGAAAATTAGTGGAGTTATAGACAATGAGGAAGGCTAACAAACAGTGCAGCAGAATATAGATTGGCTGGAATGTTGGGCAGAGAAATGGCAGATGGAGTTTATTATGGACAAGTCATAGAGATGTACAGCATGGAAACACAACCTTCGGTCCAACCCGTCCATGCTAACCAGATATCCCAACCCAATCTAGTCCCCCCTGCCAGCACCCGGCCCATATCCCTCCAAATCATTCTTATTCATATACCCATCCAAATGCCTCTTAAATGTTGCAATTGTACCAGCCTCCACCACTTCCTCTGGCAGTTCATTCCATACACATACCACCCTCTGTGTGAAAACGTTGCCTCATAGGTCTCTTTTATATCTTTCCCCTCTCACCCTAAACCTATGCCCTCTAGTTCTAGACTCCCCAACCCCAGGGAAAAGAATTTGTCTAATTACCCTATCCATGCCCCTCATAATTTTGTAAACCTCTATAAGGTCACCCCTCAGCTTCCGACGGTCCAGGGAAAACAGCCCCAGCCTGTTCAGCCTCTCCCTGTAGCTCAAATCCTCCAACCCTGGCAACATCCTTGTAAATCTTTTCTGAACCCTTTCAAGTTTCCCAACATCTTTCCGAGAGGAAGGAGACCAGAATTGCACGCAATATTCCAACAATGGTTGTGTCGATGGTGATACATTCTGGGAGGTCAAATGCAAGAGGAAAGCATACAATAAATGGTAGGACCTTAAGAACACTTATATATTGTGGGATCTTGGGGTGCAAGTCCATAGCTTCTTGGAAGTGGCAACACAAGTAGGTGAGGTCAGAAAGGCAGTGTATGGCATGCTTGTCTTCTTCAGTCGGGGCACTGAGTATAAAAGTGGCAAGTTATATGGCAGCAGTTTAAAAAAAAACCTTCAGTTAGGCCACATTTGGCCAATTGCGCGCAGTTCTGGTCACCACATTATGAGAGGGATTTGGAGGCTTTGGGGAGGGTGGAAGAGAGGTTGAACAGGATGTTGCCTAGATTGGAGGGTATATTAGCTGTAAGGAAAGGTTGGATATACTGAATTGATTTTGCTATAGCACCACAGGAGAAGTGGCAATCTGACAAAAACATATAGAATTATGCGAGGCTTGTTGGAACTTTTTTCCCCCAGGATGGAAATGTCAAATACAAGGGGGGATAGGTTTAAGGTGACAGGGAAGAAGTTTAAAGGAGATGTGCGAGTCAAGTTTTTTACACAGAGGGTGGTAGGTGCTTGGAATGTGTGCTGAGGAGAAACGATAAAAGCAGAGATGATAGCAATATTTAACAGGCACTTAAATGACACATGAACAGGCAGGGAATAGAGGGCATGGACCATGTGCAGACAAGTGGGATTAGTTTAGATTGGCACCATGGTGGACACAGACATGATGGGCTGTACTGTTCTATGTTCTACATTGAACTGTGCACAATCTCAGAACATCCCAAAGCACTAAACAGCTAACAAACTATTGTTGCCATATGGGAAAACTATACACCAATTTACACAGAATCCTAAAAGCAGTAAGATTAATAACCAAGATTATCAGTGTTTGCTTATGTTCATTGAGACATTAATCCAAGTCAGGACTCTGGTAGAAGTATCTCCTCCCCTTTATTGAAAAGTTCCCTGGGATCTTTGATGCCCAGGTGAGACAGTAGTTGTGTGCTGACATCATTTATCACCTGAAAGACTGCACAAATGCAATGAATTGTCAAAGTAGTTTGTGTGTTCAAGTCTAGGATTGGCTCTTGAAGTGACAATTTTATTGAATGTAGTGCTAAAGCATCTCATAATAAGGAAGGCATATGGAATTTTGACATTTTTGCTAAAGGAATAGAATATAAAAGTTGGGAAATGTTGTTTCAGCTGTACAAAGCAATATTGAGACCACACCTGAGTATATATACCATTTTGATTCCCTTAAGTAAGGAGGGATGCAGCTTTATTGGGAACAGTTCGGAGGAAGTTCAGATTGCTTCTAAAGGTGAGGGGTTTGTCTTATGAAGGGAGACTGGACAGTTTAGACCTACATTCTCTGGAGGTTAGAAGAAGGGGAGGAGATCTGTATGTAAGTTACCTCACTGAGCTTAAAGGTTACAGCACTGATGTAGAAAGGATGTTTCCTCATGTGAGGTAATCTAGAATGATGGGTCATAGTTTTCGGCAAAGTAGCAGCAGATTTAAAACAGAGATGATGATAAATTACTTCTCTCAAAGGGTCATCAAACTGTGGAATTCACTACCCACAATACAGTGATTGATGAGACATTGAGTAAATTTAAGGAGGGGTTAGACAGATTTTAAATTAATTAAAAAGGGTTATAGAGAGACCGTAGTAAAGTGGAGTTGAGGTCAAGATGAGATCAGTGTGGTACATGCTACTATTGCTGTTAATCAAAGTTGTACAAACTTATTCAAATTAGGATCGTTAATTACCTCAGGGGAATCTTCAGGCAATGAAAAACCTTCATAATCTGTATCCTCAGATTTTGCAGACATTTCTTCTTCCTTCAGTTCACCTATATATTCAACAGTATCAGGTGTCTTCACAAAATGTGTACCTTTCCCTGTCCAAGAAATAAAAAAAACCTTTCCTTTAAAACAATGATACAATGAAGCTTGAGACTCCCCGAGTGCCCTTTCATTTCTGGGAACCACTCAGATTAAATAGATTGATATCACTCCTCTGTTAACTGCACTCCCTCAGTTAACAGATAAACACCTGTTTATCAGAATTACTATTATGCATTTATTTGAATACTTTACCTTCTTCTATATTATAAACCACTTTAGCCAACTAATCGCCTGATAAATGTGAGGCTCTTTACAGGTGTATATATTCTCACCAGGCTCTTTACTTGTATTTTTAAAGTTATAAATGATTTCCACCAAAGCACTAAGTACAGTCAAGCTTCTGACAAGTGTCCATTCAAAACAACACAACTATTACATAATAGGTATTCTGGTAAATACATATAATCGGTTATGACACAATAACATTTTAGAGTGTTGCAAGATCACCGAATTCTGAAGGGAAATGACTGTAGTTCAGTTTTGAACTTTTAATGCTTTGTTAAGCTAAGAGATTTCAGTGGATAACTACAGAGTTTTCTAGTTCCTCCATCACTCTCAGTAACAGAATAGTTCTTGGTTAAAAATAGGACAAACCAAGTGCAGAATAAAATTACATGTTCTCATCCCCACAAATGTGCCTCAACCATAAACTTGTAAGAGCTTTCTGTAATGCATCAGTGCAAATTTTCTGTTTACCACAACAGCTGATTTATGATCTGGACACTCACACAGCAGGTTTATACATAATTAACAACAGAGAAACGGACTCCTAGCTCATAAGAACAGTAGAACTACAAACAGGAGTAGGCCATCCGGCCCTTCGAGCCTGCTCCACTGATCTTTTCATGGCCTCAGCTCCACTTACCCGACCTCACACTGTAACCTTTAATTCCCTTATTGTTCAAAAAAAAATTTAGCTTTAAAAATATTTACTGAAGTAGCGTCAACTACTTCTCTGGGCAGGGAATTCCATAGATTCACAACCCCCTGGGCGAAGAAGTTCCTTCGCAATTCCTAAATGTAATGCTCCTAATTTTGAGGCTATGCCCTGTTGTCCTAGTTTCACCTGCCAGTGGAAACATCTTCTCTACTTCTTTCTTAATCCTATTCCCTTCACAATTTTATATGTTTCTATAAGATGCTCCTTCCTCCTTCTAAATTCCAATGAATGTAGTCCTAGTCTACTCAGTCTCTCCTCATAAGCCAACCCCCTCAACTCCAGAATCAACCTAGTGAACCTCCTCTGCACCGCCTCCAGTGCTAGTACGTCCTTTCTCAAGTAAGGAGACCAACACCGCACAGTATTCTAGGTGTAGTCTCACCAGCACCCTGTACAGCTGCAAAATAACCTCCCTACTGTTAAACTCAATCTCTGTAGCAACGAAGGACAAAATTTCATTTGCCTTCCTAATTACCTGTTGTACCTGCAGACCAATCTTCTATGATTCATGCGCAAGGACACCCAGGTCCCTCTGCATAGCAGCATGCTGCAACTTTTTACCATACAAGTAATAATCATTTTTACTGTTACTCCGACCAAAATGGATGATTTCAAATTTATTACCATTGTATTCCATCTGCCACACCTTTGCCCACTCACTCAAAGTACCTATGTTCCTCTGCAACGTTTCACAGTCCTCTGCATACTTTGCTCTGTCACTCATCTTAGTGTCATCTGCAAAATTGACACACTATACATGGTCCCCAATTCCAAATCATCTATGTAAATTGTGAATAATTGCAGTCCCAACACTGATCCCTGAGGCACTCCACCAGTTACTGATTGCCAAGCAGAACAGCACTCAGTTATCCACTCTTTTACTTCCTGTTAGTCAACCTATCTTCTAACCATGCTAATACTTTACCCCTAACACCATGCATCCTTATCTTATGCAGCAGGCTCTTGTGCAACACTTTGTTGAAGGCCTTTTGGAAATCTAGGTACACCACATCCACTGAGTCCCCATTGTCCACCTTGCTCATAATGTCTTCATAGATTTCCAAAAGATTAGTTAAGCATGACCTGTCCTTCATGAGCCCATGCTGCATCTGCCCAAAGGGACAATTTCTATCTAGTTGCCTTGCTATTTCTTCCTTGATGATAGACTCAAGCATCTTCCCCAGGACAGAGGTTAAGCTAACTGGTCTATAATTCCAAATCTTTTGCCTACTACCCTTTTTGAACAGTGGCATCACATTTGCTGTTTTCCAATCTGCTGGAACTGCCCCAGAGCCAACAAATTTTGGAAAATTAGCACAAGTACACCCGCCATCTCTTTTGATAATCTGGGATGCATTCCATCAGGGCCAGGAGACACGTCTATCCTTAGCTCCATTAGCTTGCCCAACACTACCTCACCAGGATAATGATTGTTTCCAGGTCCTCACCTGCCTTTGTCTCTTTGTCAATTACTGGCATGTCATTAGTATCCTCCACTGTGAAGGCTGACAAAAAATACATGTTCAATGCCTCAGCCATTTCATCATATCCCATGACTAAATGCCCCTTCTCATCCTCTAATGGACCAACATTTAGTTTAACCACTCTTTTTTTGTTTTACATGTTCAAAGAAACTTCTGCTATCTGTCTTTATATTCTGTGCTAGTTTTTTTTCCTGTTCTATTTTACTGTTCTTTATAGTTCTTTTTGTGGTTTTCTGCGCACCTTTAAAGCTTTCCCAATCTTCTAGTTTCCTGCTGATCTTAGCCATATCGTATGCCTTCTCTTTCAATTTGATAGCCCTTCCTTATTTCCTTGGACACCCATGGCAGATTACCCCTTTTCTTACAGTCCTTCCTTTTCACTGGAATATACTTTTGCTGAGTACTTTGAAAAATTGCTTTGTAAGTTCTCCACTGCTTGTCAACTGTCCCACCATAAAGTCTTTGTTTTCAGGCTACTTAGCTAACTTCTTCCTCATCCTATTGTAGTCTCCCTTGTTTAAGCACAGGACTCTGGTATTAGATTTTATCTTCACACTCTCCACCTGTATTCTAAATTCAACCATTCTGTGATCGTTCCTTCCAAGAGGATCCCTAACTATGAGGCCATTAACTATTCCGGTCTCATTTCACAGGACCAGATCTTGGATAGCTTTCTCCTTCACTGGTAAACTATTGCGGTACACTCAACAAACACCTCCTCAAGGCTACCCTGACCAAGCTGGTTCAAACAATCAACATGTAGAAAAAAATCCCTCCATGATAATTGCTCTCCCATTTTTACAAGGATTAGTTATTTCTTTGTTTATTGCCTGCCTCAATGTGATGTTAATATTTGGTGGCCTATAGACTATGCCTATCAGTGACATTATCTTCTAATTTCCACCCAAATGGATTCAAACCTTATTCTCCATAGAACCTATACCATCTCTCAGCACTGCCCTGATGCCGTCCTTGAATATCAGAACTACACCACCTCCCTTACTTTCCTCTCTGCCCTTCCAAATAGTCAGATACCACTGCATATTTAATTCCCAGCTGTGACCATGCTGTAACCATATCTCCATAATGGCTACTAAATCTAATTCATTCATGATGATTTGTGCCAATAACTCACTGATCTTGTTATGAATGCTATGATCATTCAGATAAAGTGCCCTTATGCTCAATGGGACTGTGCTGACTTTTACACTCCAAGTGAGCCTTTTATTCTTTTCACTCTGCCATTATATTTCTTTAAACCCTGTCTCCTTTAGGGATGTACCAGCATACTCCAAAACGGCATCCATCTCATTCCACTTTTCATCTGAATGCTTCAGACAACCATTTTGAATTTACAAGGCCCAATCTCTTCAGTTTTCAATTCCATCCCTCTGCAGTCTGTTTAAACACATTCTGAGAATATTGTCCAGATATATAAATTGCAGGAGCAAGAATTGAATTTTCCAGACTCAGTTGACAGTATGCTGTGCTTGAAGCCATAGCCATACCTGTGTGCTATTACTGCTTTTGGTCTTTTTGCCATTTGCCATACAATTTAATTAAAATTCCAAGTGCTAGTGGTGAACGTGCAAAATACGTGTGTCTAAGCAGGAGGGAAACATTTTATTGGTGAAACTTACCATTACATGGCCATGACTAGTGGGTTATAAAGAACCTCCTGGAGAAAGGAAAGATTCTGGTTCCTGGTTACAACTTTGTTGCCAAAGGCAGTGGCTGTCTACTGTAATATATCCCCTGAATGTTTGCACCTTGTCTATAACCCCAAACCATCACCGCTCCACCTCCCCATAACGCAGGAACCCCAGACTTTCTGGAGCAGGCCATCTGGTCCATTGAGTCAATTCCAACTCAGGGATTCCCTTGTCTCTCAAAACTCAAACTGAATAATTCAATGACTCAGTCTCCACTCTTTTCTGAGGAAAGGAATTCTACATATTAATGAACCTGAGAAAACGTTCTCCATCTTAAAAGAGAGCTGACTTACCCTTTGTGTCTACTAGTTCTAGTCTTCTCCAAAGGAATTTTCCTTCTGGTATGCGTCCCCATCAGGAACAGGCCTAACATGTTCAAACGTTCTACATACGATAAACCCTTCATCTCTGGTATCTTCCTGAAGTGCTTCTAATTTAATAAAATTTTGCTTTTCAATAAGCAGAAGAATGCTACTGGGACTGGAGAGTTTGAACTATACAGAGAGGCTGGATAGGCTGGGAGAACTTTCCCTGGAACATCAGTGGCTGAGAGGTGACCTTTTAGAGGTTTATAAAATCATGAGGGCAATAGAAAGAAAAAATAGCCAAGGTCTTTTCCCCAGGGTAGGCGAGTCCAAATCAAGAACATAGGAAAGTACAGCACTACAGGCCCTTCGGCCCACGATGTTGCGCCAAGGTTAATCTTAACGTAAAATATAGTAACTTAACCTACGCACCCCTCTACTCACCGCTATCCATGTGCATGTCCAGCAGTCGCTTAAATGTCCCTAATGACTCTGCTTCCACCACCACAGATAGCAATGCATTCCATGCATTCACAACTCTCTGCGTAAAGAACCTACCTCTGACGTCTCCTTTATACCTTCTTCCTAATATCTTCAAACAATGACTCCTTATACCAGTCAATCCTGCCCTGGGGAAAAGTCTCTGGCTATTGCCTCTATCTATTCCTCTCATTATCTTGTATGCCTCGATCAGGTCTCCTCGCTTCCTCCTTCTCTCCAGTGAGAAAGGTCCGAGCTTATTCAAACTTTCTTCATACGGCAAGCCATCCAGTCCGGGCAGCATCCTGGTAAACCTCCTTTGCACCCTCTCCAAAGCCTCTGTGTCTTTCCTATAGTAGGGTGACCAGAACTGGACACAATATTCCAAATGTGGTTTCACTAGGGACTTGTAGAGCTGTAGCAAAACCTCGCGGCTCTTAAACTCGATCCCCCTGTTAATGAAAGCCAAAACGCCATATGCTTTCTTAACAACTCTATCCACTTGGGTGGCAACTCTGAGGGATCCCTCTGTTCCTCTGAGACTGCATAGATTTAAGCTGAGAGGGGAAAGAGGGGCAACATTTTCCACACAGAGGGTGCAGCATACATGGAATGAACTGCCAGAGAAAGTGGTAGATGCAGGTACAACATTTAAAAAGACAATTTGACAGGTATGTGAATAGGAAAAGTTTAGAGGGATGTGTGCCAAATGTGGGCAAATGGGACTAGATTAGTTTGGGAAGCCTGTATGAGTTGGATCAAAAGGGACTGTTTCTATGCTGTATGACTCTACGTGTATCTTTGAAGTATAATCACTATGATTATACCCGGTTTCCTCCGGGTGCTCCGGTTTCCTCCCACCATCCAAAGATGTGCAGGTCAGGTGAATTGGCCATACTAAATTGCCTGTAGTGTTAGGTAAGGGGTAAATGTAGGGATATGGGTGGGTTTCGCTTCGGCGGGTCGGTGTGGACTTGTTGGGCCGAAGGGCCTGTTTCCACACTGTAATCTAATCTAATCTAAATGTAGGGACATATGGTATCACAAATAGTGAAGCTATAAATCTTTAAGTAATTGGGCTGAACTGGATGATGGCAGTGGCACATTACAGCCACCTGTCATACAACACATCCAATACAGGAACCAAATACCAGACACAGTGTATACCAGATAAGCAATGGGACACCTCCTGTTTTGCAAAATGAGTGCAGAATTTCACTCATATTCTGTTTTCTCTATTGGTTGAGGGATAAATGAAGTCACCATAGTCCCTGAGGACCATAAGGCTTTTCTTTTAGAAAGGGGCAAGATTGAGAAGGCGGGGCCTTCATGGCAACCTCAGCCAATGCAGATTGAATCCATGCTGTTGGTGTCACTCCACAGCGCAAGCTAGTCATCCAGCCAAGTTAACATTAGGCAAAGAAATATGTTTCCGCTATACTTTCCAACCCTGTCATTCTAAACAGCAAATAGTAGCAAATGTGAGTCCACACGCAAAAGCATAAGCATTCCCAGATAATCCAGTCAATACTGATCAGATAAAACAAATATTCATAATTGATCCAATGGTCAAGATTTAACACTAAGGAATTCAGCGTCCCATGGCAATCCATTGGAAATATGATTTCAGATCAATATGTCAGGGCAATTATAATCCAGATGAAATCCAAAGTGAAGTGAATGGAGGAAATCATTCTGGATCTTTCAGTCTATAGTCCCCTACAAATGGAATGCCAAGCAATTGCAAAGGAGTTGGTAACAAAAACAGTTTTTGCAACATTACTTTCATTAGCCATATAAACAACGATACAGCACAGTTTTAAGTTCAGTTAGCATCAGTTAGTGATCAATTTAATTCAAAATAAACAGACTAGAATTGTGAGAAAAATAACTGACCAACCCTCAACCCCAAGAGGTTACCTGGAGTGTCTTTTGGTGTTGAGTTTGTTGGATTAAAAGAAAAATATTTATTGACTTCCTGCTGAACAACATCACTTAAAGACTTCAGGACTTCAGCTTCTGGGTCAGAGATACCTACAATAAGTAGATGTCAGAAAAAAAGAGATTTAGTAGAGATTGTGGTGAAATAGTACTGGGGCATGCAGCTATTTTACTTTATGGCTACATCATTTACCACATGCCTACTTTGTGCCTTAAATACCCACAGCACCTTTGCAGCACAGCCCGAGGTGCCTGTTTGATCCACTGTGCCAGGTCATAAAGGCAAGTAAAACATTTCTTGGTGGGCCAGAATGTTTAAGCTAACTAGGAAAAGGCTGAAAAGAGGGAGTAGCATACACACTGAGTAAAAGGTAAAGTGACCGCAGTCCTTTCGGACTGCAGGGCTGCTTTCTCTGCAGAGAGAGATGACTGGTAGTGGTTTAATGTGACCAGACCTCCGACAAGGGAAGAGTTTGATAAGGAGAATGCTTCAGGTTAACCTCGCACAGTACAGGAATCAAACCCATGCTGTTGGCATCACTTGCATCACAAACTATTCATCCAACCAAGTGAGGTAACTGACACCTGCTCACACTCAGTTCATACTAAAACACAGGTTGGAAAAATGGGAATATCTTTGCTGCCATTCTCTAATCTCAAAATTGCCATAGATGTGAAGTCTAAAAGATTGTTATGCTTTGGGGGTGTGCGAAATAAAATAAAAGGGGTTACTTAACAATTGCATAGTCCACCTCACAATGGACCTGGGTGATGTAGCTGTTAAAAGATGAAAGGAAGATCCTTGCTGGAAAATTGTTGCAAGAAGTTCGCATTTGAATATAATGGCAGCATCTGTGTTTACAGTGGTTGGACTGCTAGTCTCCAAAGTCCAAGGAAGGTGTTGAAAATTGTAGCCATTTCGTGGAGGTGCCGGTGTTGGACTGGGGTGGAGAAAGTTAAAAATCACAACACCAGGTTATAGTCCAACAGATTTATTTGAAAACACTGGTTTTCGGAGCACAGAATTTATAGCAAAAGAACAGTGTCGTACAATTGATGTGATGTATTGAATAAACCAATTTCACATCAGTTGTATGACACTATGTTCTTTGGTATAAATTCTGTGTCCTATGATCCTGCCCCACTAGCTACCTGATGAAGGAGCAGCGCTCCAAAAGCTAGTACTTTCAAATTAAAATGTTGGACTATAACCTGGTGTGATGTTTAACTTTGAAAATTGTAAACAGTTATGCTTCAAATAGCTAATTTCATTTGAAGATAAGAGAGTAGAGGTCTCAAGGATAACTAGTCAATGTTTCCAACTGGATTCAAAGGACTATGTGATTCATGTTGCAACATAGAGAGGATTGAGAAGAGAAGGATTTCTAAGGTACCCATGAAACTCTCAGACACAGGCAGTCAGTGAGGATCTTGGAGAGAGGGAGCAGTCAGTGGTTGAATGTCTCTATGGACTACCATGAAAAAATGTAGGTGGGGGTTTGGACTTGGAATGATAAAACCTGCTTCATAGGGACTTAAAATGAAGATGGAAGATTAGCTGAGCTTGTCAATAAACACTTATAATGGAAGACATTTCCAGAGTTAACAGGAACCAAGTTGGGAAAGAAACAGTAGTAAACCATTGGGAGCCAAGAACCAATTTGGACTTGGTCTAGGAATATTGATTGACTGGTCAAGGGACAGTGTAAAGTACACTTGTCAAACTAGTTTATTAGCTGTGTTAGAAGTAAAAGGGAATGTTCTGTTGTGTTGTTGAAAATATACATTGTCCAAAATAACAGTGGATAATCATGGTACTTTTAATCTGGTCATTGTAATAAGTCTTAAAATGTGAAATCTTGTTATATAACATTTTCAGTTATGAACTGACAGTTCAATTTAATTTTACCGGTTAACAGTTTCTATAGAGATGGTAAAGTGTTCTGCTGTTTGATTGATTAGGCATCTACAGCACTTTGCCATAATTAGATAAATCGAAAGAAATAAATTACAATCGCTGACCTTCACTGTGGCAGACACAACAAAAAACAGCCATTTGATTGGTTTCTTATTGGGATTCTTAAATATTTGACACGTGTTAGTCAATTGGTTCAAGCAATTATTTGCAACATATTCTTGAAGATAATGCACTGATCGGGTTTAAAGAATTGCATAAAATAAACTCAATGAGACTCAGTTTTTTCATACCTGTATGGTGCTGCACTTTGGAGAAAGAATCTTTAGAATCAGCATCTTTGGTTGTACTTCTCATTTCGCTGGAGGATTTTGCTCTGGAGACAGTTAAATTCACTAATCCTTTGGCTTTGCGGATTGTTGTCACTGCTTTAGTGTGGGACATTCCAACTACACATTCCCCATTTACCTATGATTGAAGATCATAGGTGATGATAAGCAAGTCACAAATGATCACTGCAAATTTTTTGCTATTTAATATGATTACTCCCCACAGTTACTGTCTAAGAGAGAAGAAAGGGAGAAGGAATTGAGATGAAATAAGCACAACAGTATTAGTAAATGCTAATAATTTGAATATCTTACCCCAGACTAAATGCATTATCAATTTGCATATTTACTCTCCATCTGTGCGTTTTCCTTGTTAGCTCTTAAGGCAAAAAAATGAATTGATTTCCAGCTTTTAAAAAATAATTCTGGTAAAACTGTTTGACCTTTATGGCAAGGAGATGGAGTATAAAACTAGCGAAGTCCTGATACAACTGCAGGACATTTGTACGTTACAATTTTGCCTAAATTTTTGAGAGGAGGTAAATCTTTTAATTAACCAGTTCAGATACATGTCTGGGCCAGGTGGGACTTAAACCCATGCCTGCTGTTTAAGAAGAGGCACACTTGCATTGCAGGCAGTACAGTGAAGAATCAGTAATTGATTCCTGGGCATAAGTGGTTGTGTTTGAGCAGGTTGAGATTATACTTACTGAAGTTGGAAGAATGAGGTGATCTTACAAGATTCTGATGAGTCATGGCAGAATGGATGTCAAGAATGTTTTACCTCTTAGGGAAATATAGAACTAGGGAACAAAGTTTCAAATTAAGGGTTTTCCATTTAAGATGGAGATGAGGAGAAATTTCTTCTCTCTGAGGGTAATCGTTCATTTGGAATTCTTTAATTTCAAGAGCTGAGCAGCTGGATCAGATAAGTATCCTGTCTATCAGAGAGTCAAGGCCAGCATTTACTTCCCTTTCAGAAATGACCTCGAGAAGGGCATGGTGAGCTGCACTCTTGAGCTGCTTCAGTTTGTGAGGTGCAAGAACACCTAAACTACTGTCAGGAAGGGGGGCTTCAGGATTTTGACAGTGAAGCAAAATTCTTTCAGGTCAGGATAGTATGTGGCTTGGGAGGGGAACTTGCAGGTGGTAGGGCTCCCATCCATCTGCTGTCTTTGTCCTGCCAGGGTAGTGTCGCGGGTTTATAAGTAGGCTTGGTGATTTATTGTGGTACATCTTGAACATGGTATGAACTACTGCCACTATATACCACTAGTTGTGATTCAAAGTTTGAACTTGGAAGGTGGTGGATGGAGTGCTGATTGAGCAGACTGCGTTATTGTGGATAGTGTTGAATTTCTTGATCATTGGAACTGCACTCATTCAGACAAGTGGAGAGTATTCCATCAAACTCCTGACTTGTGCCTTGGAGATGGCAGACAGGGAGACAGGCGCTCATGACTGCACAATGATTAGCATCATTTATGAGCCTTTAGATACTGAAACAGTTCATGTCCATTCGTCATGTAGCAAGTCCTGGATAAAATGCAGGTTGAGTCTAATAAATTGCAAATAACATATGTAACATACATGCCAGGCAATGACCATCACCCTTTGACATTTAATGTCATGACCAGCACTGAATCACCCACAGGCAGAGTCCTATGTTTACCAGTGACCAGCCACATGGCATCAGGTCAGAGGCCAGGAATCGAGCAACAAATAAGGTCAGAAATAGGGATGTTGACTGATGATTGATCAACTCCAGCACCATTTGCAATGACTCAGATATCAAAGCAGTCTATGTCTAAATGTAAGAGCTGGATGTTGAGCTTGTGTTGACAAGTGACCACATTCATGCCACAAGTGTGTCTGGCAATGATCATGTCGCACAAGAGAGAATCAAACCTCTG
The DNA here is from genome assembly GCF_004010195.1 of Chiloscyllium plagiosum. Classification (NCBI taxonomy): domain Eukaryota; kingdom Metazoa; phylum Chordata; class Chondrichthyes; order Orectolobiformes; family Hemiscylliidae; genus Chiloscyllium; species Chiloscyllium plagiosum. The sequence continues at coordinate 121,830,661 of NC_057710.1, forward strand.
TCGTTTGACAGTTACCAACATCATCATCACTGAATAACCTACCATGGGGTTATCATTGACCAGAATCTGAATTGGTCGAGCCATGGAAATAATATGGCCATCAGGTCAGAGGCAGATCAGACGCATGGAGTACGAACAGGCAGAGAGTAATTCACCACATGACTCTCTAAAAACTGTCCACCATCTGTAAGGCACAAGCCAGGAATGTGATGGAATACTCTTAGTTTACTTGGTTGAGTGCAGCTCCAACAGCACAAAAGAAGCTTGGCACTATCCAGGACAAAGCAACCCCTTGATTCACTTTTTACCGCCAATGGACAGTAGCAGCAGCGTGCAATGCAGTAAGGTGTCGTTGTCATCACCATCATCGGTGGTCCCTCACAGACCAGGATGACTCTCTTCCACTCTCTGAGTGAATCCGTAGGTGATTGTACAAACCTATGTGCCTACCATAGGCTCTGTTACACTTGGGGCGGGTGGTGGTCATGGGAAGGGGTGGGTGGGGCATTGGTGTGGCAGCGTGCTCCATTTGCCTGGCTTCCATTTTTTCCCTGACGGCAAGTCTTGAGGTGATCGGCCCCTTCCTGGATGCTCATTCTTCACTTTCGACGGTCTTGGGCCAGTGATTCCCAAGTATCTGTGCGAATACCACAATTCACCAGTGAGGCCTTGGAGGGATCACTGAAGCGCTTCCTCTGTCCACCTGGGGCTCGGCCACCATTTCGGAGCTGGGAATATAGCGCCTGCTTGGGGAGTCTTGTGTCAGTCATGCGGACGACATGCCCAGCCCAGTGCAGCCGATCAAAAGTGGTCAGTGCTGCGATGCTGGGGATGTTGGTCTGGTCGAGAACGCTGATGTTGCTGCATCTTTCTTACCAGCAGATTTGCAGGATATTGCACAGGCAGCTTTGGTGGCACTGCTCCAGTGCCTTGAGGAGTCTGCTGTAGATATTTCATGTCTCAGAGTCATATAGAAGGGCGGGAACCACCGCAGCTCTGTAAACCATGATCATGATATTGGACCTGATGTCATTGTCTTCAAAACCCCTTTTCCTCAGCTGGCTGAAGGCGATGCTGGATCTCTTCAACAATAGCTGCTTTGGTCGACAGAATACTTCTGGGGTACTGGAAGTGGTCAATGTTCTCCAAAGCTTTCCAGTGGACCTTGATGATTGGGGGTTTGCTCCACAATGCCAAGCTAGGGTTGGTGGAGGCCTGTCATCTTGCAGATGTTTTGGGTGAGACCCATGCTCTCAGATGCCTCCGTAAAAGTGCTTTCAATGGTTCTCGGAGGCTTCACATACACAAGTATCATCTGCATACTGCAGTTCAATGACACTAGTTGGGGTGACTTTGGTTTTGGCTTGAAGTTGGTGGAGGTTGTATAATGTCCCACAGGTTCTGTAAGTTAGCTCCACTCCAGTGGGGAGCTTGGTGGTGGTGAGGTGGAGCATTGCAGCGAGGTAGATCAAGAGCAGTGTTGCGCCGATGACATAGCCTTGCTTGATACAGGTCTAAGTAGGGAACTGGTTGGTGATGGAACGATTTGTCATTACCATGACTTGCATTTCATCATGGAGCAGGCGAATGAGTGTACAAGGTGTACAAGATGCAAATTCACCAAGAATCTATTGACAGTACCATCCAGCCCCACGAATACTATCATCTGTAAAGGCAAGGGCAGCAGAGTCATGGGAACATCCCATCTGCAAACTCCCTCCAACCTACACATCACTTCAAAACATACTGGCATTCCTTCACTGTCATTGGATCAAAATTATGGAACTCCCTTTCTAACAGAAATAGGTGCCACTACACCAAATGGCTTGCAGTGGTTCAAGGAAGCAGTTCACCGCACATTCTCATGGTCAGTTAGGGATGGTAAACAATGCTGGTCCAGTCAGCAAAGCATACATTCCCTGAATGAATGAATGAATGAAAGACAATCAAGAACAAAGGTTTAAAAATAAAAAAAAAAGAGAAATTTACTTCTTTCACAATGTGAAAAAGAGAATAGAACCAATGTAGTGTGGGTAACAGGAGCACCTATCACAATCACTTGCATGGAGGATATGCCACTATTACCAATCTCAGAATTTGTAACTTATACTTTTGTCAGTACGCTGCTACAAGGAACTGGTGTGATATGATTTAGTTCTGAATAACAAGCATGGAGGGCCTAAAAGTACAGGAATATTTGGGATGTTGTAGTTCTGTACTATTCAAAAATAGAAAAAGGAAAAAAAATCATAATGAGGTAAAGATGGACCTTTTCCAGATTAAATGAAAGAAAATTGGCAATATCGGGCTCTTGCAGGCGGCACGGTGGCACAGTGGTTAGCACTGCTGCCTCACAGCGCCTGAGACCCGGGTTCAATTCCCGCCTCAGGCGACTGACTGTGTGGAGTTTGCACGTTCTCCCTGTGTCTGCGTGAGTTTCCTCCGGGTGTTCCGGTTTCCTCCCACAGTCCAAAGATGTGCAGGTTAGGTAAATTGGTCATGCTAAATTGCCCGTAGTGTTAGGTAAGGGGTAAATGTAGGGGCATGGGTGGGTTCCGCTTCGGCGGGTCGGTGTGGATTTGTTGGGCCGAAGGGCCTGTTTCCACGCTGTAATGTAATCTAATCTAATAGAATTATAAATCAGTGACAGGAAATAACTGAACTAGAGGTGAAAAGTATACTCAAGCCACAGGAAAGTCCATCAAAAGCTGGACTGCAAGAATCAAAAAGCAAATTTGATTACCTTTGAATTTAAAATCAATTATTTAACAGCCATCCAAGGAGTTCACACATCCTCTTTTTTAAAGAAGGACTGTCACCAAAAAAACCCTACATTTTAGTTAGCTCATCTTTCTGTTCCACCAGTATCAGAAGAAACATCAAAACTCAATGTATATCAGAACCATTATGAATGGGAACCAGCAGTCTTCTTTGCACTATCAATCCATCAAATGACAATACTGGATTTGAAATCACTGCCCCTTTTTGGATATGAAGGATTTGGAACATGTGCAAACCTGTCCTTACCTGCTGTGGCCTATATATGGCTCCAGACCAACAGCAATGTGATTGCCTCTTAACTGCCCTCTGAGATGGCTAACCAAGCCGTTCAATTGTATCGATCACTGAAGTGCCTTAAAAAAGGAATGAGGCTGGACAGACTACTCACCGTAAACCTAGGCACAGGAAACAAAGCAGCAATACAGCATTGTTGACCCTGAAAAGGCCTCCTTACTAACATCTAGGGGCTAATGCCAAAAATTGGACAGCTGTCTCACAGACCAGTCAAGCAAGAGCCCGATATAGTCATATTCATAGAATCATAGCTTAATATCCCACCAATACCATCCCTGCATATGTCCTGGCTGTCTGACAGGACAGACCCAGCAGAAGGTGACAACACAATGGCATACTATTGGGAGGGAGTTGCCCTGGGAGTCTTCACCATACACTCCAACCTCAATAAGTCTTAAAGTAACAGACTAAGTATCAGCAAAGAAGCCTCCTGATGATTATCACATCCTGCCTCACCCTCGACTGACAAATCAGTACTCTTCTACATTAAAAACTACTTGGGGAAAGCACCAAGTACAGGAAGGGCACAGAATGCACTCTAAGAGCTGAACTTTAACGTCCATCATCTACAGTAAGTTCACAGTACCATTAGTGACCAAATTGGCTGAGTCCTAAAGGACATAGTTGCTAGACTGGATTTGTGGCAGGTGGTGAGAGAACCAACAAGATGGAAAACATTCTTGATCTCATCCTCACCAATGTGCCTGTGCAGGTAGTATCACAGAGACTGAATATTCCTGATGGAAACCAAGCCTTGTCTTCACATTATGTTGTATAGCACTATCACCATGCCAAATGGAATAGACTTCAAACAGATCTAGCAACTCAAGACAGGGCATCCATGAAGCACTGGGACATCAACTGCAGCAGAATTGTACTCCAACACAACCTGTAACCTCATTGTCTGGCATATCCCCCACACTACCATTGCCATTAAACCAGGGGATCAATTCTGGATCAATGGAGAGTGCAGGAACAACAGCAGAAGCAGAAATAACTAAAAACGAGGGGTCAACCTGATAGAAGTGCAAAACTGGACTACTTGTGTGCCAGACAGTATAAGCAGCAAGTAACAGACAGAATTAAGCAATTGCATAACCATGGGATCAGATCTTAGCTCTGCAGTTCAGCCATATTCAAGACATAAATGATGGTAGACAAGTAAACGACTCACGAGAGGAAGAGACTTCATAAATGACCTGTTTCTTCATCTACAGGTACAGCCAGACATGCTAAGTTTCTCCAGTATTTGTCATTTCTATTCCCATCCTCAATGATGAAGAGGCCGAGTACATCAGTGTAACAGAAAAGGCCGGGTTTTTTGCAAACTACCTCAGCCAGAAGCACCAAATGGATGATTCATTGTGGCCTCCTCTGGTAATTCCCAGTATCACAGTTGTCAGTCTTCATCCAATTTGATTCATGCTGTCACGTGGCATGAAATGTGTGAAGGCTTTGGTTAGTGCAAAAGCTATGGGCCCTGACAACATTTCAGTAATAGTACTGAAGATGCGTGCTACAGAACTTGCAGCTCCCCCAAATACAGAGGAACCTGGATTATATGAACAACACGGGTGGGGAGTATTTTGTCGCCTAATCGAATGTTCAGATAACACTCTTTAGCCAAATACTCTTTAGCCAAACATTGGGACCTTGCGATCTTGCCGGATAATCCGAAATTTGAATGATAAAATGCAGGATAAATGAGGTTCCTTTGTACATCACTGGCATCTACATATCATTTAACAAAATTGCCTAGGTATGCCCTATACACAAAACGCAGGATAAATTCAATCCGGCCAATTCCTTCCTCATCAATCTACTCTCGATCATCAGCAAAGTAATGGAGGGTGTCATCAATAGTGATCGACCACAGCTAGTTTTGTATCCAGAAGGATCATTCAGTTCTTGACCTCACTGCGGCCTTGGTTTGAACATGCTACAAAGAGCTGAATTGCAGAGGTGAGGTGCAAATAACTGCCCTTGATATCAAGGCTATATTTGACCAAGTGTGGCATCAAGGACACTGACCAAAAGTAGAGGCCATGGGAATCAGGGGAAAATTCGCCACTGTTTGGAGCCATATCTGGCACAAAGAAAGATGATTCTGATTGTTAGAAGTTAGTTCCCTCAGTTCTAGGACATATCTGCAAGAACTCCTCAGGTTAGTTTCTTGGGCCCAACCATATTAATCTGCTTCATCAGTGACCTTCCCTTCATTATAAGCACAGAAGTGGGAATAGTCTTTGATGACTTCACAATGTTCAGCACCATTTGTGACTCCTCACATATTGAAGCAGACCATGCCCAAATGCAGAAAACCTGCACAATATCTAGGTTTAGAGTGACAAGTGGCAAGTATCGTTCATGCTGTACACTGTCAAGCAATAACCATTTCCAAGAGAGAATGTAACTATCATCCTCAACAGTCAATGACATTACAATCACAGACCAACAAATCCTGGGGGGTTACCATTGACCAGAAACAGAATTGGACTAACTATATAAATACTCTGGCTACAAGAGCAAATGAGAGGCTAGAAATCCTGCTGTGAATAACCTACCCCGCTGACTGCCTGAAGCTCGTCATAGAAACTCGGAGCAGGAGTGGGCCATGCAACCCTTGAGCCTACTCCACCACTCAATATGATCACATCTCATGCTCTATCCCAACACCCTATTTACGCTTACCTTCAAACCTCTTGATGCTTTTAAGACCTAAAAATATATCAATCTGTTTTTTGAATATACTTGGTGACCTGGCCTTCACAACCTCCTGTGATGGTGAATGCCAGAGGGTGATCATCTTTTGAGTGTGCAAACGTTTCCTAAACAGCCTACCCTGCATCCTGAGGTGATGATTCTTGGTCCTAGACTCCCCAGCCAGGGAAACCATTCTTCCTGCGTCGAGTCTATCTAACCCGGTTAATATTTTATACATTTCAATCAAGTTCCCTTTCATCCTCCTAAACTCCTGTGAATGAGGCTCAGTGGAACTAATCCTTTCTCAGATGGTAGTCTTGCCATTCTGAGTATTAGCTAAGTGAATCTTCATTACTCTCCCTCCATGGCAATTATATCCTCACTTAGTAGGAAGGCTCAAACAGCACACAATACTCCAGATGCCATTTGTCCAAGGCCCTGCATAACTGCAATAAGACAGCTCTGCTTCTGAACACAAAATCTTCTTCTAAGGAAGGCCAACATACCATTTGTCTTGTTGCACCTGCCCGTTTGCTTTCATTGACCGGTACACAAGGACACCCAGATCCCTTTGCATATCCATATTTCCCAATCCATCAGCATTTCAATAATTTAAATTTGTTTTTCACACCGACTTAACATTTATCCACATTATATTGTATCTGTCATGTGTTTGCCCAGATACTCAACTTGATTAGATCACCCTCAAGTTACCTTGTATTCTCCTCCCAACTCACAATCCAATCTTGTTTTGTGTCATCAGCAAACGTGGAAATATTGTATTTAGTTTCTTCATCTAAATCATTTGTATGTAGCACGAATAACTGGAGTCCAAGCACTGATCTCTACAGTACATTACTAGTTACGAACTGCTACTTTGAAAAAGACCCATCCTTTTCCACAGATTGTTTCTGATCTATCAACTAATTCTTGAGTATGTCAATTTATAAGCCGCAGGCCCATGGTGCTTTAATTTTGCCACTTATGTGATATCAAAAGCCTTCTAAAAATCCAAATACACTTCTCTCGTTTTTATTCAATTAGTGACATCCTCAAAAAACTCCAGTAGATGAATTAAGCATAATTTTCCTTTCATAAACCTATAATGATTTTTTCCAATCTTGATTGGAAAAATACTTTCCACAACAGTATTCTGTTACCACACCTTTTATAATAGGCTCTAACATTTTCCTAGAGAAAGTGAGGACTGCAGATGCTGGAGATCAGAGCTGAAAATGTGTTGCTGGAAAAGAGCAGCAGGTCAGGCAGCATCCAAGGAGCAGGAGAATCGACGTTTCGGGCATACTTTATGGGCATGCTTTATGGAAAGTCTTTCACTTAAATTCGTGATTTTCAGAAAAGCAAGTTCAACTTTAAGTGAGGCCATCGTGCACATTGAACCTGGGAAAAAGACTCTCTCAATAACGGTTTCAGCTTCAAGTGGACTTGACAACCAACCTACTGGAAAATTGACTATGGGAACCCCCACAGTTTGCTAAGACCCTCTGCTTTACTTGGACTTTATTTCAGCTAAAAAAAAGGTTTCAATGTTTCAGATTCCTGAAGAAGGGCTCATGCCCGAAACGTCGATTCTCCTGCTCCTTGGATGCTGCCTGACCTGCTGCGCTTTTCCAGCAACACATTTTCACCTCTAACATTTTCCTGACTATTGATGTTAGGCAAATTGATTCATAACTCCCCAAATTGTTTCTCTCCCTTCCTTTTTAAATAGAGGGGCTACATTTGCCACCCTTCAATCTGTCAGACAGCTCAAAGTCTGCAGAAGTTTGAAAGGTGATCACGAATGCACCCAAATGTTTCCAGGCTACCTCTTTTAGTACTCTAATGCTGATTATCAGATCCTGGGGATTTATGAGCCTTTAATCCTGTTAATTTCTTTAGTGCCATTTGTTTTTATTATTACTGATTTTCTTCAATTCCTTCCTCTCACTAGACATTTGGTTCCCCAACATTTCTGCAAAATTATTTGTCCTCATTTGTGAAGACAACCAAAATGCATCTTCAATTCTTCTACCAGATCACTGTTCCCCATTATAAATATCCCCATATCTAACTGAAATGGACCATGGCAACATTTATTGTCACTTTTTATGTTCTCTTCAAGTTTAGGCTCATTCACCACTTCTCCCTTCTTGATCAAACGTTTTGCCCCCTGCCCACCACATATGACACACAATTTAGGAGTGTGATGGAACATTCGCCACTTGTTTGAGAATTTTGACGTCATACAGGACAAAGAAGCCCACTTGATTACAGAAACAATGGATGATTACAGATTTATTACAGAAATTCACCAAAACTCCTTAGATGCCACCTTCCAAATCCACGGAGGTTCAGTGTTTACTGTTTTCCCTTTTAACACCACTTTGCTTTAATGTCACTAATGACAGGAAATCTCTAAGAATTGTATGATTTATTATCCAATTGGTGCCATTTGGTGCAACTCTTTAGCTGTCTCTCACAGACCTCGGGCTATTCTCAGCTTTCTGACTTGCAGCCTCTACTGATGACACATCCCTGTCTGTGGTCGTCACCAGAGAATGCCCACCCACTAGGCTCCAGACCACCCAAAGGTGCCACCTGCAGTGGCCATGATACGACCACTGTCAGGCAGCATTCTTCTTCCCAAACAGGTCGTCATCACCCTCAGGACCCACCCAGAAAAGATGAAGCCACTTCAGCTGAACTCAGTGGCAACCTTTCTCCTTTCCTAGGCTTTGAAGTGCCAGGTATGACTGAGCTCCGCATCAGCACCTCATCCCTTGGTCCATGGGCAATGGTCAAGACTGAGCTTCGCAGCAAATAACTGTCCCCCAGGATAGTCAGAATCGTGAGGCTCATTCAGCAGACAGTAGCCCACAGACTGTGGATCAATGCAGGGGAATTGTCGCACACCATCTAGGCAAACCCCAGCACCTCCCCTATTCTGCCACATCAACCACAGGCTATGCCACAGGAACTCCAGCAGTACTGGCTAACATCAAAAAGAGAGCTGGAAGAAAATGTCAATGAGCTCAGCCATGACCGAAACCCCATCAGTGAGGAGCTTGAATACCAAACAGGAACAGGCCCAATGAGTGGTCAGCAAAGAGCAATATAGCGGTATCTTGGACCCCCAATAAATGTCACCAGACAGTGGCAAGGAACATTTGAAAGTCCCAGTTGGTCTCTCACGGGCCACCCAAAGAGACACTGTGCAGAGGCACTCCCCCCCCCCCCACCCCACACTTGTATACTCAACTGGAGGGAATTGAAGTAGAATGTTACGTGCTTTTTCTCTACATTAAACTTTCTTTTAACAGATTTTTAATTTACCAATGCAAGAACATTTAGAAGCTAGGTGGGAGTGCTTCAATTTTGTTCTGCTAAGTAAGGTCCTATGAAATCAAACATCAGTTTTCCCATTGACTACTATGGAAATGATGCTTTATGGAAAGTCTTTCACTTAAATTTGTAATTTTCAGGAAAGCAAGTTCAACTTTAAGTGAGGCCATCGTGCACATTGAACCTGGAAAAAAGACTCTCTCAATAACGGTTTCAGCTTCAAGTGGACTTGACAACCAACCTACTGGAAAATTGACTATAGGAACCCCCACAGTTTGCTAAGACCCTCTGCTTTACTTGGACTTTATTTCAGCTAAAAAAAAATGCATCACCTCTGAAACTACAAGGTTGCCACAAAAGAAGCCAAGAAAATCTTAATTTTTTTTTTCATTCATCCGTGGTTACTCTGAGTATGTGCACTACGCAAGTGGGATGTTGCCATTTTAAAGGTCAATTTTGAGGGCAGTTGTGTGATAACAAATAATTTTATTTAAAATAGAAAATCACATATAGCTTACTGCTGGGCTTGATTTAATTGGAAAAATCAATCTGAGGTTAAGAAAAAACTCTGCTTACAATCAAAATATACTAAACACAGGCAGTGGGATGAACAGTGTAGATATTTTGTGAAACAATTTCAAAATATAGGCAAAATAATGATTAGTTCTAAGAAAGTTTTTTTTAAAACAGGTCAGAAAGTAATTTTGATAGTGACCTTTATGCATTACTTCCAATAAAGCATATAATTGTAGCTAAGTGGTTGGAAAAGCCGTGTAGTATTAAGGGATCCAAAGGTTATACTGTTGAGTTTATAGAATGCATAGTAAACACATTTACACAATTAGATAAGGTTTGACATCAAAATAGAAGGTTCAGAAGCTTAGTTCAAGACAGTATGATGTTCCGTTCAGAAAGTAGAATGTCTTCTCCTTGCAGGGGAATCAAGTCTGTTCAGGGAAATCAGTCATCTCAGCAGATGTGGTTTCTAGCCTGTGGAGTTTCCAAGCCAGGAGAATTTGGATTAAAATTTTCAAGTTGCTGGAATGGAGAAAGCTTGGGCCATCACAATTGTGAAATGTTCATGAAATCACATCCGGAAAGGAATAGCAAAATTGCATCCACAGCTCAAGTAGAAGAAACACTTGAAGGTTTAAAGAGGATAAAACAGGAGTTACATGTCTCTTGGATTCAGTCTCTGATGGATGACTTTGGGAAACAGGTTGAAACTTTGTTTTTGATGTTCATGTTAAGATCTTTCTGATGTTCATAGCTTTGTTTGTGTGGGAGATTTGTTACGACCAAAGTGGACATCTTGTCACATATTAAAAGCCTGGAATCCATTTTAAATCTCATATTAGTGTCTGCTTGCAAAGTTTGTATGTTCCCAGGCTCAGTGAGGGGGCTGACCTTGCAGCTGTACTGGCACCTGATAGTGTGCTCTTTCCCAGCATGGGAATGCCCTTCTTTTACAAGAATCTATTTTAATACTAACACTTGCTTATCAGCTACTAACTAGCACTGCCCAGACACTACATGACGGAGGCTCGTGACTGGGCAAAGCACCCATTTACTCATTATACTACAATTAAGTTTGCTAATTGTTAAATGATTGTAACCTATATAATCACACAACTCTCTGTATCTCGTCGGAGTGACTTGTGAGCATTTGGTCAACTTGTCTCTCTGCATGAACTCACGAATAAACAATCAATAACTGTGGCACAATTCCTTTTCTTTAATTTAGACTGTTATGAGTGAGTCATCCACTGCATAATTCTTTTCTATTCCCACCAGTTTGTTTATTTCTTCTTTTGCATAGTAAACTTATGTTCTGCTGCCTCATGTGACTAAGTACCAAGTTAACCAACTGCAAAAATTAAACACATGATTGATCAAACCAGCCTTCCTTCTGGGATCTGATTTGTCTCGTATTACCATCAACTTGGATCGTTATTCCAAGAAGAAACACAATGTCATAGACAGAAATTATATTTGAAGAACCAGGACTGAGTACAAGAAAAGATGAGACAAATAGCAACAAAGCATTCCAAATGCATAAAGTCTGGTGAAACAGGAAAATTCAAGAGGTAAAATCTAAGGAATAATTTATTTTAATGGCAAATTTAAATCGGAAATCTAGTCTGTTCTTTAATTTAGCAATTAACTGCAAGTTACTCTTTTGATTGGATACAGTTTAATTGTAGCTTTAAACCAGGAACTTACATATATTAAGCTAAACATGGTTAATTAGATTTACAGTTTAATCCAGTTCCAGAAGACTCTGAATTAGGGGCCATTAAAGGAGGGGTCCTTCAGTGTTGCTTTGTCACATTAGACAAAAGAGGGAGGAGCTGATTAGTCTCTTACACTTTCATTGGTGAGTAGGTTTCCTCGTTAATCTCCAGGTAAAGAAAGAAAGGGGAGTAGGGGAAGAGAAGGAGGGACAGAGACTTGACCTTGTCCAGCAGTAAGAGCTACTTGTTCCATGTGGTTGAGTAAAAGGACTGTAGGGATGACAGACAAACTGACCACTGCACTGTGGTACAGGAGACCATTCAAGTGTGGAGAACTAAAAGAAAAGTGGTATAGGTAGGGGTGGAGCTTAAGGTGAAGGAACCCCGAGGGGTCAGTGACCGTAATATGACAAAACTCAGCCTGCAGTTTGAGAGGGAGAAGTTGGAATCAGATTAATAGCTTTGTGGTTGAGTTAAATTAACTACAACAAAGTGAGGGACGAACTGGCCAGAGTTGACTGGAAGGAGCACCGATCAGTGAAGCAGCAATGGCAGGAGTTTCTGGGGGCAGCAGGAATTCATCCCAAGGAGGAAGAAACGTAGTAAGGGGAGAACGAGGCAACTATGGCTGACAAGGGAAGTCAGGGACAGCAAAAAAGCAAAAGAAAAAGTAATAATGATGATTAGTGGGAAGCCAGAGGATTGGGAAACCATCAAAACCAGTAGAGAATAACTAGAAAAGCAACAAGGAAGCAGAAGATGAAAGGAGAAGAAGAAAAAATTAGCATGTAATATAAAAGAAAACTGCAAGAGGAACTGAATAGGTACTTTGCATCAGTCTTCACAATGGAAGACAACAGTAGCGTACATCAGTTGCATCAGAACTACAAGAGAATCGGGGGGCAGAGGAAAGTGTAGTGGCCATCACTAAGGAGGTTTTGAGGAGTTGAAAGTCTGAAGATTATAATTCACCTGGAGTAGATGAACTACACCCCAGGGTTCTGAAGGAGATAGCCGAGGAGATTATAGAGGCATTGCTGGTGATCCTTTAAGAATCACAGAGTTAGGGAGGGTTCAAGAGGATTTGAAAATGGTTAATGCAATATCCCTGTTTCAGAAAGGAAACAAGCAGTATACAGGAAATTGTAGACTAGTTAGTGGGACCTCAGTTGTTGGTAAGATTTCAGAGTCCATTATTAAGGGTAAGATTGCAGAGTACTTGAATCTGTTGAGTCGGCTTGGCTTTATCAAGGGGAGGTCATGCCTGACAAATCTGTTAGTATTCTTTGAGGAGGTAAGAGCAAGTTAGATAAAGGAACATCAGTGGAGGTGATCTATTTGGATTTCCAGAAGGCCTTTGACAAGGTGCTGCACAGGACGCTGCTAAATAAGATAAGAGACCATGGTGTTAATGTCAAGTATTAGCACGGGAAGATGATTAGCTGACTGGCAAAAGGCAGAGTGTGAGGATAAAGGGATGCTTTTGAGGATGGCAGGGACAGCAGTGTTCAGGAAACAGAGGGGGTGCAGAAGGATTTGGACAGCCTAGGAGAGTGTGCAAAGTGGCAGATGGAATACAATGTGGGAAAGTGTGAGGTTATGCACTTTGGTTTTCTAAATGGAGAAAACTTCAGAAATCTGAAGCACAAAATAACGTAGGAATCCTAGTTCAGGATTGTCTTTAGGTTAACTTGCAGGTTCAGTTGGCATTTGCGAAGGTAAATGCAATGTTAGCATTAGAGGGAAGACTGTGCTGTTCTCGTTGTTCTGTTATAGGAAGGATATTATTAAACTGAAGAGGATTCTGAAAAGATCTACCAGGATGTTGCTGGGAATGGAGGGTTTGATATATAAAGATAGACTGGGACTTTTTCCACTGGAGCATGGAGATTGAGGGTGACTTTATTGAGGTTTATAAAATCATAAGGGATACAGATGAGGGGCATGACAAGGATTGTTTCCCTAGGGTTGAGGAGTTCAAAACTGGGGCATATTTTTTAAGGCAAGAGGAGAAAGATTTAAAAAGGACATGAGGGGTAACTTATTTTTTTAAACATGTGTTCATGTGTGGAATAAATTGCCAGAGGAAGTGTACAGTTACAACGTTTAAAGGACATTTGGGTAATGTCATGAATAGGAAAGATGTGGAAGGATATGGGCCAAATACAGGCAGGTGGATTAGTTTAGTTTGGGAACATGATCAGCATGGACTTGTTGGACTGAAGGGTCTCATTCCATTTGTATGACTTTGTGACAAGAGCAGGGATGCACTTCCGAGGCTGTATCAGGCTCAGATCTGATCACATTTGGAAATTTGTGAACAATTTTTAGCTCTGTATCTAAAGATGGTTGTGCTGCCTTCGAGGGGTTCTAGAGGACGTTCACAAGAATGACCTTGGGAATGAAGAGCTTGTCATCAGGAGCAGTGAGGAGTCAGGGTCTGCACTTGGAGTTTAGGAAGATTGTGAGGAGGCAATCTTATTGAAACTTACAGAATACTGAGAGGCCTAGATATTGTCCATGTGAAGAAGATATTTCCAAAAGCAGGAGAATCTAGGACTGGGGGGCACAGCCTCAGCGTAAAAGGACAACCCTTTAGATCTGAGATGAGGAGGAATCTTTTCAGTCAGAGGATGGTGAATCTGTCGAGCGCATTGCTGCAGAAGGCTGTGGAGGCCAAGACTGTGAGTGTCTTCATGACAGATAGAAAGGTTCTTGATTAGTAAGGGGATCAACAACACATCAGCCGTGACTGTATGGTGGAGCAGACTCAAAGGGCTGAATGGTTTAATTTTACTCCTATATCCTATGGTCTTAGGATATTAACTGCAAAAACCTAATCAAGGGTTAGCACTACTGGAGATGAAGATAGCAAGCTTATATTGGTGAGTCAGAATGTGGCAGAGACAAGGTTTGTGAAAGGATTTGTAGCTCGGGTGCTCGTTGCTGTGGTTCTGTTCGCCAAGCAACCACCCCAATACACACAAACGAAGTTGCATCAGGACACTATTCAAAAGGGCCACAAGACACTGCAGCACACCAGAACTGCAAAAAGAGGAAGAGGAACACCTATACAAGGTATTCGCCAAAAACTGATATCCTCGCAATTTCATCAACAGATGCCTAAGGGAAAGACAACACAACGAGGACATGCTGCAACCCAAAGGACTAGCCACACTACCATACATCAAGAACATCTCTGAAATGACAGCCAGACTACTGCAACCAGTAGGACTTATAACAGCACACAAACCAACAGCCACACTCAGACAACAACTCACCAGAACGAAGGACCCGATACCCAGCATGAGCAAAACTAATTCATCCACAAACTCCATTAACAAACACATCGACCTGGACCCAATATACCGGCCACTATAAATGCCGGAGAAAACACCACAGAAGCGCTTCACAGGAGGCTCCCAAGCACTGAGGATGTCACCTAGACAGGGGACGAAACGTTTGCAACAAAAACTTCCAGCTCGGCGAACAGAACCACAGCAACGTGGTAGAGACAACTTTGCACTGCTTTAGATTTTATGGAGAAACTTATTTTGGGACAGTAAAAATAAGAAAGGGAGGATGGAGGAGATCAATTTTCATAACAATAAAATTATCTTCACTAAGAACCTAGTGACATTTAAGGTATAAAAAGTCACTAGGGTTTGATGGCTTACTTTCAGGATCCTGAGGGATCTGAAGGGAGAAAACAGCAAAATGTCTGACTATAATTTTCTAAAGGTGTTTTGTGCCAGAGAACCAGATAGTAGTAAGTTTGGAAGACCTAATTTTTGAAAAAAAGCAATAAGCCAATACATTATAGCTGGATAGTCTTCATTTGTGGTCTCCTTCCTATCGGAAAGATGTTGTGAAACTTGAAGGGTTCAGAAAAGATTTACAAGGATGTTGCCAGGGTTGGAGGATTTGAACTATAGGGAGAGGCTGAACAGGCTGGGGCTGTTTTCCCTGGAGCAGAGGCGGAGGGGTAACCTTAGAAGTTTACAAAATTATGAGCTGCATGGATAGGGTAAATAGGCAAAGTCTTTTCCCTGGGGTCGGGGAGTCCAGAACTAGAGGGCATAGGTTTAGGGCGAGAGGGGAAAGATATAAGACACCCAAGGGGCAACGTTTTCACACAGAGGGTGGTACTTGTATGGAATGAGCTGCCAGAGGAAGTGGTGGAGGTTGGTACAATTGCAACATTTAAAAGGCGTTTGGATGGGCATATGAATAGATTGGGTTGGGATATCTGGTCGGCATGGACAAGTTGGACCGAAGGGTCTTGGGATATCTGGTCGGCATGGACAAGTTGGACCGAAGGGTCTGTTTCCATGCTGCACATCTCTATTGGGAAGCTAGTGTAGTTCCTAACATGAGCAATAAACACTTGCAGAAGTATGAATTGCAAAGCTCGATTGTCCTGCTTTGAAATGGAATGCCCAAAACTAGAAGCAATCTTTAATTGTGGTCCATTAAATGTTCGTACAAGTTCAACATTAGCTTCTTGCTTTTACATTCTATAGAATTCTTGGTTTTATATTTATGGGCAGATAACATAGAAAGAAGTAGCTAATACTGATCTTGTAAAAAAAATGTTTGTTTTGTCATATTTGAAGCATTATATGCAGCTTAAGCATTTCTTTAGAAGGGAAGACCTTAAAAACAACAGAAAAGACTGTAGTTCAGATTCATTGAGATATTACCAGAGATTTATGCATTAAGTGCTGATGGCAATGAAGAGAGACTCCAGAAGTTGGGATTTCTTGCTGAAGTCTAGATTAACAACTGAGTTGTTACGCGCTTACAAAATTATGGAGGATTTGTTGTGATAAATAGTTAATTTGTTTTATCTTGTTATCGGTTCATGAACCAATGGAAATATCAATAATTTAGCTAAATATTTTAATTATGATAATTGCAAAAAAATGGAGGTTATAAAGTAAAAGCTTTCGACAAAGATTGTCAAAATATTTACTTTTCTCTATAAAGTTTTTGTGAAACAAAGTACATAGTTGATTTAGAAAGAAACAGATGGATACTTAAAGCAAAATACTATACACACAGGAAAGCAAGAGGGTGCAATTGTCTTTGTGAAAAAAACAGGCCAGATGGCGGACATTACTTTTGCATTGTAATCCTCCTTGATTTGATGCAATTAACTTGCCTTGAGTAACTGGTCACCAACTTGCAGCCTTCCATCCACATCAGCTGCACCACCAGGATGAACACTCTTTACAAAAGCACCATTTTCGCCACCCACTAAGGAGAACCCTAATCCTCCTGTGATAGGCTTCTGTAGCTCAAAGTGTATCACATTATTCTATGGAGAGAGAAATAATGGCACTGAATTTCCCAATGCAATTGTGACTGCAATTTAAAACAATTAACTATATGAGGAAAAACTTTAGGATGTTTGAGAGACGGGATAAGTTTCTACAAAATTGCAGTTCTTTTGTTTCTGTTTGTTGAGTTTTGATGTCCTCGTAACACTAGTGCAAATTAATTTCTCAGAGATCAGCATTTGAAAGTACAATCAGTGACCAAAATTCTTATTTTGTCATCACTACATTGTAAGAAACACATTTCATGCAATCTCATGTCAAATTTCTTGTGTTTCTAATGGGTGTAACATTCAGAAAGAATTGGATGGTCCATAGCAAAACATGTATTAAAAAACCTTCATTGTCAAAAAGTATTTGTTAGCCAATTTTTGCAAATAATTTAAACAGTTTAATTTCTGCAAAAGTAGTTTCTCCAATTAATGTACATTGTGATAAAATATAATCTTACCTTTGGTACCTCGACAGAAGATACTTGATCACATTCATTTTGTCTGTTTCCATATATATCTCCTGTAGACAGAAAATGATACTTGGAAACCTGGTATGATGTTTGCAACTATTTAAAACACATCCAAATTTTCAGTAAAATTACATTTGATTAATTAATAGCATCTCAGCAAATCTATTCTCTAGATTTAGCTTCAGTTCATCTGAAATTAGACTCAGAACAAGAATTAGTTAAAGCAATTTACCGAAAACCACCTTGCCTTAGTCTTAATCTTCAGAAACACCTCTTCATTCAAAACACAATTAGCATTTTCTCTTGCATCATGTTCAGCTCTGTGATAGTCCTAGGAAACTTAAAATTCTCATCTTAATGTACATATTGACCAGTTTGCAGCAAAGTGCCCAGCCTTCTGGACAACAACACCGTACAACCCTGTCATGGCAGCCGTTGCAAGAGTATCGACACAGATAACACCATTTCACACATGGACACCTCCCACTATGTATGCGTTGAGTACTCATGTGACTTGGCCAACGTTGTCTTATCTCATATGCTGCAGGCAAGGTATTTTGGCGAGACTGAGCAGAGGCTACGACAATGGATGAATGGACACTGCGCAACAATCACCAGGCAGGAGTGTTCTCTCCCAGTCGGGGAACACTTCAGCCGTCCAGCACCTTCAGCTTCGGACCTTCAGGTGACCGTCCTCCAAGGTGGACTTTGGGACAAGCAACTACGCAGGGTGGGTGAGCAAAAGCTGATAGCAAAGTTCGGTACCGATAGGAATGGCCTCAACTGGGACCTTGGGTTCATGTCACACTACAGGTGATCTCACACACTCACACACTCACAATTCATACCCTCTCACAGAGACCTATCCCATCACACACACACACACACTGAACAAAGCTTACACAGATGCAGACGATCATGTACATCCACACACTCTCATGCACACTCACTCTGTTGCTCCGACATGTGCACACATAAGTTTATGGGTGAATTTGCTTTTGCAGAATTACTGCACAAATTACTTGCTCAAAAACTGCACAAATCCATGTAAAACACTGTAAAACTATGTAGAGGGCTTGTCAGTCTGAACCAACATTGGGACAGACAGACTTCACACCTATTAGAAAATCTGAGCTATCTTGAGAATGTAATTTTTGGGATTTACATATTAAAGAACAGAAACCAGCATATCCCATTCCAAAAGATGAAAGATTTGATCTAACATTTTTTAATGCATCACAATTCCATGACTCCTTTGGCTGTGAATTCTGTGATCATGATCTTATTCTACATAACCACCTGATGAAGAAGCAGTGCTCCGAAAGCTAGTGCTACCAAATACACCTAGAACATAGAACATAGAACATAGAAGAATACAGCGCAGTACAGGCCCTTGGGCCCTCGATGTTGCGCCGATACCTCAGCCCAAACTACCTCAGATGGCAAGTCCTCATCCATTGTCCTTTCCACCTGTCAGACTATAACCTGGTGTTGGGTGATTTTTAAAATTGGGGAAAGGCCAACTATACCAAAATTTGACAGGAGCTGGGGAATGTGGATTAGAAGCAGCTGTTGAAGGTAAATCCACATTTGATCTGGATTTCAAAGGGAGGTTGATTAGAGTGCAGGACAGACATGCCCCTATGAAAATGAGGGATAGAAATGGCAAGATTAGGGAAATATGAATAACAGGTGAAATTGTGAGACGAGCTAAGAGGAAAAAGGAAGCATATATAAGGTCTAGGTGACTGAAAACAGAAGAAAGAAGCTTTGGATGAATATCGGAAAAACAGGACCAATCTGAAATAAGAAATTAAGAGGGCTACAAGGGTCATGAAATATCTTCAGCAAACAGGGTTAAGGAAAATCCCAAAGCCTTTTATTCATGTATAAGCAGCAAGAGGGTAAGTGGAGAAAGGGCTGGCCCACTCAAGGGACAAAAGAGGAAAGGTATGTGTGGAGTCAGAGAAAATGGGTGAGATTCTTAACAAGTCTTCGCATCGGTATTCACCGAGGAGGGGGACAGGACGGATATTGAGGTTAGGGATAGATGTTTGATTACTCTAGGTCTGGTCGGCATAAGGAGGGAGGAACTATTCTAAAAGGCATTAAGGTGAACAAGTTCCCAGGTCCGGATGGGATCTACCCCAGGTTATTGAGGGAAGCAAGAGAGGAAATAGCTGTGGCCTTACCAGATATCTTTGCAGCATCCTTGAACACAAGTGAGATCCCGGAGGACTGGAGAATTTCTAATGTCCTCTTGTTTAAGAAGGGTAGCAGAGATAATCCAGATAATTAGACTGGTGAGCCTGACCTCAGTGGTAGGGAAGCTGCTGAAGAAGATGATAAAGGATAGGATCTATTCCCATTTGGAAGAAAATGGGCTTATCAGTGATAGGCAGCATGGTTTGTGCTGGGAGGTCACGTTTTACCAATTTAATTGAATTCTTTGAGGAAGTGACAAAGATGATTGATGAGGGAAGGGTTGTAGATATTACATATGTGGACATCAGGGAGGTGTTTGATAAGTTCTCCATGGTAGATGATGAAGAAAGTGAAGTTGCATTGGGTCCAAGGTGTACTAGCTAGATGGATAGAGAACTGGCTGGGCAGCAGGAGACAGAGTAGAGTGGAAGGGAGTTTCTCAAAATGGAGACCAGTGGTGTTCCACAGAGATCCGTGCTGGGACCACTGTTGTTTATGATGTACATAAATGATCTGCAGGAAGGTATGGGTGGCCTGATTAGCAAATTTGCAGATAACACTAAAATTGGTGGAGTAGCAGATAGTGAAGGGGACTGTCAGAGAATATAGCAGAATATATATAGATTGGAAAGTTGATCAGAGAAATGGCAAATGGAATTCAATCCCGGCAAATGCGAGGCAATGCATTTTGGAAGATCCAATTCAAAGGGCAAACTATACAGTAAATGGAAAAGTCCTGGGGAAAATTGATGTTGAGAGATCTGGGGTTCAGGTCCATTGTACCTTAAAGGTGGTAACGCAGGTCACTAGAGTGGTCAAGGCAGAAAACGGCATGCTTTCTTTCATTGGACGGGGTATTGAGTACAAGAGTTGGCAGGCCATGCTACAGCTGTATAAGACTTTGGTTCGGTTCGGCTACATTTGAAATATCGCGTACAGTTCTGCTCGCCACATTACCAAAAGGATGTGGATGCTTTGGAAAGGGTGCATAGGAGGTTCACTAGGATGTTGCCTGGTATGGAGGGTACTAGCTATGAAGAGAGGTTGAGTAGATTAGGATTACTTTCATTGGAAAGACGGAGGTTGAGGAGGACCTGATTGAGCTCTATAAAATCATGAGAGGTATAGACAGGGTGGATAGCAAGAAGCTTTTTCCCCCCAGACTGGAGGACTCAATTACTAGGGGTCACGAGTTCAAGCTGAGAGGGGAGAGGTGTAAGGGAGTTATGCGTGGAAGGTTCTTTACACAGACAGTGGGTGGGTGGCTGGAACAGGTTGCCTGCGGAGGTGGTAGAGGCAGGCATGATAGCATCATTTAAGATGTATCTAGACAAACACATGAATGGGCAGGGAGCAGAGGGATACAGATCCTTAGAAAATAGACAACAGGTTTAGATAGAGGATCTGGATCATTGCAGGCTTAGAGGGCTGAAGGGCCTGTTCTTTTGCTGTAATTTTCTTTGTTCTTTGTTACACTCCAGCCTTTTTATATAGAATAGAATTTTTTTTAGGATAGAAACAGATCCTTCGGCCCAACGACTCCACACCGACTCTCCAAAGAGTATCCCACCCAGGTCCATTCCCCTACATTTCCCCTGACTAATGCACCTAATTGACACACCCCTGAACACCATGGTCAATTCACCAAACCTGCACCTCTTTCGACTGTGGGAGGAAACCGGAACACCCGGACGAAACCCACACAGACGTGGGGAGAACGTGCACACCCAACACATACAGTCACCCGAGGCTGGAATTGAAGCTGGGTCCCTGGCGCTGTGAAGCAGCAGTACTGACTACTGAACCACCATGTCATCTCTTGGTTTTGATATGAAAACCAGCATTCTGTTAACTTGCTTGACTATTTTCTGCAGCTGTTCATGGCGATTTAAAGAGCTATGCATCTGAACTCCCAATTCTCATTGGACATCCACTGTATTTAACCACATATTCTAAAAACATCCTGATCTATCCTATCCGATCCGAAACCTTACACTTGCTTATGCTAAAATCCATGTGCTACAGTTTTGTTCATTCTATCAATATCCTATTGTAATTTTATGCTGCTTACAATGCTGCCCAATTTTGTGTCAACAGCAAATTTAGATATTTAACTTTTTCTTAATGCCATTATCCAAATCATCAATGAATATTGTGAGTAACTGAAGTCCCAACACAGATCCCTGCAGTGCTCTACTAGTCACATCTTGTCAAGTTGAGCACCAATTTCGTATCAATGTCTGCAATTTTCCCTTAATTGCATGGGCTTCTACTTAGCTAACCATCTGTTGTATGGGACCCTACCAATAGCCTTTTAGAAGTCAATTAAACAACATCCATCGTCTTATCTCTGTCCACCACTATTGTCACCTCTTCAAAAAAACTTGAGGTTTGCCAGGCATGACCTACAATTTATGAATGAATGCTGACTCTTCCTGAGTAATTACAAATTTTTTTGAGGTTGTCAATTATAGTCTCCAACAATTTCCCTACCACAGGTGTCAGGCTAAATGGTCTGTAATTCTCTGGCTTCCATCTGTCACCCTTTTTTAAAGAGCAGAGCAGAGCAGAGTGACACAAGTAAATTTCCAATCTAAAGCTCCAAATTCTGAATCCAGGGAACTCTGAAAGATTATGGTTTGGGCATTGGTAATGTGCTCTCCTACCTCCTGTAACACGCTGGATGGAAGTTATCAGGTCCTGGGGATTTGTCACTTTTCAGTTCCATTGATTTCCACATTATTGATGATTTACTTAAGCCAATTTTATTTATAGTCTGTCCCTGATCCTCTTAATTTTATTGGGTATTCTGGTAAGCCATTCTCCTTTTCTACTTTAAATACTGAAGCAAAATTGTTCAGCGTGTCTGCCATTCCCCATGGTCACTGACAATATCTCCACTCTCAGTCTTCAATGGGCCAATAGTGTTCCTAACCAACTATAAAATGTCTTTTTAGTCCCTTGCAAGTTTCCTTTACATCCTTTTTAGCTGCTCTTACAAGCCACTTTGTGGCCCTTTGTCTTTGTATGTGTCTCTGTACTGTTCTTTGTGTTTTTATATGCCCTTTCTTTCAATTTTATACTGTCCCTTGCTTCCTTAGATGTCCATGACATTTTTATTTGAGAGATTGAGCTTTTCCTTCTTGTGGGTACAAATTGCTTGTGAATAGCATTAAGTATATCTTTGAGCAACCGCCACTGTTCCTCAGTTGTTTTACCTATTAGCAGACCTTCTTAGTTTACTGTGGACAGTTTCTGCCTCATTCCATTTAAAGTCTGCCTTACTTAAATCCAAAATCTTAGTATCAAATCTTTGCTTAGCTCTTACAAACACTACATGAAACTCAATCATGTTATGATAATTATTTGACAAATGTTCACAAGCAACTAGGTCACTGAATAAATCATGTTCATTGCTCATTACTAGATCCAATGTTACTTGACCCTTGTTATACCCAAGACATATTGTCATAAGAAACTATTCTGGACACACTCTAGAAATTCACAACCTTTTTGGCAAGTGCTTGTCTGTCTCTTCCAGTCAATGTTAAGATTGAAGTACCCCATTAATACTGCTCTGCCTCTGCTACATAGTTACCTAATTTCAGCTGCTACCACTTGGTTTATATATGACACCTATTGTGGTTTTCATTCCTTTATAGTTCTGCAGTTCCATCCATAAAGTCTCCATTTGGTACTCTTCCCCCTCTTTACATCCTCCCTGACCACAGAAATGATTCTGTTTCTAATCAGTATAGCCACTCCATTCCCTCTGCTGTTGTCTCTATCCCTCCTGTAAACCTCATAACCTGGTATGTTTTAGTTCCCGGTCATGACCATTCCGCAGACATGTCTCCATAATGGCTACTGTATTATAGTTTCCAATTTGAATCTGTGACTACAGTGCAGTTAATTTGTTCCTTACACTCAGTTCATTTGCAGAACTACCTCTAATTTTGGCTGTGCACTCTATCCTGTCCTTCAGCATCTTTAAATGATTCCTTTAGGGAAGGAAATCTGCCATTCTTACCTGCTGTGGCTTACACGTGACCCCAAATCCACAGCAATGTGGTTGACCCTTGTAACTGGTCTCAACAGCCAATCAGTTCAAAGGCAATTAAGGCTGACAACAAAATACAAACCTTGCCAGCACAAGCCCACAGCACCCCCAGTAGAAAAGGACCCTCTGAAATCCTTGTATTGTTTGTGTAGTAAGAGGAAATGTCGCTGAAACTGATTGTCTTCCTGTATCTATATTGGACAAGCACTCACATACTTCTCTTTGGGCTTGCATTAGATGCAACCATTTACTAACCAACCAAAAGTTATCCTCTAAGTATCCTGGTTCTACCAGCATTAATGTGCAAGCTTTGGCAATGATTAGTCACTCAAAATGCAACCTATAGCAGGAGTAAGAAGTTGTAATCTTGAGGGGGAGTTGGTGTAGTAACATACTGTGCTTTCACCTCCTGCATTCAGCCTCAACTTGACTGAAGGGTAGCTTATTTAATTCAGAAGTTTTCAGGAATGTGGAGTTGAGAATTTTCAGATAACCCATGATCTTACTAAAGGTGGAGTTGACTCAATGGGCTGAATGGCCTACTTCTACTCCTTTAGCTTATGGACACTGCAGCACCGATGTATATAATCCATATCAAAGATTTAATGCAGTAATTCTTTATCAAAGTTGCTATCCTTTGGGATGTTAAGCCATTATCCTGTGTAAATGCTTGAGTTGAGTAAAGGGCCTTAAAGCACTATTCGACAAGGAGTAAGGGATTTCTCCTGATGAACTTACCAAATTTCCACTTGGAACCAGCCCCACCAAAATTATGTCATTGGCCTTGCATAGCACTAATCAGATGTTCAAAACTATATAGAATACATTACATGTATAGATTTTTGGTAGGATAGTATCTTTGACAATGATAGCAACCATTCGGGATATGCTTTATTTCACTACTGGAATACCAGTGGTAGGAGAGAATATTGCTCTCAAGATTAATTGCAGCAACACAAAAAAGATCCAAAATAATGACCTCTAGAATCCAGAAAGACAAAGACAACAGGCATTTGGGGACTGGCAATTTGCCCTCCAACCCATGCAATACCAATATTTGGAAATGTATCATTGTTCCTTCAGTGTTGTTGGGTCAAAATCCTGTAACTCCCTTCCAAATGGTACTGTGGTTGCACCTATATCAAATGGCTGGTAGCAGTTCAAGAAGGAGCTCACCACTACGTTCTTAAGGGCAACGAATGTTACCCTCAACATCAACGGTAACATCACACAAATGAACCTGAATTTCAAGGTAATATTACTCTTTACAAAAGTGTTGCTATCCTCCCATTGCTAAGTATCTATTAATCAGTGTGGTTTATATTAACTAGCAACTGAACACAAATTTGGAATTTTAAAAATAAAAAACCCAAAGAAGTTTAAACATATTTCATTTAAAACATACCATTAACCTCAACAGATTCATTACGTTTTAAGCACTTGTCATTGCTCTGAACAGAACACTCCATTGCTTTTGCAAATACAGGCTCTCCATCTCTGCAAAATAAAATTAAGCAACATCCTTAAAATTAAGTGAAGCAAAAAGTGGAGAAAAGTATTTACAAAACAAACATTCATCTCACTTCATGTATCATCACCTTTACTTAAAATTCAATCTCATTTTTTTCTTGGTGTTAAATAACATGGCATAGCAAAAGTATATTTACTACATACTTGCTACAACAAATATATAATTCTGCAGTAAATTTAACTCATACAAAATTACTGTCAGTGAAGAATGTTGTTGGGGGGGGGGGGTAGATATAGTCCCTTCACGGGTGTAATTGACACAGATACAGTATCGTGACATATTTCAGTTGCAATGTAAAGGCTGAAACCTATTCCATCTATTAGAGTGAAATCTCAAAAATTCAACATCACTTTTATTTTCTCTTTTCCTAATTTCTGAGAAAATCTAAATTTCATGATGTAAAACAAGCATGCATTGAAAATTCATACATATGCTGAGTTGGGGGTGTAGGGTGGGTGGGGGAGAACATATCAGGCCACCCACCAAACCTGAAATTCCAACAGGGTGCCAACTTTCATGTGCCAACCACCTCAACTTTGGCTTCTCCCTGATGACTGTGAGACAATTGGGGGACCAGCAGTATCTACTTTGGGGTGGGGGTGGGAGGAACTGTTGGTGGGGAAGTCAGCAATCACACAACCTTTATGGTCATTTCAGGAAAACATTCAGGTCATTTGTGGTTCTGAGTTAGAATGCAAAAAAGAGAAGATTTTGGTTCAGCTGCTAATATGCACGTCTTCTGATTTTAACCTTCTTTTGTAAAGACTACTTTTTTTCGTGTTTTTTTTAAAAGAAGTTATGGGCTGGAAAAAGAGCTGTATTAAAACCAGTGTTTAAAAGGGTTACTGTATGTTTGTAAGCAAGTAACCTGACACCCATGTAGTGTAGTGGACAAGCAACTATTTGGACAATCAGTGACTGAAGTCTGAGTTGCAGATGCTATATAGCTGATGGATTTACAAATGCAGCTTTTATTGGCATTAGGAATGTGATTGGTCTGCGGACCAGTTATAAATGGCAGAGAACTTTTGCCTGCCAAAAACAGTGCGATTAGTTCTCAACTAACTGAACAACTTGGAACTAGTAACAATTTTGAGAGATAGACAGATATATTCAGTTCTTCCCCAGCTCGGGAGTGGTTTCTCTATTCTTTGCAGTTAAAACTAACTTTAAACTTGAAGTAAACTGATTTCTCTCTCCAAGAGTTATTGCAGGTGGCAACTTTTAACTAACCTTTTATACATGAACTGGCCACCTTGTGTCTCTTATCAACCAACGGAAGCCTCTAAAGAAAGATGACTGGAGTAAAGTGCTGACAAATATAAAAGTCATAAGGGTCAGCTCAGTAACAGTACCTTGGAAATGGAAACCTGGAACTGTCTTTTCAGTTTCTCCTCTCTACCAATGACTTATTTTTACCCCATTTGTCTATCTGTGTATATGCAAGGGCAAGGTTATAAAGAGGATGAGAGTTTCAATTAATAGTGCTACATGCTGACAGTTTATAACTGGTTACCTGTAGCCAGAGTCAAATTACTTGCAGTAAAAACCAATTCTTGTTCAGTACTGAAACCTGGTCTGTGCTTTCCATCAGCCTTGGACTGAAAGTCAGGTAATAGGGAACTTTGCAAACTTTATGAAATCTTTAATTTTTGTGACCACTTTGGGAATAGTGGGGACCAATTTCTAGCCCCTCAACCGAGTGAATACTAACACATTGCAGTCTATCATTTGGAGTATTGAGATGTGGGAATCACAGACAGGATGGCACTGTTGCCTCACTGTGCTAGGTTTGATTTCACTCTCGGGAGTGTCTGAGTGGAATTTGCACATTCTCCCCTTGTCTATGATTGTATGAGCACAGACACAATAGACCAAATAGTCTATTCTGTAAACCTCTGGTGTGTAGGTGTCTTGAACTTTTGGTAAAGGCAGTTGTGGCCTGGTGTAGGAAAAGAGGACGAAAGTGACAGTGAGGAATGGGAAAGAAGGCAGCAAAAAGCAGATGAAATTCATAGACCAATTTTAGGAGATGTAAAAGTAGAAAATACTTTTGTTCCTTTTTCAGGTACAGTTGGAATAGCTCTCTTTACAGCCAGAAGTTTAACATCTTTGAGAGAAAGTGAGGGCTGCAGATGCTGGAGATCAGAGCTGAAAATGTGTTGCTGGAAAAGCGCAGCAGGTCAGGCAGCATCCAAGGAACAGGAGAATCGATGTTTCGGGCATAAGCCCTTCTTCAGGAAGGGCTTATTCCCGAAACGTCGATTCTCCTGTTCCTTGGATGCTGCCTGACCTACTGCGCTTTTCCAGCAACACATTTTCAGCCAGAAGTTTAACACCAATCAATAGCTTTTGGAGTGCTGCTCCTTCATTAGGTGGTTGGAAACTTGCCCTTGCACATACACAGACAGACAAATGGGGTAAAAATAAGTCATTGGCAGAGAGGAGAAACTGAAAAGACAGATCAAGTTTCCATTTCCAACCACCTGTTGAAGAAGCAGCATTCTGAAAGCTAGTGCTTCCAATTAAACCTGTTGGACTATAACCTGGTGTTGTGTGATTTTTAACTTTGTCCACCCCAGTCCAACACCAGCACCTCCGAATCATGAACACCAATA
This sequence comes from Chiloscyllium plagiosum, assembly GCF_004010195.1. Taxonomy (NCBI): domain Eukaryota; kingdom Metazoa; phylum Chordata; class Chondrichthyes; order Orectolobiformes; family Hemiscylliidae; genus Chiloscyllium; species Chiloscyllium plagiosum. The sequence goes on from NC_057710.1 coordinate 121,858,234, forward strand.
ACAACAGCATAATAGAAGATGGATGCAATGAAAGCTTTTACAGGAAGTAATTATTTTGTCTAACATCATGCACAATTTTTGAAACAGTTCAATAGATATAAAGTAGTAATATATAATCACTCAGAAGAAACCGTACACTACACGGTGCTAATTAGCAGAATTAAAGTAACAGAGAACAGTGAAATTACTGCTTTACATTTTGCAATGTCATATTATGAAACGAAAGGACAAATAATACAATGTAAACAGCCTGTATGATACCTTGTGACTTTTAAAGTAACAGTAGGACCTGCATTTTGAAGAGTTCTCCTTGCCTCATTTGTTGTCATTCCGTGTGTGCTAACACCATTAATATGATGGATAATATCCAATGGTTGCAGACTACCTTCTTTATCTGCAACTGAACCTGGACTAATGTCACTGATATAGATTGATTGGCATGCAGTATCACTGCCTCCTGCCACAGATAAGCCTGTATAAACGAGAAGCTTCATTTAGTTATAGTTCAACATTAGGAAATAGTAAACTCTTTAATTCATTATAAACTATAATAATCTACATTCTGCAGAACACTTTTTCATCATGAATTCAATTTTCCTGAAAAAAAGATATTGAGAGTAACTATTACTGTGCCAACGTGGAAAATGTACAACAGTAAATTATACATCCTCAAGTATGTTCACTTCAATTAAAATAAAAATTACTCTCTAATATGCAAGGTTCTTGGCATATAATCTTTCAAACAAAGATCATCAAAACTGTAATCCAACTTTTTAACATCATAAAATCCAGGATAATGTTTAGACTAGTTCTTTGAAATAAATTCTGATCCATTTCAAAGCTGATATCATTACTAACTACATGCCAGCGCAAACATAATTAAATGTCTAAATTAGTATGTGCAGCCATTTCATGGGATAAATTGATGCTGGCACCTCATTAAAAAGGCAAGCGATGTGAAAGTACTCTTTAATCGTGGCCCCCTTCATGGGAGCTAGTAGCAGGCAAGCGAGAGAAATCCTATGACTCTGATGCTAATAAACTGAACCTAATGCCGTTTGAACAACAGGTACATTTGAATGCAAACAACAAGAAATGTTTCTGGTGGAAGCACTAAAAGACTACCACTTAGGCTTACTAATGTAGACATTGAGCATGAGGGGGGTTCCTTCTGCTGTTGGAAAAGAAAATTCTCCAGAGGCACATCCACTGCCAGTGGAAAGAAATTGTACATGAGCTCAATGCCCAACTTTTCACTCAAAGGATACGGTTGAAACATTACACATTTGTAGAATGGTCAAGGATAAGAATACTGCTTTTATATTTGCTGACAGGTCGAAGATCTCTACTAACACTATCGTTCTCCACTCTCTTTTACATTTCTCCAATTAACACATCATATTGCCCCACACCATCACTGCCTTCCCACATTTACCAGTTGTTTAAGTTCATTTCTTTTTTAAGTTCCCTCTAACAGCACAAATATAAGCAGTAAACACACACACACACTGACTTATACTTGTTGTGAAGTGAATGAAATTTGGATGGCTGGACAGAAGCAAGATAACCAGACACAACGGTAAAGGTCGTGATAAAAATGAATGCAGAAATATTGGTATAAGAGACTGGAGAGATTGTTTGAATGAAGCACTCTGATAAGCTTTCTGCAAATTCTCACAGGGCACTGGTGATTGATGCTGCATCTACTTTTCATGTTTGCTCAGGTGGAGGAAGAGTTGGTTGTCCATCAGGACAAAACCGTGGTCCACATAGACACCAACAATATGGATAGGAAGAGAGATGGGGACTTAAGGCAGAAATTCAGGGAGCTCGGGTGGAAGCTTAGAGCTGGGACAAACAGAATTGTTACCTCTGGTTTGTTGCCCATGCCACGTGCTAGCAAGATGAGGAATAGGGAGAGAGAGAGGAGTTGAACATGTGGTTACAGGGTTGGTGCAGGAGGGAGGGTTTTGGATACCTGGATAATTCGGCCTCTTTCTGCAGCAGGTGAAACCTCTATGACCTGAACCAATATCCTGGGGAGGAAATTTGTTAATGCTCTTCGGGTGGGTTTAACCTAATTCACAGGGGGATGGGAACCGAAAATGTAGTTTGAGTATAGAGGAGGTTAAGAGTAGGGAGGTCCGAAATAAGGTTTTAGGGTCGCAAGAGGGCACTGGCAAGCAAAACGTTGGTTTGAAGTGTGTCTATTTCAACGCCAGGAGCATCCGGAATAAGGTGGGTGAACATGCAACATGGGTCGGGACCATGTTGTAGCCATTTCAGAGACATGGGTAGCGCAGGACAGGAATGGTTGTTGCAGGTTCCGGGATTTAGATGTTTCAGTAAGAACAGAGAAGCTGGTAAAAGAGGTGGGGGTGTGGCAATATTATGGCTGCAGAAAAGATGTTTGAGGACTCGTCTACTGAGGTAGTATGGGCTGAGATTAGAAACAGGAAAGGGAGAGGTCACCCAGTTGGGAGTTTTCTATAGGTCTCCAAATAGTTCCAGAGATTTAGAGGAAAGGAGAGCAAAAATGATTCTCGATAGGAGCGAGAGTGACAGGGTAGTTGTTATGGGGGACATCAACTTCCCAAATATTGACTGGGAATATTATAGTTCAAGTACTTTAGATAGGACAGTTTTTGTCCAATGTGTGCAGGAGGGTTTTCTGACACAGTATGTAGACAGGCCAACAAGGGCGGGGGCCATATTAGATTTGGTATAGGGTAATGAACCCAGCCAGGTGTTAGATTTGGAGGTAGGTGAGCACTTTGGCGATAGTGACCACAATTCAGTTATGTTTACTTTAGCGATGGAAAGGGATAGGTATACACCAGAGGGCAAGAGCTACAGCTGGGGGAAAGGCAATTACGATGCAATTAGACAAGATTTAGGATGCTTAGGATGAGGAAGGAAACTGCAGGGGATGGGCACAATAGAAATGTGGAGCTTACTCAAGGAACAGCTATGTGTGTCCTTGATAAGTATACACCTGTCAAACAGGGAGGAAGCTGTCGAGTGCAGAAACTGTGGTTTACTAAGGAAGTTGAATCTCTTGTCAAGAGGAAGAAGATTTATGTTAAGATGAAATGTAAAGGCTCAGTTAGGGTGATTCAAGGTTACAAGGTAGCCAGCAAAGGCCTAAAGAGAGAGCTAAGATGGGCAAGGAGGGAACATGAGAAGTTGTTGGTGGATAGGATCAGGAAAAACTCTAAAGCTTTCTATAGGTATATAAGGGATAAAAGAATGACTAGAGTAAGATTAGGGCCAATCAAGGACAGTAGTGGGAAGCTGTGCGTGGAATCAGAGGAGATAGGGGAAGTGCTAAATAAATATTTTTTTGTCAGTATTCACACTAGAAAACGACAATGTTGTTGAGGAGAATACGGAGGAACAGGCGACTACACGAGATGGATTGAGGTTGACTAGGAAGTGGTGTTAGAAATTCTGAAAAGTGTGGAAATAGATAAATCCTTTGGGCCAGATGGGCTTTATCCGAGGATTCTCTGGGAAGCCAGAGAAGAGATTGCCGAGCTTTCAGCTTTGATCTTTATGATGTCATTAGTACCAGAAGACTGGAGGATAGCAAATGTTGTTCCGTTGTTCAAAAATGGGGAGTAGAGACAACCCTGATAATTATAGACTAGGGAGCCTTATTTTGGTTGTGGGTAAAGTGTTGGAAAAGGTTATGAGAGATAGGAGTTATAATAATTGATAGGAATAAGTTGATTAGGGATAGTCAACATGGCTTTGTGAAGAATAGGTCGTGCCTCACAAAACTTGAGTTCTTTGAGAAGGTGACCAAACAGGTGGATGAGAATAAAGCCATTGATGTGGTGTATATGGATTTCAGTAAAACGTTTGATAAGGTTCCCCATGGTAGGCTACTGCTCAAAATATGGAGGCATGGGATAGAGGGCAATTTAGCGGTTTGGATCAGAGATTGGCCAGCTGAAAGAAAGCAGAGGGTGGTGGTTGATGGGAAATGTTCATCCTGGAGTTCAGTTACTAGTGGTGTACTGCAGGGATCTGTTTTGGGTCCACTGCTGTTTATCATTTTTATAAACGACCTGAATGGGGACATAGAAGGATGGGTAAATTTGCGGACGACACTAAGGCCGGTATAGTTGTAGATAGTGATGAAGAATGTTGTAGGTTACAGAGAGACTGCAGAGCTGGGCTGAGAGGTGGCAAATGGAGTTTAATGCAGAGAAGTGTGAGGTGATTTAGTTTGGAAGGAGTAACAGGAATGCAGAGTACTGGGCGAATGGTAAGATTCTTGGTTGTGTAGGTGAGCAGAGATATCTCGGTGTCCATGTACATAGATCCCTCAAAGTTGCCACCCAGGTTGGTAGGGTTATTAAGAAGGTATATGGTGTGTTAGCCTTTATTAACAAAGGGATTGAGATTCGGAACAATGAAGTCATGCTGCAGCTGTACAAAACTCTAGTGCAGCCACACTTGGAATACTGTAAACAGTTCTGGTCACTGCATTACATGAAGGATATGGAAGCTTTCAAAAGGGTTCAGAGGAGATTTATTAGGATGTTGCCTGGTATGGAGGGAAGGTCTTACGAGGAAAGGTTGAGGGACTTGGGCTGTTTTCATTCGAGAGGTGACTTACTTTGAAACGTACAAGACAATCAGAGGGTTACATCAGGTGGACAGTGAGAGCCTTTTTCCTAGGGTGGTGATGACTAGCATGAGGGGGCATAGCTTCAAATTGAGGGGTGATAGGTATAGGACAGATGTCAGAGGTAGTTTCTTTACACAGAGAGTAGTAGGGGTTTGGAACGCCCCACCTGCAACAGTTGCAGACTCGCCAACTTTAAGGGCATTTAAATGGTCATTAGATAGGCATATGGACAAGAATCGAACAGTATAGGTTAGATGGGCTTCAGATTGGTTTCATAGGGCGGTGCAACATCGAGGGTTGAAGGGCCTGTACTATGCTGTAATGTTCTATGGTCTAAAGTCATGGAGCATGCATTAGGTGATTTCAAATCTGGATACTCTCTCAGTACTGTACTGTAAAGCCTTCCCAGTTGACCAGATAGCAGCGAGTTGCGGCTGATACCTGTTGTAGTGTTGAAGAAAATGTAAGACTCAGTCACAGAGTATTGTCTGTGCATTGACGCAAGGTTAGAAGTGACATAGCTTGGTGGTAGGTTTCTTCATAAAGTGGAGGTGACTTACATGTTGCTGCCCAAAACATTCGGACAAAAATGTTCCTCAAAGACCTGTGAGGAGTTAAATGCCCTGTACAGTGTTGTTCCCCCCTCCCTCTCACTCGTCACCCAGCTGCTCCTTCTATTTCCTGCCTATCTTGCCACTTCCCCATATTCTCCAACCCAAAACACAGCCCCACCAAGCTGTCCATGCTTGAGGTACAGCTGACCTGAAGGTAGCAAAACAGTGCAGAATCTGCAAAATCTACTAGTCATAGTCAGAATTAAATCAGGAATCTAGCTAAAAGGCTTCATTCATTATTTACAATTCAGTTGCTAGTTTGTCCAAATCAACTGCTGGTTAATCTCTTATATGTTTTAGACAATAGTCAATAGTTAGACAATAGTCTACTATTGACTATTGTCTAACACTTATAAGAGATTAACCAGCAGTTGATTTGGACAAACTAGCAACTGAATTGTAAATAATGAATGAAGCCTTTAAAGTAATATAGTTGGGGGATCTTTTCTACACACAATAGCATGAGTCATTGAGTGAGATGAGCACATGGTGAGGCACTTTTTTGGGATAGTCCAGATCACAACAGGTTCCTATAACATGTTTGAGAGTGTGTAACTTTGATCTCCAGCATCTGCAGTCCTCACTTTCTCCTATAACATGTTGGCATGTGTGTTTGGGTGCATATGGAGCAGCCTGATTCTGATAGCAGTTAGGAGACTTCCACCTGACAATAACACTCTAACAATGTTACATATTTAGGTGTCTAGGAGAAAGTGAGGATTGCAGATGGTGGAGATCAGAGTTGAGAGTGTGGTGCTGGAAAAGCACAACAGGTCAGGCAGCATTCGAGGAGCAGGAGAGTCGACAGTTTTGGGCATAAGCCCTTCATCAGGAAGCCCTTTATCAGGGTAATTTAGGTGTCTGTTTTAATCTGAAAGTGTGTTTAATGCCATCAATTTTTCTAGGTTCGCATTATCCACCAACTTTGCAATATCCGCAAAATTTCAAATTGGTAAGATAACATCCTTGAATATCGTGACATTTTCTAAAAGCCCTTTCTGTTCCAGAACAACACACCATATTACTCTAATTGTGTCAGACACAACTCAGTTAGTCGGGCTCTGCCTCCCAGTCACAAAGTTTCAGGTTTCACTCCAGGACCTGAGCACATGAACATCAACGTCAACACCCAGTGCCGGAGGCTAGGAAACATTGTGATGCTAGTACTGTAGTACCGTCTTTCGGATGAGAAGATAAATCAACACCGTACGTTTTCTCATACGGACATAAAATGTCTCCACTCAGTATCTGAATATGACCTTAAGACATAGGAGTAGAAATAGACCATTCCGCTCATCAGTCTGTTCCACCATTCAGAGAGATTATGGGTGATCTGATTATCCTCAGTTCCACATTCCTGCCTTTCGCTATAACCCTTGACTCCCTTACTAAATATAAATATGGCCATCTCAGCCTTGAATATATGTAGCAACTGATGTTTTAATAAATTTCTGATTCTGATTCAAGTTTAATCTCCCCCACTAAATTCCCTCATTTTATAGAAAAAAACCTCAAAATCTTTCAAATATCAGGCTTTAAACTTGGGAAGCAATTCTAATTTTATCATTCCATAAGTATACACAAATAATATAGTTTCTAATTTAGTACGAACTAACAGAAGAATCTATAGAAAATTATAGTTCCTGGTCCCTCATTTTTCTCTAAATTAAATCTGTTTAGTCACGTTACGGTGATCACTTTAACATTTAATAAAATGAAACAAAAACATGTTTAATCTGCATTATTAACAAACAGTCAGCCAAATTAGTAGTGCTAATCTAAATTACAAAACAGCTTATGAGACGTTAACTGCACTCATTCCCTATGGTAGACTTATTTCCAGTTATAATCTATAATGAAAGAAACAGAAAGGAAAAAAGTCCCCAAAAAAATGGCAATATCTTAAATAAAACAAAATTAGTCTTGTTATACACTGTTCAAACCATTATTATAAACACAACAAGCTGAATTATTTAAAAAGATTTACCTAGTTCATGCTTGTGCCACATCAGTGTGATATCTGGGAGCGAATGTGGCTTTATTGGAAACTCTGGTATTTCCAGAACCCGTCCAATTACTAGAGTGACTGTATCTGGGATAGATCGAAGAAATTCCACTGCTTCTGCATGGCTCATACTGGTGATGTCAACACCATTCACCTATGACAAGTAGTGGCAAAAGAACTAAAGCTGTTATCATGTAAGACACATCTTCCAAGTAAATGAGTCATCCAAATCTACACCCATTTGCATGCTTACTGTATTTCTGCTTATGCTCGGACTTGTTTTGTCTGAAATGCTTTGCTCACATGAAGCTAACTTTGTGATCTGATTCTACTCAACTTAGAATGAAACACTGTTCCTGATAATTATTAAACTGTAATTGCATCAGAGATACTTGATATTATCAGTACATCAAAAGGTCTGTAAAACTTCTACTAATGTTGTTTGTGAGGTATTTTGTTCCATTTTAAAAAGGACCACCAGTTCAGATTTACTTTAGCAAAATAGCTTAAGCTATGCCTTATTCTAGATAGGATTACCAAGAATTAGGATACTTGTAATTTATATTTTAACCATGTATAGAAATGATGCTAATATACAAGACGAGAGATTTGGAAATTGGGAATTTTTTCTTTCTCCTTCATTTTCAAATTACATTAAAAAAAACTGAACAACATGGATGCATGCCACAACACAGCAACATTAGTTCAGACACTACTGGAAGTAACAACATCACTGGGAGAAGATACAATAATTAATGTCTCAATAGTTTCCGAAAGAAAACAATTATAAAATTTGTTTTAATACATTTTAAGATTGAAATCCTGGTGCAGTCACTTAACATTTGGTTATTGAGACCTTGCTTTCCCAGAAGGTCATAAATGATTACAGATTTCTTGGTTTCAAGTACATGGGGAAGCAGACAAATTTGCTGACAATAGCCCCCAAAATGCCAAGTAACATTCAAGCAAGGAAGTGACCAATGAGGGAGAAGGCACACTCCTACGTGGATGAGACAGAATCTGAGAGGAGCTGCTCCTCTAAGCACAGACTATTTATTCCAGCAAATACAGGAAGGAAACAGCTGGTGACTGGAGGAGCAGCGGGTAGTGGGAAGGTACATGGCTGTGTGTCAGGCTGAGGGGCCAAAAGCAGGCTGGCTAGAGACCAAGTGTGAGCAGAAACACAGAACTCACAAAGCAGAGAAAGAGAGAACAGTTTTGAATCTATCAACAGACAAAAAATCTTTCAACTGAGAGCAAGGAATACTTGGAGTGACTGAAGTCAGGATTTTCTTAGAAATAAAGATGGCATTTCTAACTTAAGGCTGCAAAGGTTCAACAGCTGCTAAATAGTAAAGGTGGAGTTGATGCTATTATGATGAACACTGTATTGGAAAATCTAATAACGATTTGCACACACGCATTATCACATCTCAAAGTTTTTCCAGAAACTATGCATTACTTAGTCAGACGTGACATCACTTCACCTGACGAAGGAGCAATGCTCTGAAAGCTTGGGATTTCAAATAAACCTGTTGGACTATAACCTGGTGTCATGTGATTTCTAAATTTGTCCACCCCAGTCAAACAGCAGCATCTCCACGTCACATGCATTACTTAGAATGCAGTTAGTGTTAATTACAAACATGGAACTACTTGCACATATTAACATTTCAACAGGAATGAATGACTTGGATTTTTTATAATTCTCTTTATGACCTTAGGACATCCCAAAGTGCTTTATATTAAAGTTCATTCCTGAGCAACTTCAACCATAACAGTAGATGATTGTCTCACTTTTCCCTATACATATTTGCCAGCAGTAAATTTACTCAATCAGTGTTCTATCCAATTGTACAGTTTCTCTCTCTCATTCTTTAATTCCCAAGCTTCCTGCATTGATTCCATGTTCTTTCCCTTTGGTATCACCTGCAGTTTTGTTTTGCTGATTTACATTCAGTTTCTCAATCCAAGTCAATTAACAGCAGACATGATCTCGTTACAGAGCCCCAGGTCCCCAAATTCAAATATTTCTACAGTGAGATTGTTTCTCTTAACTTTTTTCAAGTTTTTTTCCCCACTCTTCATGCCCTTTTATTTTATCTAATTCCCTGATTACAGTTTTGATTTCAACAAGCCTTCTTGAAGTCAAGGAGGAGAAAGTGAGGTCTGCAGATGCTGGAGATCAGAGCTGAAAATGTGTTGCTAGAAAAGCGCAGCAGGTCAGGCAGCATCCAGGGAACAGGAGAATCGACGTTTCGGGCATAAGCCCTTCTTCAGGAATGAGGAAAGTTTGTCCAGCAGGCTAAGATAAAAGGTAGGGAGGAGGGACTTGGGGGAGGGGCGTCGGAA